>NW_009647444.1:126029-131264 GCF_000708025.1 Charadrius vociferus
GTAGCCCCCCCCGAACACCCTGCCCGTGAGCACCCCGCAGCCCCGAGCATCCCTGCCAGCCCCGAGCATCCCTGCCAGCCCCCAGCATCTGCACAGCCTGGTGCCTCCCGACAGCCCTGAGCATCCCTGCCCATCCTAAACACCCTGCCAGCCCCGAGCATCCCCACAGCCTCGAGCATCCCTGCCAGACCCTAACACTCTTCCAGCCTCGGGCAGCCCTGCAGCCCAGAGAACCCCTGGCAGCCCCAAGCATCCCTGGCAGCATCCCTGCAGCCCCGAGCATCCCCCAGTGCAGCCCAGCCTCCCGCAGGGCTCACAGACCTCCCGGACCTGGAGGCTCACAGGCTTGGGGCCCATTGCTAAAACCCTGCTGAGCAAGTCATGGCAAAGGTGAAATCGAGGGGGGGAGCGGGGAGGTGGGATTTAGTACTTCTGCTTGTGCGTGGGGGTTTAGAGTTCCTTACTTTTTATTTGAATCCAGAACCAGGAGCGTTGCTTCAGGGGAAGCGGTTGTGAAGGTTCACACTCACGGCTCTGCCCTGGAGCTGATGCAGTTGCATAGTAAATATGGGAAATGTTTCCTTTCTCCTCACTTTCAGGTCAAGTGGGGTGGGGACCACCGTGGGGTGGGGAGCTGCAGCAGGCCCTGCTGCCAGGAGCTGCTGCTTGCACTAAAATTAAGGAAGAAGAAGAAAAGGGTATGGGAAATCCCCAGCCGTGGTGGCGTGGCAGGCACACAGCCCACACCGGGTGTCCCCCTAGGCAGCCCCCTGCTAAGCCACAGCCTGTCCCCACAGAGGCTCTCCCCGGGAGCCGGCTCTGCCACCCAGATCCCGGCTACAGCCAGAAAGTGCTTCCTGATGTTTAACCTCCACTTCACCCCATCCTCTATGTGGACGCAGGCAGTCATGTCCTCCTGCACCAGTACGAGCCCATCCTCTTCCCGCACACACGTCGCATCCTCCCTCCTCTGCTGCTCTTGTCCCCAGGCTGCGCAGGTGACGGGTCCCTTGCCCTGCTCACACTGTCCTGCCGAGCGTCTCCTTCCAGGGGAATCCACTCATCCACTCCTTCCTGCAAGGAAATAGCTGAGGCCGGACCCACTGGATGGGGGCTCAGGACTCCTGTGGGGTCTGGTCTGAGGTCTCCCTGTCCGGCCACCACCCTGCACAGGCCCACGGGCATGTAGCCGCCCGGGCAGCACATCCTCGCCAGTTCGGCATGGGGACCACCGCGGGGCGGGCAGGGCGGGGGGCCAGGGCGTGCGGACGCTGCTCGGGGTGAGCAGAGCAGCTGTGTTTACTTTCCATCTGCTGAATGCAACAAAAAGTGATTTTTTATTTTTATTTCTTTTTTTTTTTTTTTTTTTTTTTTTTTTTTTTTTTTTTTTTTTTTTTTTTTTGAGGCTTTGTGTGTCCTTCACTGGCCAGAAACCATCATGTAAACATCCTGCCGCTTCACCAGGAGGAGAGAGCGTGGTGATGGAGGACGTGTCCTGCCTCCTGCTGGGCTGGGATGTGCCTTTTGCACACACACACACCCACTCCCCCCACACACACACTTGCACACCCACCCACCGTAGGGCCAGGTAGCACAGGAGGGTGTTGACATCCCCCTCCTCAGGTCGTTGTGGTCCCTGTGGCAGCGGGGCCAGGCTGGTGAAGGGCGTGCAGGTGACCCCATGGATCCCCAGGAGAGCACGAGACACCAGGGCAGCAGCCTGGTGATGCCGGTGCCAGCATCCCACAGCCAAATACTCTGCAAAAGAGGCTCGTGCTCTCCTTTTAGGCAGGGAGAGGGGTCTCTAGCCCTGTGGAACCTGAGGAAGGAGTTTGGAAGTCAATAGGAACATAACCCTCCCCACCCCCCCCGGGCCTCGTTGCACAGCTCTGCTTCCCTCCATCCATCGGGAACACCTCGTCTGTGCAGGGCTGCTACCTCCTTGCTGCATTCCTGACACCCCGCTAACCTCCCCTCCACGGCGGAGCCAGGGCAGTGGCTCCCCGTCACCTCCTGCGTGCCCTGTCCCTGTTGCTCCCGGGGTATGGGGGGACATGGGGGACGCGGGGGGACACAGGGCAGGCAGCTGCGGCGCTGGTGGCAGATGGCTCTGTAAGAATGCCGTCAGTCGCTTCGTAAAGATTTCTGAACCCCTGTGCTGTGCCTGTGCAGGAGGCAAAGGGAAGGCCCCGAGCACACACTGCCGCCTCTGCCAAGGCTTAATCAGCAGGTTTGTTCCGAGTTGTGGCCAGCCTGATTAATCCAGGCTGTCTCTGCTGGGATGCTGATTTCAGAGCCTGCCACTGAAAGCACATTTCTGGCTATTATGCACAGAAAATTGTTCAGGTTCTGGCTGAATTATTGGTGTCCAGGGAAACGGAGCAATACCTCGATGGGATTGATGCTAATGGCTTGTGGTGGTGCCCGTGCCCCTCTGTGGGTGTCAGAAGGGCTCAGGGGGCCTGGGACAAACCCTGAGGCTCCGAGGCACAACAGTCCTGCCCTGCCCGGGAGACAGGACCCACTGCTGGCCCAGAGCATCATTGTCTCCAGTGAGGAGGAGAGGAAGCATCTGACTCTGAAGGAAACATTACCCTCCCGACCCCAGCGCTCGGGCCAACTGTTGACTCATTTAACATCATCCCCTTCTTGGCCGAGGAAACTTGGGAGAGTGCGGTCAGGCAGTGCCGCAGCCCAGCTGCCTTCGCTCCTCACAGCCCGGAGAGGGGCAGCGGCTGTGCGTGCCGCCCCGGGGCTGGGCAAGGATGCAGCTTTGCTGAATTTGATGTCTGCTGCTGAGCCCATGTCCCGGGAGCGGTGCCTTCCAGAGCACGCACAGCAGTGCCAGCGCTGGGGGTGACACCGTAGCCGTGGCAGCAGAGCATCACCAGTTAGGGGAGGTGGCATGCGGGAACACCTTTGGCGAGCATCCAGGGGCAGCCCCACAGCTGGGGGCCAGGATGACGGCTGTGGGGCTGGCCAGCCGCCCGTGGCACCGTCCAGCCACCAGTGGGACCATTCAGCTGCCAGCGGGACCAGGAGCGCAGCCCCAGTGCCCGGGTGAGGCGCGGCGACGGTGGCGGCTTTGCTTTGTTTACTCTGCAACTTTGGCTATGGCTGGAGTTTGTTAAGGGGTCAGGCTGATTGGGTTGTTTTCCTGTACTTTACAATTTCCTATGTGGTACTTTAATAGACGTTAGGGCGCCTACAGCTACAGAGAGGCACTTTATTTTATTTTAGAAATGGAAGTAAATAAAGAAATAAATGCACCCAGGCATCGCCTCCCCCTCCCCGTCCGCCTCGCTCACTTGCTATCTCTCCGCAGTCCCTCACCGGCTTCCTTTGGCTTGGGGGAACCTTGTTTAAACCAACCACAATATATTTTTAACGAGGACTGTTAATTAGCCCCGGCCCCAGCCCGCTGCGCATGGTTTCCTCGAAGCCGGGCTGGGGCTCTTTGGAGCCACATGGATGCTCAGAGGTGGCTCTTTCCTTGGTGCAAACATCAAGACCTCGATAAGCACCAAGCAAGTGGCTTTAAGCTCTTCTCTAGAGGAGGCTCCTCTGGGAAGTGTTTTCCTGGGACCAAGCGGAGGAGCCCGGGTGGGATGGGGAGGACCCCAGCATGATGCTGGTGCATCTGTGGGGCACGGGATGCTCTCCCCTCTGCCGCTGCATGTTTAATCAGGGATGGCTGCGACCTGGCAGGTGCCAGCCCTGTCCCGTGCCCTGCCGCAGTCCTCGGTCCTGCTGCCCGCTGCTTTCCCCCGAGACGAAGCCGTCGCTGGGTCTGCAGCTCCAGCAGCACCTCTGAGGCAGTCAGCAGTGATGCTGCTCTGATGGATAGACTGGCCAAGCCTAACTAAAGCCATCGCTGCTCCAGTTACGCTGGTACAAACTGCGATGATGAGCAGGAGGGAGATGGATCCTGCGGAGCCGTACGCCCCACATCACACCGCCCGCTGCCACCCCTCAGCTCTGCCGCTTCTTCCCCTAAAGATGAGGCCGGGCTCGGGCACGGGGCTGCCCTGCACCCGGGGTGGCTGTGCAGTCCGAGGGCATCGCCACTGGGGTGACATGCCCCCCATGGCACAGTGGGTGCCCGTGGGGTCGGTGGCACCGCTGCACCCGCTGGCATCCTGCTCCGAGTGCGGGCAGCTGCTGCCCCGGGGACCTGTCGCTGGCACTTGCTTTTGCACAAACAGTGGGGCTGGTGTGTTGATAAGGTGCCAGCGGTGCCTTTCTCTGGGCCTTTCCCTGCTCTCCCAGGCCCTGAGGGCAAACATTCCTTGCATATTTGTCATGTTCGGCTCAATACAGCATCCTTCAGAAGAGAAAAAAAAATCAAATAAAAGAAAATCCGGTTCTTCCACTGCTCCCTTTAGCGTTCTTTTACACTTAAGCTTTTTAATTCTAGCTCTGAATAACACTCTTTATAGGGAGGCCTGAAAAGCTGCAGCCTTCCCGCAGCCGGTGCAGGGGTGGAAGGGGAGCACAGCCGGCAGCCGGGCTGCCGGGGGGTGCGGGGGGAGCCCTGGCTGTCACCCCTGCTCCCACAGGCACCCACAGGCACCCACGGTGACCCACAGGGACCCTGCTGCCATCCAGCCTGGCGGCGTGGGGAGGAGGGAGCTGGAGGTGCCGTGGGGCTCCTGCAGGGCTGCGGTGGGCAGGTGCCCGTGGGGCTTGCAAGTGGCAGAGACATGGGAAGGGTGGCACTGGGTGGCCTTAAACTAGACCTGGGGAGCAGGTACTGATAAAAAAAAAAGGGGGTTTGACATGCACATTTTTTATTGAGGTAAGTCAAAAGATGCCTGGATCCCAAGGATGCCACACTGGGCTGCGGTGGTGGCACTGAACTTGTCACCCCATGGCCAACTGCTCACAGGAGGTGTGTGGCTGTCTCCAACACAAGCACTCTCCTCTTCACCTTACCCCCTTGCCTTTTCACTTTTCCATCCCGTTCCTCTCCCCCCCTCACCCGCCACCCTCCATTTCTGCCCTTTCTTCCACCAAAGCCCTAAAACCGCCACCCCGCACATTTATAAATATTTGTTTTTGAGGCCGAGGCTTTGGCGGCAGGTGAGCCTCCGTGGCTCGGGGCGTCAGACAGTGGCATCTCAAAGTCCTGTAGTAAATCACCTTTTCTGGCCACCCGTTCCCCGGCAGCCCGTGCACGCAGCCCACTCGCCCTGCCCTGCCTCCCCGGTGCTGCCCGTGCCGCGGCTTGTCGGG
>NW_009647444.1:131674-140962 GCF_000708025.1 Charadrius vociferus
CCCCGAGGAAAGTGATGTTTTTGGAGAAGAATGAAAGGAAAGCCAGGGAATGCTCGCTGTGCTAATTCTGTCAGGGAGCCAAGAAATATGAAGCGCCCCTTTGTTTTTTTGAGCAATTATCCTCCACAATTTGGCTTTTTGTATCTCTATGCGTGTAAAACTAGTCATTACATCCTCCCGTATCTGCAGGGAGCGCGCTGCCTCCTCTTCATGCTGCCCTGCGCTCCCACCCCTCTCCTCTCACCCACCTCCCGGGCAGCACCGGCTGCGTCACACGGGGCACGCGAGCCCAGCTCCCCCTGCCCTTGCTGCATAGCGAGTCAGAAAGATGCAGAACATCCCTAAAATTGGTCCTGAGCATGAGTGTTTGTTCTAACTTGAGCGTTGTGGACATTTCCCCATAACCATCACATGCAGCACCCCCGGCAGCTCCCTGGAAGGGTTCCCCCTTGTCCCAGCTCTAGCCCAAACTGACCCATCGGATAACTTGGAGCAGCCTTTGGGCTGGTCCATCCTACACCGACTGCCTGCGGCTCCATCAGCCTTTCCCCAAAATGCCTCCTGCTCTGCTCATCCCAGCTGCAGAGCAACCAAAGGCACCCCGAAAACTGCTCTGCACGTGTGGAGGGTGCGGGGGGCTCTGTCACCGCCATCCCCTGTGCAGCGCAGAGCGAGGGGAGCGGGGCCGCCCTCCCTGTCCTTGGCGAGGGCTGCCCCAGCCGCCCTCTGCCCTCGCTGCTTTAAAGGGAATTTACCCCACCCCAACTTTTATAGCTGTTTAAACACATGAAGCTGCCGCATGCCTCATCTGCCCGAGCCGGATGTCATGCAGAGGAAGAGTGGCCATGTACCACTTTGCAGTTTTGCCTCCCGAGGCTTCGTTTGATGGGGGATGCTCCCAGCTCCCCCCACACTGCCGTTGCCCACAGCTGATTTCTCCTGAAATGCTTGTCCCGATGAGACTTGCTCCTGCCTTTAGCTTCTTAGCAGCCCTTACCTGCCCGTGTCACAGCCCTGCGGGCAGGAACTGCTGCCTTTGCCTGAGGGAGGCACAGAGGGATGAGGCAGTGGGGGACAGCAAAGGGGAGCAGCTGCTTTTTGCCTCTCATTCAGCAACTCCAAATTCAGGACAGGGCTGCGCCATGAGCTGTGATGGCTCAGTGTGTTGTGTGTTTGTGTGTGTGTGTGTGTTTGTGCTGCCCTTCGGGTCCTATTCTGGAAACCAGTGATAAAGGAGCGGCCATACCACTCGGGAGGGTCTCTGATGCTCTGGGACTGCCGGGGTCCCTCGATGGCCACAGTCCCACCCAGGGAGCTGCGTAGCGGGGTGGCAGGAGCGCGGCTTCGTGCTCCGTGTGCTGTGCTAGATCCCACCACGCAGCTTTCCAAAAGGGCTTCAGAGATGGGGGTGGAGACTGGCAAAGGCTCTGCAATGGCCCGAGAGCATCCCCCTCCTTTGGCTGCCCCCGCACTTGGCTCTCCATCACAGCGGCTCCTTCCGCAGCACCTTTCTGAGCCAAGGGCTCCCTGAGACACCGCTTATCTCTCTGCAGGGCTGACAGATTTTATGAGGGGCTTTTCTTTAAGATGCAGAGCAAATCTGTTGCTTATAAATGCAGAACCCGGTACGTCGCAGGTACAGCAGGTGCTGCAGGCGCCAGCCCTGCCTGGTGGCACAGGTCTGGGGTCCTCTCCATGACACTACCACTGTAAAACGTGGCATTGGAAACAGCTGCCAGATAAAAACATGCCTGGGTTTGCTGACTGAAGGATCCGAGCAACGTTCCTGCCTTCAGCAGCCCTCACATCCATCATTCTCCTGTGGAAGGGGCTCGAGACATCCACGTGCACAGGGATCACGGCAGCAAGCAAACTGGAGTGCTCCGTGCATCCCTGTACAGACTTCAGCCTTAGGGTTTTGGCCAGGGAAGCCCCAGAAGGGAAAAACAAGGCTGCACTCCTCGGGCCGCCCGCACGCCCGGCTGCGGCGAGCATCGCAGAACCCCCCTCCTGCATCCCTCCTCCAGCTGCAGCTGCCTCCGGTTTGCAGAGGGTCCGGGCGGGCCGGTAAACACTGCTGGCGGTCCGTAAACAGGCTGGGGTCTAAACAGGACGTGAGCGATTGCATCCGTCCCTAGGCTGTGCCAGGGCCGGCAACGCCGGTGCACGGACACGGCGCTTCCCGGGGAGCCGGGCTGGGTGCCAGTGGTGCTGGGGGATGCTGAGACCCTGCTGGGTCGCAGGGCAGAGCATCCCCCCACCCCACCCTGCTCCTGCAATCCCGCACCCTCCGATTTCCCCCGCACAGGGGGATGCACCGATGGTCCGCATTCACTGCACGCGCAGCCGGGATGGTTTGCCTCCGTTTTCTCGCAAAGAAAGGCTGGAGAGCAGCAGCTGCAAAAGCTGCTGGTGAAAAACAAGAAACCTGTGGCTTAAATTTGATTTTCGCATCTGTCTGAAGGTGCTCTGTACAGCTGGTGATCCTGTGCGAGCGCCAACGGGAGCTGCTGCGATTCTGGGAGAATTTGGTGGCAGTTATACATGACTCTTTGTCCCAAAGACAACAAGCAGCCAGCTCAGCGCTGATGGACGAGCCCCGTAACTTGCTCTCGGACTACCTGGAGGAAGCAATGAAACCCATTCCGTACTGCGATGGCTGGGGAGAGCCGAAGCCCCTGCCCAAGGCAGTCCTGGGCTCGTGCAAAGTCTGGACAAATATTAGCCTGGTTGTTTAATGAGCTTCCCGCACGATGAGGACATGAGACGAGCTTGAGTTTCCAAGCCATGGAGGGGGAGACAGCAGCACCGGTGGGTGCAGGGGGGTCCGGGTGCCGACGGGGCAGGGCTGGCCCCAGAAATCAGGCAGGGCTGCGCCCCGCACACCCCGCATCTGCGCAAGGCAACTTATTTTCTTATCGGAAACGACCTGGCAAAGCCCCAAGTGCTGGCAAACTGCTTCAGCTCAAACAAACGAGGTGACAGCTCCGTGAGACAGGGGTCTCCTGGCAGAGGGTGGCGGGGGGACAAGCCAGCCGCTCGGGTTTTGGCCGTTCCTCGGGAACATCTTTGCCTGAAGGCTTTAATGGCAAACACAAATGTGTGTGACTAGGTGTAAGCCAAGGAGCCTGTGCCAGGTCTCGCTACCTACTTAATACCTGGGGCCTGTTCAATTATGACGACTCCCTCCTGGGTAATGAATATTTTTAGCACTCTGCTATAGTGATTTTAATGCCCGGAGAGGCCGGTTCCTGGCCGGCCTCAGAAGGAGGTGCTGGGGCTGCTTATGTTATTCCAAGGATATCTTCCCCTATACAGATCCCAAGGGACATACAGAATATCCTGATCTCTTTCTCTTTCGTTGTTTTTTTTTTTTTTTTTTTTTTTATTTTCTCTGATGTAAGCGGAAATAAATCTGCTGCTTTGGAAGCGGGGGAAACTGCCGGTCCCCTCACTGCTTCAGCACTGGGCTCAGAGCTTGGACAAAGGGCAGATCTGTCCCTCCTCACCCCCTCCGGAGCCTGGGGCCGAAGGAAAGGTCTGTGCCGAGAGCAGAGAGGGGGGTTCGCCCCGACCCTTTGCTCTGTGCGAGGGGCTCCATCTGGAAGCACTAAGGATGGAGGGGAAACTGAGTTTCTAATATTGTGTTTGGCTGCAATCTTGTTGTAGCGACTGCTGTTAATGCAAATCCCGTGTTGATTTTCTCCAGCTCACTTAGCTTGGTCGCAAGGCAAAAAGCAGGATTTCTCTCCAGCTGGAGCCAGGAGCCAGGGCTGCGGAGGAGGCGGGGGGGCAATCAGGCGGGGGCGAGGGCATCGGGGCATCGCAGCCATCCCCGGCTTCACCCACGCACTACCCCGGGCACTGCGGGGAGCATCCCGCCGGGGACATCCCTCCCGTGTATTTCCTGGGCTCGGGAAAGCGTAGTCCCAAAATTGCTGGCAGTTGCTGTGTCCAGGGGATGAATACCCACACTATGCCCTGAAAAAGAGAGGGCATGGCCTGAGCTGCAGGCTGTACCCAAGAAAGGCTTTCTGAGATGTATCCTGCCCAATGGGATCCCGCTCCCTTCAGAAGGTTCTGCTTTATTTATCACCATTAAAGGACTATTTTTTCTTGCAGGCTTAAGTGGCAATATGGGACGGTCGATGACTCCTGAAGAGAAGCATTGAGAGTGAGCACGGGCAGCTCACCATGAGCACCCACAGCCATTTGAGGCGGAATCTGCTTTTCCAAAAGCAATCCGCGGCTCAGTCACCTGTTGATTAATACCACAGCTCTGTGAGGTTTCCTCGTGCCTGTGAGCCTCCCGGGCGATATCTCCTCGAGTCGCTTGAGTTACTCTCTTCTAATCCCTCGGCAGAGGTGAGCAGAGCCGATGCTGCTGGTAGCTCGGCATGGAGGGATGTTTCCTGCTCTCCGGGGTTGGGTGTACGCATTGCTGATAACTTGGAGATGCTTTTGGGTGGGAGGTGGTCGGGTGCACTGAGCATCTGTCCAGACTACGCTGAGGAGGGCACACGTGGCAGCCCCGGGGTCACTTCTCGCCTTGGACTGAGCTCTGGAGAGCTTCAACCAGGAATGAGAAAAATTCATCTGACGTGGGGAGTGAGCACCGACACCTCTCTTCAGCCCTGGTCTGGAGCTGCTGATTGCAGGTGAGGTTTTTCCTGCTCTCAAAAGGGACCCGCGCCGTGTGTAGCTGCCCCACAGCCTCCACTCCCCGCACTGAGGGTAGGGGCAGGGTCAGCAGGTGACAATTTGAGCAAAAACTGATCCCATTCCAGGTTCTTGAAGTCATTTTGCTTTTGTAATGTGCTAATTCCTGGGCCCAGAGAATAATTGATTCCAGATCCCAGAGCATTTTTGCAGGAGGGCGATGGATCTTGGCAGCCCTTCCCACCTCCAGCGTGAGCGGCGCGGGGAACCTGCAGCTGCGACAGGACCACGTCACGGCCCCTGCTGCAGGAGGGACGGCAGCAGGGAGGGCATTAGCTCCATGTACCGCTGCAGTTCTCGGTCCTGCTTGTACCAGAGTGGCTGTGGGTCCCCCTTCGTGCATGCCACTCCATCCCATCTACCCACTGTGACTATGGGTACACCCCTCTGCTGATCCTACCCACCCTCCCTGGCTGCTGCACGTGTCCCCTGCCATGGAGGACATCTGCTCGTGCTTTTCTCTTCCCCCCAGCTCTCCAGGCCGGAGGTGCAGCTTCAATCTTTCCGAGAGTTCAAGAAGGTGAAAGGCTTTTTCCAATGGTTCCCATCGGGCTGCATCTTCCCCAGATTGCATCAATGTGAGAAACTCTGTGTTATCCGCCGCGTCCGACCCCGCAGTTAGCTCATTCCTTGGCCAGGATGTTCCCACCCCGGTCGGATTTATTCACCCATCTGCCGCTCCCGCAGATCCCGGGGGGCTGCCTTTGGATCTGCCCTCCTGGACACCCCTGGCCAGAGCACCTGCAGTGTGTGTGGGAAAGCTGCCCCCATCCCCTGCCCACACGTCAGCGCCGGGGGGTCCCAACAGCCCCTAAACTCCGGCTCTGTGCCCCCCCGGGCTGGGCTGTGGAGCCAGCGGAGGTGCACAGGGCTGCTCATCCTGCAGCATCGACTGCAGCTCATCCCACGCACATCCCCAGGGATGTCCCGTCCCCCGTGCAGGGGTGGAGGGACTGATGGCCATAGCCGGGAAAAGGGAGATGGGACTGACCGTGTGACAAAACCCATGCCTGGAGCCCCACAGATCCTGGGTGGCTGCTGAATTCCATCGCATCTCTTCCCTCTGTGCGACCTGGCAGGAGGGACGTGGCTTTCCACAGCTCGCCAGAGCCTGGGGCCAACTTCTGGGCGTTCTCCTGGCTCCCAGCTAGGGAGAGGTGGGTGTGGGTGCCCCACTGCAGCCCCTGCCTGCCATCGCCACCCGCTGCGCATCCTCAAGCGAGGAGGTGGACATCCACCGTGCGTCCTCCCCGGGCTGCAGTCTGCGACCCGGTCCCCGTGCTGCGGTCCAGGGGTGATGGGGGGGAGAGCTGGGGTGGGGGAGCAGGCAGGCCCCCAGCGCTCAGAGCCCAAGGGGAGCCGCTGTGCAGCCAGGAGCTTTTCTGGTGAAGACTGCGCTCGAGCAGAGTCAGCTTACGTTTATTTTTTCCTCTAATAAAAAACTAATAAAGGAGAAAATGAAAAAATAATTTTCTGGAATTTGACTGTGTCTGCCCAGTTTCCTTTGTCCGATCAGCAGGGCTGCGGATGCGCCGGCGTGTGAGACGCAGGTCATTGCGGCGTGGGTGCTGCACTGCAGGGCGTTGCGTCCTCTTCCACTTTCCCTTCCCCTTTTCCCTTCCCCTTCCTCTTCCCCTTCTCCTTTTCCCCAGTCCTCCTGCCCGGGCCCTCCCTCCCGCAGAGGGACAGGGTCAGCACACGGTGCCGTGCCAGAGCCCAGCACCGCAGTGTCCCCATCCCACCTGCAGACCCTCTTCCCCGGCTGCCCTCTCCGGTGCCTCCTGCCTGCGCTGCCGGCTCCTCCTGCCCCACCGGCACCCCTTCGCGGGGGACAAACCTCCCCTGTGCCTCCCTTGTTGTTGTTTTGGGCTTTGTCTCTCTCTCTCTAAGAAAACCGCCCGGTGTAAATCTCTGCAAAGGGCCCATCCTGCATTATTTATGCTCGCAGCGGGACCCTTCGCGCTCTTTTATCCTGCCTCTTTAATACGAACCAGAGATTTTTTTGGCTTAAAAAAGTCTGCTGTGTTCCCGCTCCTTCCCCCGCCCAGCCCCGCTCCTTGGAAGTTCAGATAAGGGGAAGATTTATACCGGCGAGGAGGGAGGCAGTGAGCAGGGGGTTAAGAGAGAGTCGCTTTTGGGGGTTCTTTGAAGATAAATTTAACTTGTTCTTATCTGGGCTTCATGCACTCAAGAAAATGTTAAGGCTGGGGAGGGTGGCCGGGGCTGGGGAAGGTGGGGGCTGGTTTTAATCTTTAGCCTGTTCCATTTTGGGTTCATTATAGTGACATTCATCACTCTGGCCAGGTAAATAACTCGAATCCTCACTATTGCCCAGCGTGGCAGCGGGAGCGCTCCGGGATGCGGGCAGACAAAGGTGGGCTCTCCTGCCCCGGGCGGTTAATGGGGTGGTGCCGGAGAAGCCGTAAGCACTCGCAGGATGTGCTTTTATTTCATATCTCATCTATTAGGGGGGCGGCGGGTGGGAATGGGGGGCGGAGGGGTCCCGGCCCTGTGGGGCACTAATCGAACACACACCCCCGTGTCCGCTGACAGCGGGCGGGAGCGCGGCCCCGGCCCTGCAGCTGGGGCTAATGAGCACCGGGGCTCATTAGTGACCCACGCGCGCACGGCGCAGGACGGCCAGGCTCGGCCGAGCTTGGCGCCAGGGGTTATTAACGCGCTGCCAGCCAGGGTGACGAGGGGATCCCGTCGGCGGGAGGGGGGTTTACAGACCGGCTTGCTGGGAGCTTTCCACTTGCCTTCTCCGAAGCCGTGAGGTTGCTTTCGCCTGCAGGGTCTCTGCCCGCACCTCGGGGCTTCTCCCGGTGCAGATGTGCCCCAACACCTCCAGGGGAGCACACGCTTGTGGGGTGACCTGAGCAGCCCCAGGCGATACCCCGGGTGATAACCTGGGGCGAGCTGTGCTCACAGCCTGGGCAGCCAGCAGCATGTCTGGGCAGAGGTTGTAAATGCTTTTTTGGGTTTGTTTTGTTGTTTGGTTGGTTGGTTTGTTGTTTTTTTTTTTTTTTTCACACAGTTTCTTGTGGTGGGAAATTTCTGGTTAGAAGGTTGAAGGTTTTAGCAAAGGAGGGACACAGTGAGCAAGGAAGCGACAAGGAAAAGAGTGTATGTATGTGCATAGAAAACATTAACCTCCTTGCTGCCCAGCCTCTAGGAAAAGGCAGACATGGGTTTGCCTTTCTCCAGTTCTCGCAGGTTGCATCCCTTCCCAGGAGCCTGCCTGGCACCCAGGGACCACCCTGAGCCCGATGCCGGGGGGTGTCGGGGCCCCAGCCCGGGCAGTTGTGTCCCCCCCCCGAGCATGGCAGCGGTGCCTCGGGCGGCTGCGTGTCACTGCAAAGGCCACTTCCCCCAGCTCGGCGGGACGGTTTGGTGCCTGACCCGTGACCTCGGTGTCAGCAGGTATTAACGATCCCCTCATGCTTGGTGGGGGAGCGGGCGCCCAGCCTGCAGAGGAATTCGCTGCTTTCGGGGAGGCAAAGAGCATCCCTGTGCTGCCGCACTGGGGACGGGCACCCGCAGCATCCCAGAGCACTCTGCTCCTGGCCCCTCCGAGCCAAGGGCTGGCTCCTATCTCTGATTTCCATCACTAATTTATGTCCCCGGGCTTCAGCTGCCAGGGCTGCTTTAATTCACCGGAGGAGGGAGGGCAGGTCCCTTCAGCCCGGCCGTATATCTGCCTGGGGTTATCTAGGAATTCAGCCCCGCTATCACGGCCCTATAAAGGGCTGAGCATCGTGGCGGTCGTGCCCTCTCCTGCCAGGGACCCTCTCATCGCCCCGATGCACTCCAGGCTCGTCACCTCCCTCCCCGGGGTCGCCGGCTGTTAACCCGGCACAGGGGTGTGGGGCACAGCTTTTGGGGCAGGAGCACATGCTTCTGCATGGGGGCACGGGGAGGGAAAGGGTCCCGACAATGCCAGGGCTGGGCGAGGGTCCTGGTGGTTTTGCTTTCTAACTGGGGTTTTCTATGGTGTTTCCATTACCTCTGTGGTGTGAGGGATATTTAACTGTGTTCCAACCAGCAACAAAGGGTTAAAACCAGCCACAAGTGTTTAAAATCTAAATAGAAAGGACAAATGGTGAAAACAAAGGCTGAGGTAGAAAAGGATGAAATAAATGACTTTTCTAAGACCATACCAGCAGGTCTAGAAGGCGAATCGGTATCTTATCCGCAAAGCAATGATGTTTTCCATGTGCTTTGTGCTCCCTCCGTGCAGAGGGCTGGGTGGAAAGCACATAGGAAACCATTTCCTCTCCTTTTCACTCCCCCTCAAAGGTAAATGCCATGCAGAGCAGAAGCGATTCATCAGGCTGAGGACCTGTATTTATGTTTCAATCAACTGGAAATGAGTAAGTACCTGGGTAACAGGAGTGGGTATTTTGCATCTGGCTGTTGAAAGGTCCGGGACCCTGGGGGTCTCTTTGCTTCTCCTGATATATGGAGGCTGCGTGTTCAGATGCTGTCCATTGTCAGCTCCTCTCCACCTGGGAAAGAGATGGGAGCACCTTCCTGGAGCTGGTGCCGGGTTCACCAGAGCATCACCCT
>NW_009647444.1:141010-158409 GCF_000708025.1 Charadrius vociferus
TAAGGCAGCACGTGTGCTTAGGAGTCAAATCCCTGGTGAGGCAGGAAAAGTACCGTGTCCCTACACCTAACGTGCTCACCAGTGACCTTGTTTTCCAAATCCTTTGCTACAGCGCTGGAAGCTGATGCTCTGCCTGAGCCCTGCTGTCTGAGCGGGTTGGGGTCCTGGGGAGCCCCAGTGGGGGCTGAGGGTCCCAGCCCCACGGCGATGAAGGACGGGCTGTTCTGAGGGAGCCCTCTCCCACTCACCAGCATCCTCCAAGCGTGACCCCATGCTCTAACCGGGACGAGCTGTGACCACCCCGGTGCGTAGAAATGCCCCAGGAGGGATCTCGGCAGCAGATTTTGGTGGTGGTGGCAGCGCTCGGGCAGGGCGCAGGCAGGGATGCTGAGAGCCACAACATTTTGGGAAAGGCAGAGTTCTTGAGCGCCAGCGAGGTGGATGTGGGAAGCCCGAGACCGGCTGGAGAGCGGGAGCTCTGCCAGCAGAGAAGAGATGCGAGCGGCAGAGGGAAAGGCAAGGCAGAGGGCAGGAGCCCACGAGGATGTGAGCTAAAAAGGCTCCTTTCAGCATCGAGGAACCCAGCTTGCCTGAAGGCAAGAGAAAGGAGCAGAAAATATGGTAGGTCAGTTGTAAGATGTGGCTTAGGGGGGGGATACAGTGAGACTGAGGCAAGGGTAGGGAACAAAGTGCTGCAGCACATCAGAGGGAGAAGGGCTGCAAGGGAATTCGTGCATCCACGAGAAACCCACAGGCAATAAAAGGAAAAAATGAAGGAGGGAAGGACACAGCAGAGGAGAGAGCGGATTTCTCTGCACCGAACTCCTTCAGAGCGAACACACGTGCGACAGCGACGCCAACCAGCCCGGCCACGGGCAGGGGCGAAGGAGCTGCTGCCGCCAAAGAGGGCTCCCGAAATCACTGGCACATCAGGGAGCACCAAGGACGGCCAGCCCGCTCCAAGACTCCAGAAGGATGAAGCAGCTCAGCTGCTAGACTAAATAGCTCAAGGCTGGGAACCGGCCAAGGAAAAAAAATTGCTATTAAAAATGCCGATTCATCAACTTTGTCATGAACAGATCAGCACTGTTTTCTTTTTTCACTGCAAAGAAGAGAAAAACTCTCCAAATTATCGAATGTTTAATTCTATTCTGTTTCAAAAATCCTGAAATTGAAGTTAATGATAGGAAAACATATTTAAAAATAAATGGCCATCATGACTGAAACAAAAGCTTATGAAAATATGGGGAGAGCACGTTTTGATTGTCCTGAGCTCTTCTTTGCAATTACTTTCCCTTCCCTTGCTCCTTCTTTCTTTCTTTTTTTTTTTTTGAGATCTGATGTCCTCGCTGCCCAGCTCTGCAGCTGTGTCTGGATTTGGATGGAGATGGGCGAGAGGAGCGCTGGCCCTGGGAAGCAGCTGAGACCCTCCAGATGGTAAGGATGGGGCTGGGGGAGCTGGGTGATGCTCCTGCAAGGAGCTGCGGAGGAAAGCTCTGCCCCACCAGTGCCGCTGAAGCAGCGGCAGCAGCAAAGCGCCAGGAGGGAGGAGGGCGGCAGGCACTCACAAAGGATGGATGCTGGCACGTTGTGTTGGGTGGATGGAGCTGCGAGCTGATAATTTTAGCTGCACCTCTTGACAACTTTTAAGCCAACATTGAAGCCATGTGGTATTCTGCCCCCATGACTTTTCAGAGAGGGATTATGAAGTCTTTGAGGCATTACTAGGTGCTAAAGTTATAATGAATAACTTCTTAATTAAACTTGTGGTCCCTAAAAAAATACCTCAGTGAAAGATTGGAGAAAATACTGCAGCGGAAATGTCTCCCGTACAAAGAGCGAGGCTGTGTGAAACCAGTAATGGGTCTAGCAGAAGTTCTCTCCGTTGGATATAGAGTGAGAAAAGATGTCTTAATTGCTAATCCAGAGAAATTTGGAGCAAGAGCCGAAATGTCCCCTCCCCAGCGCGCAGCGGATCTGCAGAGGATTCTCGGAAAGATTAATCATGGGACAAATTCATTATAAACATATAGATGAACCCAAAGACTTGAGGCACTTTGCAAGGCTCCTCTGGAAAAGGGATTTTTAGTGGAGGAGAGGAAGCTGAAGGAGCTGTTTGTACAGCTCCAAGCAGCAATTGCTCCTGGGTGACCACGCTGGTGGCTGCGCAGCTCTGGCCTGAAGGAAGGGCAGTGGTGGCATTTCCCGGTCGCCGCAGCATTGCTGTTGAGGCCTGGGGACCGTACTGCTCTGAAGGGAAAATCCCTGCTGCAGCTCACCCATCCTGGGGCAGCAGGGCTCGGGAATTGGGGAGCGGGTGGGTGCGCAGCCGGCTGTGCCGCTGCTCAGAAGACCGCAGGGTGACTGCAGGGCTGTGAAACATCCCGTACAGCAAGACAGAAGTCCCTCATCCCTGCTGACCCATGCAAGGGAGGGCATGTCCCTGAAGGACCCAGCTGCTGGGGTGGCAGCATGCCACACATGCACACCTCGGCTGGGTGCAGCACCAGCCTCCACTGGGGATGCTGGGGAAGGGGGCTGTGTTGGGGATGGAGAGGGCAGCAGGGAGAGGGGCAGGGAAATGCCGGTGGGGAACCTGCCAGGGCTAAGGGATACAAGCCCAGAAGTCCCATGCAGCATTGAGGGGCATTTGTGTGGCAGTGGTAGTGGCCAGTAACAAGCTGCAGTCCCTATGGGAGCGTGGTGGATCCTAGAGGTTCCCTCCTCCCCAAAACAGGGTGCTCCCTCCCGCAGCCCCATATTTCCAGGCTGGTTTCCTACCGCAGGCTGTGCGCCCATCCGCCTCCCACAGCGCCCCATCCTTTCTGCTGGGATTCCAGCCTCTCTGGGGAGCTGACGGTGCTGCTGCAGGTGCCGGGCTGCACTTACAACCCGGGGTTGCAGCATGGGACCCTCAAACGCCGTGAGCCTGCAGCAGGGTACCGATGCTGCAGGCAGCATCCTGCCTCGCCGACCCACTCGCACAGTGGCGATGACCCGACGCTGAAGCAGAGCTAGGTCGGGGTCTTGTTTTCCCATCTCCGCAGCTGCCAGTGGGGAGCCAGGGAAGCTCCCAGTGCCTTGAACCGTATCTGGAAGCACTTGCGCAGCCCCAGCTGGGAGGGGGCAGCCGGGCATCCGAGAGGATGCACGGGGCTGGGGAGGGAAGGGGCGATGAGCGGAGCAGCATGTGTGGTGGGGACGCACGATTTAGCGCAGCCGTCCTTCCCGCGCCGCCGCTGACAGGGCCCCAAGCCGTGGGGGAGACCTGACGTTGGGGAGATTCATGCGGCTGTAAAGGTGATTAAACCACCCTGCACGGCTGCATGCGCTCAGTGAACAGGGAAGTGGCCGTGCCCCGGCCCCAGGAACCACGCAGGGCTCACGTGGGACTGGGCTTGTTTTGGCACAGGGCTGTAGGACATTTGCACCACCGGACTTTGCTCCTGAACCGGGTGGATGCAGTTGGGGAGGATGTGGCCCCTCCTGTCCCGCAGCTCCTGGGGCTCCAGTGCCCTGGAAAAACGCCCCTTGCTCAGGTGCTGGTGCTGACCCCGACACTGCCACAGTCCTCGTATCGCCCGACACATGAAGCGTGAAATCAGGATCCGGCCCCTCCAGGGCAACTGATGAGCTTTGCGGGTTTGCACTTGTCCGACATGAGCCTGATGCCATCGCCTGGTGCAGAACAAGCCGGGAGCTGTGGCCCCGGCAGCGCCTCACCACGGGGCAGCAATGGGGAGAGAACGAGAAGCCTCACCCACGAGCTGTGTAAATGGAGGGGGGCATCCTGCAGTCCCCAGCCACAGCCACATGGCAGCAGCCACCTTCTCTGCCCCCTCAGGGGTCCCAGCCATTTTCTTAGCTGTCAAAATTTGGAAAAAACATTTCATGGGGCTGACATCTACAGCCAAACGCTCAGATCTGCAGCCACAGCTCCCGGCAGGACGCGCAAGAGCCCTTTACGTCCCCATGGGGTGTCCCAGGAGAAGACCCGATTGAAGGGGGGTGGGATACCCCCACATTTAAGCAGCTCTGGGTGCAGACAGTCCCTGCAGCGTTGTGCCGAGCGCTGCCCTCGTGCGCTGACCTGGGAGCTGAGAGCCGGGAGGAGCAGGCAAAGGTCTTGATCAAAGACAGGTCACTCTTGTGAACACATCTGAAGCCACCCCACCACTTCCCATCCCACAAGAGCATCTGCTGGGTAATGTCTTTCAGGTGTCCCAGACGTGCGTCTTGGGGGGATGTTCAAAGGGAGGGCGAGGGCTCCATGTGCAAAGGGTGTAGGGGTGGAGGGGGTGAGGGACACGGGATGTCACAGCATCTGGATGGGAAAAAGGGTGATGTTAAACATGACCATCCTCTGTGGGACTGCCTCATACAGTTGTCCCCACCTTGTACCAGACAGATGTTGATGTTGAAACCTCCTTTTTATCAGTCTTGACATGGAAGAGTTTGGATTGAGAAAGAGAAAGTCTAAAAATGAGAATTTTGGGAGGAGTTGTTTTGTTGTTTTTTTTTTTTTCCCCTATTCACTCCAAGAAACAAATTTCTGTTTGCTGTCTCCCCCAATTTCTATGAAAGACTGAAAAGACACTTCTTTTTTTTTTTCTATCTTTCTTACATGCGGGGGAGGTGTTGGCTGTTTTACAACCAGTCCCACCCCCCCTGTTTTACCTCACCCCTTTTATTTGACTGAGTCACGGGTGCCCGTGGAAGTCCTGCCAGCGCCGAGGCGGAAACAGTGCGATGGCGTTATCATCGCTTAACGAGTTACCCCACGTCAGCAGGGCTGCAGCAAGGCCATGAGCCGGCGGAGCCTGCGGCGAGCATGAGGTAAAGGAGGAGATGAAAGAGATTTCATCGCCCCAGATGGAAGCGAACATGTTTTGCCCCATGTTCGCCCCGGCCACAGATGCTGCGGCTGGTCGGATCTGGGGTAAACACAAGGAAAGAGCCCATGGCAACAGGCACTCAGCACTGCCAAGGGAATGATGTGGATAAGCAGGATGGAGCTGTGGATGCCACTGGCCGGTGTGGTCCTGCTTGGCCCATGGAGACTTTGGCTGCTCCGGCATCCCAGGGTGATGGGGCTGATCTCTGAGCAAACACCTGCAGGGCTCGGCACAAGGAAAACAAAGGCGATGTGTGGGTTGGAGGGAGAGGGGCTTGGCGGGTCACCCGACCTCCTTATCTCCCAGGACTGTTTGCTCCAAGATTAAGTCAGAGCCTGCAAGATGCAAAAGTCCAAGGGAAGCCAGCCCGGAGGAGGCCGGGTCAGGATGATCAGGGGACTCTCCCCCCTCTTCCCACCATAGGATTGCTGGGCACCTCCACCAAGGGCTGGCGTTTAAAGTCCAGGCAGATTGCTGGCGTGATTTACGACTCATTATTCTTTGGTGTAAGAGTTGGTTAATGAGCAATGAAGGGTTGGGCAGGCTGCGGGGGCCATGTGAGGAGGGGGCAGGCTGGGCGCACCCATGGGAGCTGCAGGGAAAGGGCTTTTCCCCCAGGTAAATGCCAGCAGCTGCCCGGGCAGGGGGAGCAGACAGGGGTAAAGCCACCTCCAGCTGACACCCTCAGCCCAGGGACAGGGCACAGGCACAGCAGCGGGGTGGGCAGGCTGGCCAGAGACCCTCCCCTCCCCAAACCTGGCCAAAACCAGCTGGGCTATGGTTAAAACCTGGGTAAGAGGTATCCAGCTATGCTTAATCAGCACAGTCAGCAAATCTGCCGGGGTGGGGGGAATAACCCCAAACCTGGGTGCTGGGGCAGGGGGGGTGGCAAAGGTTGGGGCAAGGAGGCTGCCTGCACTCCCAGCCCTGGGGCTCCTGTGCCAGGAGTTGCCCTTCCCAACTTGGGCACAGAGCAGCATAAACATTAACAGATAAAAAAAAATATATATATATTATAGAACTAAACCCCTACTGAAACTAAAGCACTCCCCAGGGGGAGGGAGGGGGGAGCAAAGGTGAGCAAGGTCTGTCTTCTGGCACTGCCGCTGTGCCCGCACGCTGCTCCCCCTCCTCGAGGCACCCGCACTGCTTCTCGCTCAGCGCCCGCATCCCACAGCCCTGGCAGGAGAGGCAGCCAGGCAGCCCCTGCCCGACCCCCAGTCCTCTTACAGGACTGTGTATCTGACCGCCTGCATAGCCAGGAGACCCTGGGGCTCCCCCCACCCCCTCCGTGGGTTTCTCTTAGGGCATTTCTGAAGGTTTGATTCATGCCTTCCAGCCTGCCTGGAAGCAGCCCCTCACCCCAGCCCTGTCCCAGCAGGGTGGTGAGGTGGGACCAGGCTCTGCTGCCCCAGCCCCAGTCCTCTTACAGGACTGTGTATCTGACCGCCTGCATAGCCAGGAGACCCTGGGGCTCCCCCCACCCCCTCCGTGGGTTTCTCTTAGGGCATTTCTGAAGGTTTGATTCATGCCTTCCAGCCTGCCTGGAAGCAGCCCCTCACCCCAGCCCTGTCCCAGCAGGGTGGTGAGGTGGGACCAGGCTCTGCAAGTGGTCGGGCAGATGGTCTCTGCCTGCTCGAGGCAGAGGAGACCATAAATCATTGCCCAAGGAGGGATCTGCAGCCCAGAGCTCTCTGCAAAGCCAAGGCCGCTACGATGTGCTGCCCACAGGTCACTGGCTGCGGGCAAAGGGCACTGCCCAGGGTCTTCGTGTTTGCTCTGGGAAGTGGCTCTGTAATAACAACTTCTGCTTGACTCACACCACGTGTGCCTCCGCACCCCCCCAGCATCCCACCCGCCAGGGGGACAGGCAGCGTAGCTGCGTATACAGCACAGAAGTGATGACAGCCCCAAATCTCCCATCCCGTGCATGATGGTTGTCACTCGTGCCGTGAAGTGTTTCACCCCTGGGTGAAGATGCTGTAGCTCTGTTCTACCCGTCGCGGGAGCTGAGCACCAGCCAGGGGAGAACTTCCCTGCCCAGAGAGCTGCCTGCGTGGGATGCTCCCCCGCCTGCTGAGCCAGGGCCCGCGGGGAGCGGGGCTGTTTGTAGAGAGGCTGAGCGAGCGCTCCCGCCTTTCCCTTGAAACTGCGATTTCATTAAAGTGGTATTCAGCTGAAAGGTCAGCACAAAAGCCCCGGCTGAGCTCACTGCTCGCCCCCCCGCCCCAACACCCCACTCCTGCGGAGCATCACCGCTGTGGGGTATGCGCAGCCCATCTCCTTCTCGCCCCTGCCCACCCACAAGGTGTCCTCTGCTCAGGGTGGGACAAGCAGGACAGCCTGCCTGGCCTTGCACGGAGCCAGGGCTGGAGGTACAGCTGCACCATACCTCCGAACCCCCCAGGAGCAAAGCGGAGGCTGGAAACGAGCCATGATGGGCATCCACTGCCCACCCCAGAGGCAACTTACCTCTGCTGCACGGCTGAGGTCCACGCTGGAGGCAGGGCCAGAGATGGGCACACCTGCAGTGAGGTGAGGAAGGGGCTGATGGCTCCAGGCTGAGCTTAAATGGATCTGTGGGTGGGTGTGGGGAGCCCCAGGTGAGGCTGCTCAGAGCGTGACAGCCCCACAGTGCCCCCAGGGCTCTGACAACAGCTTAACTGAACTCTGTGTCTGGGCTGCAGCATCTCCAGCCCTGCAGGACTGCAGCCAAGGACCAAAAAGCCCATCCAAGCCACGGGGGTGACCATGGTGACACCAGAGCTGCATCCACCCACTCACACACTCTTCTGCAGGCAGCAAGTGACCGGTCCTGGGAGAGGGACCCCCAGCAAAGCCCGTTTCCCACAGTCCAAGTGAGCTGGAGAAAGGAGTCAACTCTGTCTCTCCAAATCCCTTCTGTTTTCTCTGATACGTATTTAGGGAAATAAGAAGAAAGTGGTGGAGAAGGGATGGAGGGTCCAAATCGAATTTAAGTCAGCATGTCAGGCCAGGGGCTTATTTAGCCCAAGGACTGTTGGCTGCAAATGGGGCCTCAGGGAAGGCACTTGGCATGGGTCGTCGGGAAGAGCTGCCGTTCCTGAGGCCTGGGTACAATATGCTGTAATTAATATCTGCAAGGAATTACGGGGGATTTGGAGAGAAAATGGCCTTAGCTTAAGTTAAACAGCAACATGATCTCAGCTTCGTTAGACTAAATGGATGGGTGATTCCTTGCAGCAGTGGGGTGCGGTGGCCGGCAGCAACTGTCCCCTCTGTCCCTGTTTACCGGGGCAGCATCAGGGGAGACCACCCTAATCCTGCACCCACAGCCCGAGGCATCATCCGCAGCGTCAGGGCTCTGGGAAAGGCTCAGAGCTCTCACGTGGATGCTTCAGCCCTGCTTAGCCGCTGGTCTTAAGTCCTCTCTGAGGGGGGCAGAGGAATCCTCTCTTCCTCCCCAGGGATCGGATATCAGGGGAATTAAGCAAGAAACAGGATCCAAATCCTCCAGTTCCTCTCTAAGCCGCCTCTTGCGCAAGCGGGTGCCTCCAGGTGGGTCCCGTGGGTGCAGCACCCCTCTGCCTGACCCGGCCCGGCCCCAGCCGTGGCTGTCACCCCTCACCCGTGTCCCCGCATGGGCTGGCAGCTCGAGCAAAACGCCCGGGTGCGGGAGGGCGGCTCTTCTCCGGGATCAGAGAGCCGGTGCTGCTTTCGGGGTCCTTTGGGCTATTTTGCAATCAAGCGGGTTATTGTCAGCAGAAAGCCCAGACTGCGGGTCCAGCGGTGGGAGAGGAGGAGGAAGGTGGGCGCTGGGGCTGCTTCACTCAGAGAAAGCACCGCGTTTGCCCCCCATCCACCCCCGACCCCGCTGCCCTTCGGGGATTGCTGCAAACCACTCGGCTGCAGAATTAGCCCCGGGGAGGGAGGAGAGCCGCTTTCTGCTGCCCCAGCCCTCGCTCCCGCTTGTGTTCCCTGGGGCATCGCCACCCCAGTTCCTGCAAAATGAGGCAGTGGGACCAGTTTCCCCATCTTGCCCCTTACTCGTGCCCGCGCGCTCTCCCTGCAGCCCCTCTCCCAGGAGACCCAGAGCCAGCTCTCCCTCCCCTCCACGCTGCGGCTCTGCCTGCTTCTCCCTCGCCTCCTCTTCCTCGCCACACGCCGCTGCACGCGGCGGCAGCGCTGCGCATTCCACCCCGCGCAGGTTGGCCTGAGCTCTCCTTCCCTCTGCCAAAGTCAACACGGCACCGGCGACGCGTTCAGCCCAGTCCCGGTGCTGACGGTCCCCCCGCCTCCAACCGACAGGTAGGAAATAAATAATGTCAGAAAGATAAACAGAGTAAATACAGCCTGGGCTATTTCATTTCAGAAAATATTTGCAGAAGAGGCGCACCCATCCCGCCTGGCGTGAGTCAGCGGCCGGGCACGGTGCGGCTGGTGGGGGGATGGCGGCAGGACCCTGCTCATGCCCGTGGGGGCTCCCCAAAGCCGGTCCTGGGGGTGCAGCACCCATTTTGCCCTCACACTTCTCCTCTGTGCCCATAAAGGGGCAGCCGGTGCTTTCTGCCCCGTGGGCCGTCCATTTGCACCAAAGCCCTTGGGCAGGGGGGGGTGGTGGGCACCCATGGGTCCGTGAGGAGGGAGAACTGCCCGCTCCTGCAGACCCTGCTCCTCCTCTCTGTGGGTCACCCCACACCAGAGCGGGTGTCTGCACCCTTGGGTGGCCTCCCAGCTCCCCGAGGAGTCCCTGGCAGACGCTTGTTCTGCAGCCCCCAGTGCAAAGCTGCAAAGCGAGGGGATGCTTCATTCAGTGGTTGCTGAGTTTGTCGAACCAGGAACCCAGAGTCCAGCTCCCAGGCCATCTCGGGGTGCTTGTGAAGAGCACTGCCCAGGACCACAGTGGGGGCTGACCACAGTGACCCCGCAGATGGCATCAGGAGCAGCCAGAGCAGCCGGCATGGCCAGGAGATGTTCTGCAGTAATCTGGGTGCTTAGCACCGTGATTTGTCTTGCCTCGCTCACAACTTTGCTTTTTCCTTCTCTCTTCACATCTGGCCACATGTGCCCTGTGACAGCGCTGGCTGCCGCAGCACCCCCATGCCTGCAGACCATGTGCGCCCCGCTAATTGGTCGTGATGAATGAGGGAAGGAGCGGAAGTGTGGCTCGCATCCCAGAATACAGCTCTCGGCGTGACAGTGACAGATCGGCCTCCTCGGACCCAACGAGGAGCTCAGGCTGGGCTGCTTGCTCGGGCACAGCCTCCAGAGACTCACAGTGGAGGTCCCAGGAGAGCACCGACCTACCCCATGGCCCTGCTCAGGGCAGACAAGGGATGAATCTGATTTGCAAGGGCAGGTTGTGGATGCTGCAGAGATGCTTCCCCTGCTCCCTCCCAGCTCTGCGGGGCTTGTGGGCTCAACCCCTCCATGCGCCACCGACACATGCATCGTGCAGGGCTGATGCAAGCTGGTGGGGCTGCACCAACATCCACGGAATTAGTCTGTTCTGCTGCAGTCAGGTCCTGGGATGCTGCAGTCAGGTCCTGGGATGCTGCACCTTTACTCCCCAACCAGAGGTCGGGATGGCTCAAGGGGGTGGGACAGCAAAGGGAGACTTCCCCTCCTCCTTGTTGACTTGGGCTGTCCAAGGAGGTTGGCACCCCAGCAGGCACGCTGCAGAAATCAGAGAGCTTGGGAAAACTCCCACAAAGCAGGGGTGAATTCCTAAAAAAAGCATTTGGAAAATTGCTTGAAACATTGGGGGTGTTCCTGAAGTGCAGATGAAAAAATCCTGGAAAGCACAAAGGAAATCTTTAGAAATCACCAGGAAAATTGTTAGAAAGGTCCTCATCTGAGGCATTTCTAGAAAGCAGTGGAAAAGTCTGAGAAAAGTCCTAGACTGAGTTTTTCCTAGATGAGGAAGTTTCTGAAAAGCATTTGGAGAATTTCATAAGAAGATTCTAGACTGAGGAATTTCTTGAGAGCTCTTATGGGATTCTTGAAATGCATTGGGATGCTCCTAGATACATTATAGATAAGGAAATACCAGAAAACTCCTGAACAGCAGAGAAGTCCCAGGAAAACTGGAAAATTCCTGGGAAGTTTCGAGATGGAGGAAGGTCAATGAAGCTCTAGGGCATTCCTTGAAATGTTCCAGGTTGAAGAAGTCCTATGAAGCCCTTGAATATTCCTGGAAATGCTCTAGACACAAGTCATAGAAAGACCTGTGAAAAACGTAGAAAGGCTTTAGACTGAAGATTTCCTAGGAAGATATGGAAAACTAGAAAACAGTGGGGCATTACAAGAAGGGAGCTAGATGAAGGATTTAAGAGGAACACCCCCTCCTCAAATTCATAGCCCTAAAAAAAATGCCTCTAGAAACTGTTGACATGTGGACCCCTAGAAAGCTCCAGAAATTTTCTGGGAAGTTCCAGGTGAAGGACTCAAATGCCGTGCTCAGCTTGACCCTATTCACTTTTCTTTTCCTCATCCATAAGCGCTTCATCTTTTATGGAAAGCCATACAGAACTCTTGGGACATGACTTTCTTGTCTCACAGACCTCGACGTGTTGTTTGATTGCGATGGTCAAACAGACATGGCACATCAAAGGGCTCTGCTGGGGGAGGGAAGAGCTGCCGCTTGCAAGTGCTGGGCAAAATGTTGGGCCAGGTTCATCTCTCGATGCAAGCACCAGCACGGATGGAGCCCCAGCAGGATTTATCTGGAGATCATCCTACGTTTGCTTGCTGCCCACTCTTGGGTTGCTGAGCTGACCCCAGGGAGCCATCAGGATGGAGAGGGGTCTCTTCTGGTGGTGAGTCCCACAGTTCAATGAAGCCACTTTGTGGGAAAAATATTTCTACTCCTTCACGTGAAAGCTTTTGTTTAAGGAGTGTGCCGTCAATTTTTCCATTCACTCTTTTGTAAACCTCCATAATTTTCCATTATTTCTCTCTTCATCCTCTTTTCCAGGCTGTGGGGTCCTGGTCCATTCTAACGCTCTCCGTACAGGTGCTATACCAAACCTTTGATCAATGTTTCGATGCTTTTCTGCACCTCCTCTTCTGTTTATGGCATGGGTCAGTTGGAGCGGAGCTGCAGGAGCTCCACAGCTCCAGATGAAGGAAAAATGACATTTTCTCTTTTGTTCTCTCTTCTGGCTCTAAGAGTTCTTAATATTCCACTTGCCTTTTTTGACTCTCACTAATGGTTGAAAGGATGTCTTCAAAGAGCTCTCTGCAATGTCTCCAAGATCTCTTTAAAGACCAGTAATTGCTGATACGGAGCCCGTCGCTGTGCGTGTACGGTGGGGGTAATGCTTTTCATGTTCATTACTTTGCAATTATGAATAGTGAAGTTCATCTGCCATTTTATTGCCCTGTTCTGCATGATCATTACATTTCTCTGCAATTCTTCAGTGTCAGCATTAGATTTGGCTGCCTGAATAATTTGGTGCCACGTACGAGCTCGCTGCTTCGCTGCGCTCTCCCGTCTCCCAGATAATTTCTGGGAGGGGACCAGCGGAGGTCCCTGGCCAGGCTCCTGCAGGACCTTGCTGCAAGTCCTCTCCACTGCAGAAACAGGCTGTTCACACCGAATCCTTGCCTGCTGTCTTTAACCAGTGATTAATCTGCAAGACCTTCTCATTTAACCAGGGGCAGCTCTCTTTCCTCACCAGCCTCTGCTGAGTGACCTTGTAGAAAGCTTTTAGAAAACCCAACTATTGCACAGCAACCTCTCTGCTTAGAATGTCTTCCAAGAGCTGAGCTCAATTACTCTAATTGCACTCGCATTACAGCACGGTCAGATGCAGACAGACTTGCCCCGGCCCCATGAGCTGCTGCGGGGCGGACAGGTTCACCCAGGGGCCACCACGTAGGGAGCAGAGCTGCTCGGGGACAACTCCATCCCTGCCAGGACTCAGTGTTCACCCCGCTTTCTTCCCAGAGTATCTAAAGCTGGAGGCTTTGCAGGTCGCTGTTGGCAATGGTGCATGAGCTAAGTGGCCTGGAAATTCAGGGGATGGATGCTGTGCTCCTCAGGGCTCTGCTAGCCCGGCCGGAGAGGAGCTGGGCTGGCCAAGAGGGATGCTCCGTCTTTAACAGCTTCCAGGAAGAACAGCAGAAGAATGGCAGATGGTAGAGAAAGGTAGACGGGGCTTTTGGAAAAGCTCCTTGGGCTTGACAAAAGCTCGTGAGATGCTTCCCCGGCTGTCAATGGTACCCGCTCCTTCGGCCAACACCCCGCCGAGGTCAGACAGCTGGGAGGAGAGGGGCGGCCGAAGGGCCTCTTTTTTCCAATTTTTCTCTCTTCTTGAGTGAGGAGCTTGACAGGAATTGGCTTAAAGTAAACAGAGGAGTCCCTGGGATGGGATGGAGGTTGGCGCTGCCATGGACAGGGAGGATTAAGCGTGGGATAGTTAGCTGGGCTTTCCCAGCATCCATAGGATGTTAGTTTTCGGACTTCATCAATAAGGCTCTTCTCCTGCGACTCCCAAAGATGTTTATGAAAGAGATACAGGAAGGGAGGAAGATCAAACCTGCTTTAGTGAGGCCTTTCTGGCTTTATCTGTGGTTTATGAGGTGACCGGACCTTGGCGGCTCTGTTTTAACTTGTTTTGATCTGGCTATGCTTTATGACTGTTATTCTGAAATGTTTTGACAGGAGCGAGCCTCACCCGTCTGGGCTCCTCCACGGGAGCCGCATCTCCCCACTGCGGGGAGTCTCGGGGCCACGCTCCCTGGCTGCGGCCGGCAAAGAGCTCTGACAGCCCTGCTTTTCCCTAAAAAAAGGCAAAATGCAGAGGGAGTTACTGGGCAGATGATGCCAGCTCTGGTGATGCTGCAACCCGGGTCTGGTTTTGCCAGGGAAGACTTGAGTTGCTCATGGCGCTTTGCTTCCCCTCCTTGCTGGTGCAGAAGAGCGGAGGATACATGAGGCTTGTGCCAAATATCTGCATTTAGGTTAATTTAGCTTTTCTTCTCATCTGCACTGGCAGCGGGGTGACTGCAGTTAACGGGATTGAGGGTCCTTCTGGGGAAGGACTTTTTACTAGGTCATGTAGTGACAGGACAAGGGGGAATGGCTTTAAACTGGAAGAGGGCAGGTTTAGATTAAACATTAGGAAGAAGTTTTTCACTTTAAGGGTGGTGAGGCACTGGCCCAGGTTGCCCAGAGAGGTTGTTGAGGCCCCATCCCTGGAGGTGTTCAAGGCCAGGCTGGACGTGGCCTTGGGCAACCTGGTCTGGTGGGAGGTGTCCCTGCCCAAGGCAGGGGGTTGGAACTCGATGATCTTCAAGGTCCCTTCCAACCTAAACCATTCTATGATTCTATGTGGGGATGGCACCAAAGGGACTCGAGTGTCCTGGGTGCATCAGCTTGGTGGTAGGGGTGAGCCCACCTTGGGTGCTGGGGACCCCGGGGAAGGGACACGGGCAGGATGCTGCTGCCCCGGCCCCTCTGCCCGGAGGCCACTCTGCCAGAAGTGAGTGTGCTTGCTCTAACCCAAGGGTTTGGCAGCCTTTTTCTTTGTGGTGCTTGTTGTTAGAGGGGCTTTCTGAACTTCCCAGCAGTGCTTTTCCAATAGATATTTGGGCTTTCAGGTTGGGTCTTTTTTTCCCCCAAAATTGTCTTTTGTTTGCAGACATTTCATCCTTTTTTTTTTTCAGTTAAAAAAATCTCCAGCTGCAAACCACACTTCTGGGAAGAAAAATCCTTTGTATTTTCAGGGAAAATTGGAATTTATTTTCGATAAATCATTCTTGGTTTTATTTAATTCTTTTGCAGACAATACTCAAAGATGGCATCAGAGCTGCTGGCTGGCTTTGGAGAAAAGTCAGATTCGCCCATCAGCAGAGGCAGTGGGGTGAGCTGTGCTGGGGTCTGCCGAGGCTGAGGGAGCTGCAGGGAAATGCCAGCGGTTTCCAGGGACCAGTGAGGTTACTTTAGTGGCAGACACCTTCCCCATCTCCTGTTTACAGTCATCAAAGCACAGACAGCGCAGCACAAATAACCGTATGCCACGCACAGCGAGTCGGCCAGCGCGCACCGCAGCTGTGTATTGCACACCTGAGTGATGCGATGAATCCTTGTGGGGATTGAGCGGGTCCCCAGCTCAGAGGATGGGGTCCCTTGGGGGCGGGAGCCACAGGGGAAATAAAGTTCATCGTGCTTGCCCATCAGCAAAAGTTGCTTATGGCAGCAGCCAGCATCCCGGCGCGGGATGGAGGCAGGCAGCAGTGATGCTGGGGCAGCGGGGACCAGGCTGCAGAAGGCAGGCAGCCCGGACCAGCATCGTCCGAAGGGAGGGCTGCGGGTACGAGGGGGAGGGCAAGCTCTGGCACCGGGCGCTTGGCAGCCTGCTGCGGGGCTGGTCCTGCCCGGGCTGCGCGCAGCCCTGTTAATAGAAAGCTGGCATTGGCTTATCCGGATCAAGTACCGGCTCCCTGGTAATTAAGGATGTGTTGACATTAAAAGCCCGATATCTCTATTTTGTTTAAGCATGCTTATGGACTAAAACCGCCCTGCTTTGTTATTAGCTTTGTGGAGCGGCGTGTGCAGCGGGTGATTAGAAGATGAGTGTAAAATTGCCTCCTGCTAATTTATGCAGATTTCCTCCCCTCTTTCTGGGTGCTGCCGCCCGCTCCCCTCCTGGCCGTGCCCGCTGCTGGCCCCCTCCAGCCCCCTGCCCACACGTGGCAGCACCCTGTTTCGGGGATGCCTTGCTCACCAGCGTCAGCCGTGGGCGTAAGACCCACGACATGGGATTTGCAGTGACCTTTCTACGTCGCCGGCGCCTGTTGCAGCCGGCAGCCCCGCTACCGGGGTGCTGCGTGCGGCTGCAGCAGGGCGGTTAGCCGCATCCCTGCATGAGGCAAGGTGGAAGGAAGATCGTCAGGCAGCAAGCTGCAGCTGCCGTTTACATCTCAGTGGGTGTTTTCTTCATTAAAATGCTGCGGGAAGAGGTTACCGCGCCTGCCTCGGTGTTTATTACTGCTGAGATGGAAGCAGAAGCCCTTTGTCAGAGAGAATGTAAGGTAGTTTTGGCTGCAAGGGCTTTCTGCGTGCCAGCGAGGGCACTTGGGCATCTGGCCGGCTGCGTATCGGTGCCCATGACAATACAAAGGCTTCCCCCATCGGCAGGGGGAGGACAGGGGAGGGGACCCCCCCAGCCTCCCACCCTACCCACCCTCCCGGGGGCAGAGCCGGCTCCCTGCCCGCTGCCCTGGTCCTGAGGTCTGCGCTGCTTCACCTTTGCTGCAGGTTTGGCTTTTGGACAGTCTGGTTTGAAGTGGGCTGGCCCGTATGAGAAGCTGAATGTCTCTTTTGATGGCCAAACCCCTGTCCCGTGTCTGTCACTTGTGTTTCTGAGCCACTCTCTCCAAGGACCCCTTCAGCCCCCCAATATCTCACTCAGCATCGCTTCCCCGGCAGTGGCGGCAGGTAGATTATTGCCAGCAATTATTGTATGCCTCGCAGATGCAGTTGTTTTTGATCTGCTGCTTCACTGGAAAAAATAAAAAACCCAACATCTCTCTCTCCTTATTTTGTTTCAAGCATCATTTATCAGAGAAGCAGCACCTTCTGGAGCAGGGGTGTGCAGGCAGGGTGCTGGGGCTGTGCCCCCCGCCAGCCATCCACCCTCCGAGCAAAGGGCTTGGGGGCAGCTGGGGGGGGGTGGGAGGGCTCGGGCCGGGGGTAGCAGGGACCCCCCGTTGCACCCCGTGGTGTGGGGCTGCGCACAGCCAGGCACCCATCTGGGCTCCCCCTGCCCTCCCGCTGCCTTCCAGGCACGGCTTATCTGGGCTGGACATGCTTTAGAGGCACTGCTGAAATGGATGCTGCTCACTGAACTCCTTAATTGCTTTTAGTTGTAGAGTTATTAAGGAACAAGATTTAAATAATGTCAGAGGGGGGGAAAAAAAAAAGCAATATAAATGAGCTGAAGGAGCTAGCAAAGAAGCTTCCCGTAGTGCCGAGATGAGTCTTAGCAGCAGCAGAGAGTTACGGCGAGGAGTTGTCGGCAGCCCCCCGCCCCCTTTCAGAGGGCTGCAGCTTTCCTGTTTTTCCTCCAAATCTGCTTCGCGTTTGGGCAAATGCTCTGAAGATTGTCCATGAATAGTCATGCGAGAACTGCCTGCTCTTGTGAGCTGCCTGTGCATCGGCTGCCTTCGCTTCCCACAGGTATCCCCAAAAATGTGCTTCCTGGCAGAAAGGAGATGAGAAAAAGTACAAGATTTTCCTTGAATATTCCTTATTATTCATTGAAGACTTGTAGACACCAGTCCGTGCTTGCGCTGAAGATCTGATAGGAAGAGCAGCGTTTGCCCAATTATGGAGTGGAAATGATACTGGGGGGTTCGCAGCCAACTGGAGCCAGCTCCCGCGGTTCAAACGGCAGATTCGGGTAGAAAACACCCTGCCAGGCAGGGAGAAACTGCTGTCGGGTGCGGGACTGCCCTCGCTCTGCTCTGGGCAGATCCTTTCTTCTTGTGTGCATGTGGGTGTCTAAATCTGAGCCG
>NW_009647444.1:158478-158854 GCF_000708025.1 Charadrius vociferus
GGGGGGGAAGAGGGGGGCGGGGAATAAAATAAAAATCGTGATTATCTGGGGGAAATCCAAGAGCGAAAAGAAGCCAAAATCCTTTGGAAAAACTTCCCTTGATCAGAACTCGGTGCGCTCAGAGGGTCGGAGAATAAGAGATGAATTGTGGATGCGCCTTGACTGATGGAGACAGATCATAAGATTCATACTAAGCAAACATGCTGAAAAGGGCATTAGAGGAAGCACTCATTATCTGCTTCTCCGGAGTGCTAATTGGGGTCACGGCGTGATTTTTGGAAGGTTGGTACTGCAAAACCCGGTGCGAGCCAATTGCTCTTTGCATAGCGAACGGTTGTGTCTGGGTGATGGGGGCTCTCTGGTGAGATGACAGTTT
>NW_009647444.1:158919-160644 GCF_000708025.1 Charadrius vociferus
TTCCCCGCCCTGAGGTTTCTAGAAGTTTCTCTGGAGCTGGATGTCAATATTTCAAATATCAAGCGAACACAAAGCAGTTGGCTGCATATTTCTGCCCGCTGTATCCACTGGTCCTGCCAGCCATCCCATTTCTGTGGCTTGCTTGATTAAAGCAAGGAACTCAATTCTTTCCGTGGAAACACAGGAAGAAAATGTCTCAAAGAGGAGGAAAATGGGAAAGAAATGGGAGAAGAGTGGGATGCTCGCAGGGCAGGAGCTCACAGGCCCTCGGTGTCTCTCCCATTTAGGAGCCAAATGTTCTGGGCTTGGGCCCCCCTTCCCCTGTGCTGAATAAACCCATCACTGAACCAGAAACCGCCTGGCCTGATCCCAGAAATGCTGTCGCCCATCTTTGAAGCTGGGGAAAAACACCAACAGCAACAAAGAGATGAGATCTCGAGAGAGAAAAACAAAACAAAACATCAACAGCTCTGCTGTTTCCTAAGATTATCTTTGCATTTCCAGCAGCAGCCCAGCAAAATCTCCTCTATCCCTGGGTCCGGTGCAGCGGTTGGCAGGGCAGATGCAGCACCCCGCGGCACCCCGGCGGCTCACAGCCGCGTGGCGAGGCTGGATCGGGGAGAGCCGTGGTGAGAGGGGAGCTGAGCGCCCGGGGGGGTAGCGGGGGTGTCCCCCGGCTCACGGAGAGGCAGCGCCGGTGGGGTGCCGGCCATGGGAACTGCTGCCGGAGGCTGGCGGGGAAGGGGCTCCTCTGAACCGGGCTGGTACCTGCCGTAGATGCATCTCGTTAAACGACTGGCTGGAGGCGAGACAGACAGATCGCTTGATAAAGATGTAAAGCAAAATAGAGGGTAAATACAGTAATCTCCAGAACTTCCCACCAGGGTGTTAGCGTTGAGGTTGTAAATACACCGAAATCAAAGACTCATAAAACATGCAAATTGCTCTCTGTGTGTTTGTCTGTCTCCTTCCCATGTCTTTGCCCCTCACCCCTTTCCTCTGAATTTCTATCTTTCTATCTCTCTTCTTTCCATGTTCTCTTCTCCGCTCCTGATGAGCCTGTTAGGGCGAGGGAGGGAGTCTTTAAAAGACATTTTTGTGGTTCTGGGCAGCAAGTCAAAAAAAATCTGCTTTTTTTTCCCGCCACCCTGCCCCCTTTCCCGTTCCAGACTCAGGGACACGTCACCCCAAACCTACACAGCCATCAAAATAAACATTAATTAAGATATTTTCAATGATGTTCACTGTCACAAATTACCAGCCCCACAAAAGAAACGCTGCTGTGCAACTACTCATGATGTCAGTTTATTCCTTTTGCGATTGCTGAGATAAAGCATCATTTCTCCGCTTTCCTCTTCTGCCTTTCGCCCTGTCCTGCTCTGTGCCGGGAGCCAGAGTCTCAGCGTGGTTGGAAAAGCAACGCCACCGCCACCAACTCCCTGGACTGCATTGGCAAAACCTACGGTGGTGCACGGAACGATGGTCCAAGAAGGCAGCATGACACCATGAACTGCCTAAATGGGAGGATTTTATAGCCTTGGTGCCCTGTGGGAAACTGGGGTCCCCTCCTGATGCCCAGGATGGGTGGAGATGGGCTGTGGGGTGCAGGGGTGCCAGGGTGCAGGGATGCAGGGATGCAGGGGTGCAGGGGTGCAGGGATGCAGGGGTGCAGGGATGCAGGGATGCAGGGATACAGGGATGCAGGGATGCAGAGATGCAGGAATG
>NW_009647444.1:160768-168095 GCF_000708025.1 Charadrius vociferus
CCCCGGGGGGGAAGCTGTGGCTCTCGGCGGGAGGGTTGTGAGTACACACAGACTCTCTGGAGCCTCCCATGTAAATCCTGGCAGGACCCAGCCAGCTCTTAGCTCATTCACGTGAGATCACCGTCTTGTTCGGGGCACTTGCGCGGGTAGGTACGTGCTGGGATTTCTGTGGGGACCCTGCCCTGGGGGGCTGCCTGTGAGTTGGGAGCTGGGAGAAGAGTTCAGCCCATCCAGTCCCTCTCCCTCCTGGTTCCTCCTGCAGCAGCACCGTGACTATGTGGCCATGAACAGCAGTCCCCCAGCCTCTTCCAGCCAGCTAGCAGGAACCCAGTCTCATGCCAAGACACAGGCTCTGATCCTGGGGATGGCAGGTCTGACACTGGGGACAACGGATCTGACCCTGGGGACCACAAATCTGACACTGTGGATGGTGGGTCTGACACTAGGGACAGCAGATCTGGTCCCGGGGACAGCAACGCTTTTATTTGCTGCCTCGGCCAAGCGGCAGAGGCTGCGGCAAGCGGGAGAGCAGCCCTGGGAGCAGCTGAGGTGTGATGCCCCGGGCACCTCCGCCGGCAGCCGCGCGCCCCGGCACGACGCCGGTGTGCTGCGAAGCACGGCCTCCGGGCTCCCAGCAGTTTCCCCTTGGGTAGGATACGGCCTGAGGTCACCCTCTGTTCTTCTGCCACCCTCAATCATTTTTCCTTTGGTGTTAAAACCTTGTGGGATATTTGCATGCAGTTGTGACTTCCCCTAGCCGCTACCAGTCCAAAGAAAACAGATCCATGTGTTTTAAAATCTCGGCTTACATACCATTCCTCCAGCTTCTGCTCCTTTTTGGGGCTTTTCCTTCTTTCGGTGGATCAGTGACCTGAAAATGCACTTTATGTTTTCCCTGGGAGAGGCAGATGAGGAGAGCTCCGGCATAGCTGCATATTAAACCCGACCGGCCACCGCTGCCGTCCCCAGCAGCCTTTGCTGAGCTGCCGGCTGCCGCTCTCCCCCCTCCGACAAGTTTTTAATCACTCGCCCCAGATAGATTCGATTAGATTATTTTTCCCACCCCCCTAACAAAATCATTAAGTTTCCTGTGCGTGTTTCCAGCCATTTAGGCCCCTCTCCTGTGTCTCTGACTGTGGAAGCATGCGCGGCCCCGCACATCGGGCTATCCGCGGGAATTTCATTGACAAGCTGCTTATCTTCTCTGCCAGGTCATTAACATGCTGTTTACGCGTTCTGCCAGGTCATTAAGGAAGATGTTAATGAATGACCTCTGCAGTACCCCATTAGATACTCCACCTCCTGCCTCCTCCAGCAAGCTCTGCACAAGCGGGTAGGCTGCTACCTTATACATATATATGTATTCCCACCATATTGCTGTTGGGATGTATTACCGTGCAGTTTAGGGCTGCTCACGCTCCAGCCAATTTGAGTCATTTTCATTATGTTTTCAACAATATTGTTCAAAGAGCTAAAAATAGGTCCCTGCTGCTTCTCACCCATTGCCATTACTCTTTAGGAGAGCAAGGCAATCTACTTCTGGCGGGGACTTTTAGCATGCATTGCTTGGCTTTCGGTAACCTCTGGATGCTCAGGACCTTTCTCCCTCTGGTTTTCCTCCTTTCGTGTTTTAGGGCCGTGCCAGCCGCCTGCCAGGGATGGATTTTTCGGCATCGCTGCCCTCTCCGCCTTGGCAGCCCACCGGCTCCCCTCCTCTGTTCTCCCCCTTGTCCGGGGCGCAGCCGAAGAAATGGATTTGCTCCCGAAATGGCGAGATGGGGAAATGATTTGTCCTGCCCCGGGGAGGAGCGTGAGGGATGTGTAGGACGCAGCCTGCCCGCATCGTGCCAGCCTGGCCGGCCGCGGAACTGGCAGCTGCCGCTTCTCCGCTCCCCTCGTTCCTTCGCAGAAGGCAGAGTAAAGCGGTGAGTTCAGTCTCTCTCACCCATTTCTGAGGCCTCATTAATTTAAGCCAATATTCTTTCCTCCCCAGAGGTCCTGATGAAAGAGAGCAACTCCATTGAAGATGCTTAAGCATTAAGCCTGTGCTCAAGTTCCATTAAAGTGCCTGATTAAAGCGGTGAATGGCTGCGCTCAGGACAATGCTAAGTGCTTTCCTGAGTCAGGTTCCCTGACTTCCCAGTGCCTGTGGCTGCTTTCTGCCACTCTTCTTCCCCGCAGCCCCTGGCCAGACCCTTGTTCAGTCACCTTGTACATTTTCCTTCTTGCAGGGATTCTTTTTTTCTCCCCCCCCCCCCCCTTTTTTTTTTTTAAACCTCAAATCCATGAGTGGCCACTTCTGAAGCGATAAAAATCTTATTCCTTGCCTTTGGTTGTTTTTTTGTTTTTTTTTCTTCCAGGCAATTGTAGCTTACAACACCTTAATTATCGCGTCTCTGAAAACTGGTTAAAGATTTTAATACTTCCTTCCCCGGACCATTATGCAGTAGACTTCTCAGCCCCATAAAACGTACCTTCTGGAACCCGATCGCCCTGTGCTGCTGCATTTCCCTGCTCAGTCCTTGCCCTGATAGTTCAAGTGCCCCCAACTCCCCCCTTGCCTCTCCTTCCCCACGGCTCCTCCCCGGCACCCCGGGCAGGTGGGAAGCGCCAGAGGCGATGGCAGAGCTGCAGGCAGCCGTAGCAGATTTTCAGTTAGAATATGGGCTTTTAATTTAAATCATATTACACAGCAAGCGAATATGTTGCATCATTTTAATCAGCCAGCACATCTGCAGAAGGTGCAAGTTTCCAGGAGTCGGAGCGCAGGAATGATGGTATAAATCATGGCGAAGGCAAATCCTTGACATCACCTTCATTTCTGAATGTGATCCTCTGATTTAGCAGCGCGACGCTGGCTTTCTGGCACCCGTTTTGCCTAGCTGTTTGCTATTTAATAGGTACAAGACTTGTCAGACATCAACACACATACGATGTCCTGGCGTTTCAAAAATCCCTCTGCATTTTTTGTTGGGGCTTTTTTTGTGTTTTTTTATTTTTTTTTTAAAGGAGGGTTGGATTAATCATGAATTTTGGCCCCAGTCTGCGCAGGGCTGTCTCCCTGGAAAGGCTCTGCTGAGGGAGAGGGGCTGCGCCTCTCTGCAAAGCCATTTGGGACACACGTGCTGCACGAGTTCAGCCTGGTGAGACCTCATCCGTTTCATCCCAGAAAATAGTTAGGGGGAAAATCTACCAGGTCCCACGGTGCCCATGCCTTTGGGATGAGCAAAGTTTATTCCCCACCGATTTTTATTTAGGTGAGTTTTAAATAACTCAAACACTTCCCTGGAGGAACCATCCCACAGCCCAACAGATTTCAGCACTAAGCAGTTTTTCCTGGTGTTCAGCCTAAATTTTCTTTTGCTCTGTTTTATCCCATTACTCTTTCGCTATAAGATTTCTCAGGTAATTTAAATATGAAGTGGCTGTGGAATACATTTTGGGATGCAGATCATCATTTGATGAGGGTGTGATTGTGCATGGTAAGAAACCGCAAGCCATGGCTGCTCTGGAGGAGGGTGGGGGGTGATGGTGCACTGCCAGAGAGTTGCAGAGATTGCGGGTGATACCAAAGAGGGTACCATAACGTCTTTCTCGCCTTGTCCCTTTAGAATGAAGCAGGTGGGGGTAAATCCCCCAGATCACCCCCCGAAATTGCACTATCATTTTAAATTAGGTTTCAAGGGAGGTGGAAGAGGAAGGAGATGGAAGCCAAGAGACCAGAGTACACACGTACCGACTGCGTGGGAAGGGGACAGTGTGATGTACGGGCAGGGGAAGCACAAAGGTGCGCGTGCATGTGGCACAAGGCAACTCCTGGGCCCTCAAAAAACAGGAAGAATGCAGGAATTAAAAGATGCCCTTTCTTCTCCTGCAGCCCCACGCTCCCCCCCAGGCTGTAGGCAAGAAGTTTGGGGGAGTTCCAAGTCTGTGGGCTGCTGAAGACCCCGGCACCCCTCCCAGAGAGGGAGCCCAGCACAGCCTTACCCTCCCGGGAGCCGGGAGAGAGCCTGCGTGGCAGCCGAGTCCCCTGAAACTCGTGACACCTGCAGTCATTTCATACATTGGGCAGCTGTCCCTGCTCAGGACATCAAAGGCAGCCGGAGCCGCCTTTCGCTGCAGGAGAGGGGAGCAGGGGCCAAGTCCCACATCACCTCTTCTGCATCCAGAGCTGCATCACACTGCGCCTGCGGCTCGCTCTGCTCCCCCGGGGCTTTGGGTGGCCGTGCCGCGGGAGAACGCCCCGCGCAGCTGGTCTGGGGCTGCGCTGCATGGGTACTTATACTCGCCCCCCACGCCTGTGCGCGCACACGTGCCCTTGGCATGGGATCATATAAGCGCTGCTTCCCCTGATGTATGGCATGCCAATCCTCCGGACAGGTGGGAGGGCTGGGGCCGGCGCAGCGGGAGCCCTCTGATCTCTGAACTTTACCCAGAGCTGCTAGCAGGTGTGCCCCAGCCGTGCACGCTCGCGCCTTGCACGCTCTCTGTGCGTGCTCTCTCTCTGCACGCTCGCTCCGTGCACGCTCGCGCTGCGCACACCCTCCATGCCTGCTCTGTCCGTGCACGCTCGCTCCGTGCGCCCTTCCTGCGCGCACTCTCTCCGCGCACACTCCCCGTGTGCACACTTCACACGTGCTTGTGCCATGCACACTCTCTGTGTGCACACTCCTTGCACACTCGCTCCCCGTGCTCTCTCCCTGCGCGCTCCCCTGCCTCTCTGGGGAAGGGGCCGTGCCCGTGGCGGGGTGCAGGGCGCAGGGATGCCCGTGCCCACCCTGGGAGCGCGCTAGGGAAGGACAAGGGTGGACAAAAGGACAGGAGATGTGAATCCCAGGTGGGCATGGGCAGGGCGGCAGCTTCCCGGCCACTTCTGTCCTTCATCCAGCTCCTGGTGAGAGCACAAGGGTCACTCACAAGGCCTGGGATTCTTGGAGGACAGGGTGTTGTTGCCCCCCTGCCCCATGACTGCTTAGAGATCCTGACCTCGGCCCTCCAGGACAGCAATACCTCCCCGCTGCTGCTGCTGCCCGCGCTGCTGCCATCCGGAGCTCAGCCCAGTTCCCCGGTGTCACTGGGGCAGCTGAGCCTGGGAACCATTTTCCAATTGGATTATTGTTTTTTTTACCCAGAACCATCGGAGGAATCACCCTTGTTTGGTACCACCGATTTCCCTACCAGGGCTGGGTAGGAAAAGCAGGATTTTATCCCTGAGTGACTTTACCGGGCGGGTGTTCCCTGCCGTAGGAGTGACACTGGGAAGGGTTGGGAAGGGTCCGAGACGCACACTGCCATGAATGAGACCTCTCCCCACACTGCGGTGCCTTTCCCACCTTAGGAGCGTTTGGTTTGGTGTCCATGGAGACATTCCCACATGGGCAGCGGCAGTACACCGGGTGTTTTCCAGCACCCAGCCCTCCCCGCGTGCGGGGGCGGCTGTTCCGTTTGAACCCACAATAACGTGGAACGGGGTGACCTTTGGATGCTCATTAGTGACTCTGCCTGTCTGTGCCGGTTCCCCTCATCCCTGGGATGCACCAGCACCAAACTGGTCTCCAGTGCTTGGAGGCGAGGATGTCCAGTCCCAAAGTGATCCCAAAGCGATCCTGCCTCCTCTTCCCTCTGCCCGTGGGGGCAGTTTGGGCACAGGGGGGACACGGGCACAGCATCCTCCTCCTGAAGGATTCCTGGGCTCTGGATCCCCACCTGAGCCTGTGCCGGGAGAGCTGGTATCACCATGGCAACCAGTCGTGATGTCATCGGCAGAGATGATGGGGCAGGGATAGCAAGAAACGGGCAGGCAGCAGGCAGGGCAGGCAGGGCAGGTACCGCTGGCCCATCTCTCAGCCCCAGGACCCATCAGGGCCAGGGCAGGTCACCTTCTTAATCCTTACTCCAAAAAATGAAAATAATCCATTTTTTTTTTCCTCCTTCCTCAAGTATTTTCATTGCTGTTGGATTTGGGCGTCAGGAGAGCAGCGCCCGCGCCCAGGGAGCCTCCGCTCTGCTGCAGCTCAGCAGCACCCGGCACCCTTCGTCGGGATTTTATTTTATTTTAAAATGCAAAAAGCTGACAAATCTCCACCCAAATTTGATGGCAGCGTTTTGCCATGTAAGGTGCTGGAGGAGAAATGCGGAAATAGATAAATAAAAAAAGCAATGGAGGCAAATGTCTCGGGGGTGTTGAAAAATGAGGGCGTTTAACATGTTCTTAGTCGAAAGTGAACTGACTCCAGAGGGTTTTTCTTTCAATTTTTGTGACAGAGAACAAACTGACTTTTTTTTTTTTTTTACATTTTCTTAAGAAAAAGTGAACTGACTCCAAATTTAGGGGTTTTGTTTGTTTGTTTGTTTGGTTTTTAAATTTTCATAATAGAAAGCAAACTGACTCTGGAGGGTCTTTTTAATTTTCTTAATAGAAATTGAACTGATTTCAATGGTGGGGTTTTTTTTTAATTATTGTAACAGAAAGTGAACTGACTCGAGCTTTAATTACATTTTAATAGAAAGAGATCCGACTCCACATTTTTTTTATTTTTGTAATAGAAAGTGAAGTGATTCCAGAGTTGTTTATTTTTAAATTTCCTTAATACAAATTACACTGACTCCAAACGTTTGCTTTTTTTTTTTTTCTTATTTCTGTACTTCAGCAAACTAACTCAAGGTTTGTTGTTGTTTTATTTTTTTCTCTAAATTTTCTTAAGAGAAAGTGAACTGACTCTGGAGTTGGTGGGGTTTTTTGGTCTTTTTTTTTATTTATTTTATTAATAGAAATTGAACTAACTCCAGGGAGATTTTTTATTATTTTTGTGGTAGAAAGCAAACTGATTCCAGAGGTGTTTAAAAAATTTTCTTAATAGAAAGCGAACTGATTCCAGAATTTGCTTTATTTCTCCCCACCCCCCTCTTAAAAATCTCAAAAAACGTTAAAAAAGCGCCCAAACCCTCAAAAAAAACCCTCAAAAAAATCTCCCGAAGAACTTTAAAAAACCGCCGAAAAACTCCAAAGAATCTCAAAAAAACTCCCAGAATACTTAAAAAAACTCAGAAAAACTTTTAAAAACTCCATAAACCTCAAAAAAAAACCCTCAAAAAAAAAAATAAAATGCCCAAAACCGCCAAATAAACTAAAAGAAAAACTAAAAAAAAAATTAAAACCCGAAAAAACCCTGCAAAAAACCTTTCCCAAAAGGTGAATTTATTTCGTATTTAACGGTAAACCAGCCCAACCCGCAGCCGTTCCGCTCCCCCCACCTCCCCGCCGGTCGCTGCCCGCTCCCCCCGAGCGCCGGCAGCGCTGCCTGCCGTTTGCGGGCAGGGGGGGGGC
>NW_009647444.1:169793-170178 GCF_000708025.1 Charadrius vociferus
GAGGGTTGGAGGGGAGAGAACCAAACCAGTTTGGACAACCGTCCTGCTTGGAAGCTTCTATTCCAACCAAACATTTATTTATTTTTTTTTTCCTTGGGGGTGTGGGCGAAGGAACTTTGCTGGGACGAGGGCTCCCGTACGGGAATTTTCCTCCTTGGTGTGTTTTTCCTTCCCTTCTTTTTGGAGCTGAGTCCGTTGGCTGGGAGCAGAAAAAGAGCCTGCGCCCTCGGGAATCCGTCCGTTGTGTTTGTGAGCCTGCGGTGTCGGTGAACGGGAGGCAAATCGCTTCCAGAAAAACCCCTTTTGGGTTGAAAAAGGGCAGCTGGGGGTAGAAGTGGCTATGGCTCGGTGGGGGGGGGGGGGGGCATGGCCCCCCGGACCGCTT
>NW_009647444.1:170224-171791 GCF_000708025.1 Charadrius vociferus
CCCTCAGCATTGGCTTTTTGGTGGTGTGGGGCCGGCTCCCGTGGGTGCCTGACGTGGGGCGGCAGCCCTGGGTCCCCACTGGGATGGGAGAATATGGGAAGTGCCCAAAATGTCGGCGTTCCCACCCAGAAACGGCTCTGCCGGGGCGGGCCGGGCGCTGGGGAGGGATCCCAGGAGCCATGGTGTGGTTTTGCCGTGGAAGGGGCTGTGGGTGCCCGGCTGTGCTCCTCCTTGTGCCCCATCGGTCTGTGCCCATGTGGCCTGACCTTGGACCCTCCGCGTCTTTGGGGTCCCTCACTCTGTTTCATCCCTTCACGCTCCTGCCTCCCATCTTCGCAGGTCGCGTGGCGTTGGGCAGAGCCTCTTCGTGGCCGCTCCTGCCTGCGAACGCAGTCGAGCAAGCCCGGCTGGGGAACCGCCTGCTCTACAAAGTCCGGTTCCAGGTTGAGGAGAAGCTGTGCTCTTTGTTAGTCTGGGCTTACTCCTGGAGAGACGCATTAAAGTCTCCCCGCCTGCGCTCCCCCCCGTACTTTGGGCTTTCAAGCCCCTTCTCCAGTGCTCCGTGGGTGATGCCGTGTCTGTGCCAGCCCTCCGCCCCACTCCGCCAAGCTTTAACTCTTGTTTTTAGAGTAAAGAGAGGTAAAGCCTTTAAAAATAACATGGCTAAGTGGAATTTTCCAACAGATAGAAGGAGAAAGCGTCGTGCGTTGGGCCGTCTGGCCTTGGCGGTGTCACTGTAAATAATGAAAATATTTTTCTGCCCTTTCCTCCCCTGGGCAGCTCGGGGCTGCGCTTACGAAGTGTGGGCTTGTAACTTGGCTGGGACATCCCCGGCAGGTTCCTCACCTCGTGGTGGTTATGGGAGGGATGCTGATAACGCGCCCGATGGAAGGAACGATTTCCTAATCGAGTTAAGACTAGCTTAAGCTGCATTTCCCCTCGGCTCCTAGGTGCGTGTCTGAATGCCAGCAGTGAAGTCGTCACCATCTCCCTATTGTGAATAATTCTGTGTCTTTAAAGGGGGGGAAAAATAGGCCTAGAAATACTTTCGGTGGGTAAAAAGTGGTAATAGTCACAAACCTGCGTTTGGGACAAGCTCAGGCTGAATTAGATACCCCTTGAGTGAGCTTTCCCTGCGATGTGCGCGGTGCCCCGTGGAAGGGGTCTCAGGGAGCCGCTACGGTTTTAATTTTATTCCATCGTGTCTGAAGGGGGTTTTGTGGGAGGGGGGTGGAGGGTGCTTTCGGGATTTAATCGGCCCTTTTGCCGCTCAGCCGGGGAGTTGGTGGGAGCGTGCTCGGGTTGGACAGCCGGGAATTGCAGGCGAAATTCTGGCTAAATCCTTTCTGAACTCCCTTGGCTGTAATTTTGGAGAAATATTGACCCTGGTGGGCTCCTGTGCCGACCGTTAAAAGGAAGCATTCCTAATAAAATATGGTTTGGAAAATTCATTTCAGGCTGGAATTTGCCTCTCCAGAAAGTATTTTAATAAGGAGGTGGGGGAAATGGGACACATCATCCGTGCGGCTCTGAAGAACGGGTCGTTTCGGCTCTGCTTTTCTCTCTT
>NW_009647444.1:172765-173076 GCF_000708025.1 Charadrius vociferus
ACTCTGCGGAGCAGCCCAGCAACTTTCTAAAAACAAAACATGCTTTTTTATTTTTATTTTTTTAAAAAGAAAAAGTGTGTGTGTGGGGGGGAGCCCCAACCCAACCAGACAAAAGTCTAATCCTTTGTGGTATTTTTATTCTGTCTTTAATGACATTATGGTGTCCTATTGAATTCTGTAAGCGCTGAGTTTGAAGCCTGGTGTACCTTAGACTTTTTAAATGCCTTTTACGAGGGACAAAGTGCTTGCGGGAAGGCTGTTTCCGAGGGGAGCGGCTGGGGTGGGGGTCCGCAGCGGGGGGGGCACACATT
>NW_009647444.1:173169-174579 GCF_000708025.1 Charadrius vociferus
ATTAAAAGCCACGTTTGGCTTACGGAGCCTTCGGGGACTCCCTCCTCCCAGGGATTGTGTGGAGCTGGGAGGTGGGGACTCCCCGGGGGTAGGGGGCACGGGGGGGTCCCGTCAGCGATCTGGTGGCCACCGGGGCTTTGCTTCATCTCCGAAGGCTGGTTTGGATTAAGCGAGCCTGGACGGTCTGCATCCCGGTTGGAGTTTCCCTGTGGAATGGAGGAGCCCTTTCCAAGCTCGCTGGGAGGGTGCTGCATGCTCTGGTGCTGGGGGGGACCCTTTGCTGGGAGCTGTGGGGTTGTGCTGGTGGAGGCAGCCTGGTGTGGGGCTGTTGTGTCCTCCCGGCATGGGGGGCTCTTGCTCTCGCTCCCCCCAAGGCAGAAACCCCCCACGTGCCCAACCCATGTTGCAGCTTCGAGGTTACCCTTCTTGCTGTGCCTGGGGGAAAGCAGCACCCAGTGCTCCTTGCGGGTCGTTTGGGAATGACTTCATTAATTTAAATTAAAAAAAAAAAAAAAGTGAAGGCAGGGCTGCGGCTATTGCAGTAGCTGGGTAAATACCACTGGATTCTATAAAATGGATTTAACTGCTTCCTTTAAAAGAAAAAAAGAGCCGTGATGGGGTGGCTGATTGATTGTAAAAGGAGCCGTAGCTCTCTCCAGAGCAAAGCAGCTGCTGCAGGTCCCGGGAGCGGGGACGGGACGGGGCTTTGGTGGCATTGCTGACCGTGGAGGCCAGGAGGGGGCTACTGGGGGGCTGCTTCCCTCCATCACCCCACCTGAGTGACTTCAGCGCTTGGGGTTTGAAGCTGCTCCTCGGATGCGGGGCCCAAAGATGCTGCGTGCGGCCGGCTGGGATGTGCCCGTGCCCTCGCACGATGCGACCCCGGCCGGGTGGGCAGGGGACCCCTCTGAGCAGGTTTTGTGGGTGCGCAGGGGTCCCCCCTGAGCCGTGCACGTGTTTGTACAGGTCATGGGCATTGCGGAGAGCCGCGGTGCACACGCAGCCTCTCGCACGACACACGTCGGGAGGCGTTTGGGTTGTCCCCAGGAAACTGGGGGCTTGGCGGTAGGGATGGCCCCTTCTTTCCAAGTAGGATTTCTGGGTCCCGCCTGCCCCACGGCTTCCCCGTGGCTCTCCAGTCCCTACCCCACTGGCAGGGCACCCCGTCATCAGTGGAGCGGTGGCAGTGCTGCTGGGAAGCCGCTCTGCCTGAGGAGCACCGGGGTCCGGTGGGAAAACATCTTGTACCGATCAGTAGCACATGCTACTTGGAGTCTGGCAGCTGAAACAGGGTGGGGAGAAACAAAGCTGAAATCCATTCTGTGTCTAATTAATGATTGCTTGTATCGGGAGAGCAGGAGGAGGACTCTGAGCTCCGGCGCTATCACGGCGTCACATCTGGGCAGGAAT
>NW_009647444.1:174601-175813 GCF_000708025.1 Charadrius vociferus
CTTTTGTTGTGCTCGACTGGAAAGAGACGGGGTCCTTTCTACTGCTTTTGTGCTTTTCTCCTTCCAGTTCCTCGCTCTGGGGCAGGTGGCATGGCAGAGAACCCTCCTCCAGCGAGCAGGAGGAGTGGTGGTGTTGGTGTTTCACCTGCTCACGGAGAGGTTCGGTGTCCCTCGGTGCACACCCGGCATCCTTCGGGGAGGTTTGTCTTGCCTCTTGTGTGTCATCTCCAGTTGGAACACCCGTGCTCTGCTCGTGGCTGTGCTGGAGCCGCGGGATCCCAGCGCTCCTGGCTCTGCCAGCCTGTCTGGGCTTGGTCCTAGATGAGTTGGACGAGCCAAGGCTAAATGTCCTGCTTGGTTGGGCTGGGTTTATGCCCAGGGTGGGGTTTGCATGGCCCTTGTGCTTTTGGGAGCGGGGCCCTTCCCGTGGGGCTGAAGCCAAACCCCAGGGAAGCTGTGGGCCATGGCTGGAGGGGAGAGAGGGGCTCGGAGGGGGACCTCCAGCACCCTTCCTCCTCGGGGAGGGCCAGAGGATGGGGGGCAGGTCTGGGGGGTTTACTCGTGGTGTTGCAGCGAGCGGTGGCCTCTCCTTGAGCTCTCCCCGCCGGCGCCCCCGGGCAGGATCTGACCCGGCTCAGGTGCCGGCGTGGCAGGGCCGTCTGTGCTTTTCTCCTTCCAGTTCCTCGCTCTGGGGCAGGTGGCATGGCAGAGAACCCTCCTCCAGCGAGCAGGAGGAGTGGTGGTGTTGGTGTTTCACCTGCTCACGGAGAGGTTCGGTGTCCCTCGGTGCACACCCGGCATCCTTCGGGGAGGTTTGTCTTGCCTCTTGTGTGTCATCTCCAGTTGGAACACCCGTGCTCTGCTCGTGGCTGTGCTGGAGCCGCGGGATCCCAGCGCTCCTGGCTCTGCCAGCCTGTCTGGGCTTGGTCCTAGATGAGTTGGACGAGCCAAGGCTAAATGTCCTGCTTGGTTGGGCTGGGTTTATGCCCAGGGTGGGGTTTGCATGGCCCTTGTGCTTTTGGGAGCGGGGCCCTTCCCGTGGGGCTGAAGCCAAACCCCAGGGAAGCTGTGGGCCATGGCTGGAGGGGAGAGAGGGGCTCGGAGGGGGACCTCCAGCACCCTTCCTCCTCGGGGAGGGCCAGAGGATGGGGGGCAGGTCTGGGGGGTTTACTCGTGGTGTGGAAGCGAGCGGGGGCCGCTCCCTGAGCTCTC
>NW_009647444.1:175868-179994 GCF_000708025.1 Charadrius vociferus
CCTACCCGCAGCCGGCCCTTCTCAGGTGGGCTGCTCCCCCTTTCCCAGGCCCCGGGACCCGGCTTTGCCAGTGGGGCTGCACGGAGAGCTGGAGCAGGGGGGCTTGAGACTGTCCCACCACGAGCTTCCTTTGGTGTTTTCCGAGGACTTCATCCCGCCGTGATGCTGCGCCTGCACCGATGTCCACGTGTGCCGTGTCTGCTGGGCCGTCTGCCGACAGGTTGGGCTGCGGTGAAGGCTTCGTGTTAACCCAGTTTGACGTGGGTTGGCTCTTGCTGGTGCCAAGGCAGAGGTGGTGGGGGCGGGATGCCGGGGGGACACTGCACGAGCTCTCTGTCCCTGCCCCTTCAGGCCGGAGTTTCGGAAGTGCCCTCCTTGTGATGCCAGGTCCCCTTCCCCTGTGAAGCCCTGGGGTGGGTGGCATCGCCTGGTTTTGGTAGCACCCAAGCCTGCCTCACGGCTCCGTGTACGGTGATGGGACACGAGGGTCCCTCTTCCTAGCAGTCCCTTTCCACGCGCAGGGGTGGCCCGCAGCTCCCCGGCTGGTGGGGTGAGCCCAACCTCGGGGACCGTCTGCCCTGCCTGGCTTTCGGCATCCGACAGCTTCTGAGTAGGTACTTCAGAAAAAAGCAAAGTGCGTTTTCACAGCTTATCAGCTATAAATACCCATACACCATTAATATTGATCACTGAGTGTTTGCATGTTTTCCTTCTCATTAAGGCTGGGAAACGTCTGTGGTTGCACATGCATTAGTGGCAGCGCTGAGGCTCGACACTTTTCGCTACCGATTTTAACGTTTTAATGGGTTTCTGAAACGTGCGAGCACAGTCTGGCGTGTGGGTTTGCGCGCAGGGACGGCAGCCTCGGGTCTGGCGGCAGTGCGAGGCGATGCTCGGGGATGTGGCAGTGCTCGGGGATGTGATGGTGCTGGGCTCCGGCGTTCTTTGTCTGGGCTTGCTGTAGTATCGTGGCCGAACGCGAGGGGGAGGTCCGCAGTCCCCCAGCTCCCACTGGGTTTTCGGGGGTCAAATTGCTGATGTGCGTTGGAAAGGGGGAATGGGTGCAAAGGCACTTCTCCCTCCCTCCCCCCCCTTAAAGCAGGGGTGGCCAGGTTTTGCTCAGGCAGGGGGTTGGGGCAGGCTGCCAAAAAACATGGAGGCCGGCGGACCCTTCCTGCAGCCGGGCGGACAGCATATGGAAAGGATCTGGGTGTAATATCCCGGGCTGCAGCGCGGCTTTGCTGAAGAGGCCACTTCAGCAGGGGACGCGGCGTGGTTAGTCCTCCCGGCTGACACATCCCAGGCCTTCCTCAGACTTGAAAGAGCTCGAGTTCGCCTTTGAATCTGAGGATTTATAGCCCTTTTAGGCCTCTCCAATAAAAGCACGGCTCCCTCCTCAGACGGAGCCCACCGTCTCCCTCCTCCGGGCTCATTATCCCGGGGATTTGTGTTGCTCGCTCTCGCGCGCTCTCGGTCTGTTGTTCGCTACCGCCGCTTTCTTCAGATGTGTGGCCGAGAACTTCAGAGCATAAAAGCCGAGCTGGAGGAGCTGTGGGTCCCGGCCGCGCTGCCAGGATGCTGCCCCTGCCATGATCCTGAGGAAACACGGTTCCAGAGACAGCGCTGTGCCAGGGAGAGGACCCTTTGTTTGATGATGCTGAGGGTACACCAGCATCTCCCCTTGCCCCGTGTGTTCCCGGTGATCCCCCTGCCATCCCTTGAGGGCTGCGAGCAAACCGGGATGAGCTGCTGTCCCTCTGGACAAGCGCACGGAGAGCGCCGGGTGCGTGGCGTGTGTCCCCCCACTGCCTGCCTTGTCTCGGCACATGTGGGCACTTAAGCATCCTCAGCCCTACAGATCACCTCTGCTTTATGCAGGCATGTCAGGCCTCTAACTGTTTAAAGAGAGGCTTAGGAAAGAGTCCAGAGAAACGACATAATAATTATTGTATTACAAATTGTTTCCTTTAATGGGCCCTGTCGGATCGCTCAGTCTGCTAAACACATTGTGCCCTTCCCCAGCCCCCAGCCCTGCGCTGCTGCGGCCCCTTTCCACTGCTCCAGCCTCCCCTCGCAAACCCAGCCCCGCTGGAAAATTCCTCCTGTCGAAGAGCCGGGGTGGTGGGGCTGCCTGGGGACCACCGGGGGCTCCGCAAGGCCAGGGGAGGATGGGGTCCCCCCTCCCTGCGGGTGGGTAGTGGTCCCTGCCCCTTCCGTTGCTCCAGAGCATCGCGGTGCCCTGGACTTTGCACATCCTGAGAGCTTTCGGGCAAGTGTCACCCCCAGCTGATGCTCGGGGCTCGAGGGCACTTACTCACCGGTGAAAAAAACTTCTTGCCCTGCCTGCACTGGTGCTGCAGGCAGGGCAGGACGGGCAGAGCGAGGTTCCAGCCCTTCCCTGGCGTTTTGGTGCTTGCGTGGTGGTGGTGGACGGCTCCCAGGCAGCTTTTCTGCAGCTCCCACCCTGAGGGCTGTGGGGTGTAAGGAGAGGAGGCAGTGCGAATTTTTTCGTTGCCCCCAAAGAATAAACGTGTTGGAATTAAGCAGCAGGTTACGTTTCTCCAAGGCCGAGCAGCAAATATGTTTTAAATTTGGCAGCCGGCAGCGGAGAGCGGGTGGGAGAAATTTTCCAGGTATTGCGTTACACTTTCCCCTAAAAGGGTTCTGCTTTGGGGCTGGGGATTAAAGGGAGGAGAGGAGGGGGCAGCCCCGGGCGTGGGGACAGGGGCTGCGTCCCCTGGGGCATGGGACCCCCTCCCTTGCACGTGCTCGCAGCCCCGCGCGCTCCCGAGGGTGCGGGGGCCGTGATGCTCGCCCCGGCTGACTCAGGCCCTGCCCGGGGCAGGGATGCGCTGCGGGGGATGGCTGGGATTAATTTTTGGGCTTCCTCCCTCTGGGCGCGATGGGAAATTTCCACCTGGCTGTGGGCACCGCCCCGCTCCCCCGGCCTGCCGGGCTCTGCCTTGCCCTCCTCTCCTCCTCTGATGTCTTTAATAACCGCTTCATGCAAGAGCGAACCTGGGATCCACTCCCAGCACGGAACTGGGGCTCGGCCAATTAGTCAATTATTTTAGAAGAAACTTTAAAAAAAAAAAATCTTTTTTTTTTTTTTTTTTTACAGGAAGGTCTGGCCAATGTATCAGCCAGCAACCCGTCTCCTGCGGGGGCTGTTTCCCCCCCCCCAGCATGTCCCTTGTCCCTGGGCAGCCAGGCGGGTGGTCCATGAGCATCCCCTCCAGAGCTGGCACTGGTGCATCCCATTGTTCCCAGCTTCCTGCACAGTGGGAAGAGGAGATGCTTCCCCAGGAGGTGGGACCCAGTGCTGTTGGGGGGGTGCAGAGCTACAGTGCCCCACGGTTCCCACCGCCCGGGGAGCGGGGGACCTGGCCAGGCTGGGGCTTCAGGAAGGTGCTTGGAGATGCAAAGGGCTGGAGGTGGCTGGAATGTCCCCTTCAGCTGTGTTTGGTTTTAAATTTGTGTTATTTTTTCGTGTAAATTTTGCGAGGAAGCAGCCTGGTTGCACGCCTCTGCCTGCGCACCCATGCCAGCATGCTCTCTGATGGCACGACTCCCCTCCCCTGCGCCCCCGTTAGCGGTGCCTCGGCTGTAGCTAATTGCTGAAATAATTGGGGCAGCAACAGCCTGGCAAGGCAGCAGTGCTGGGCCAGGGTCAGCGCAGGGAGAGGGGAGGAGGGTCCATTCCACGGCTTTGCCTCCTGCCCCCCCCCCCAGCCCTCTCCCACCCCTCGGTCCTGCGCCAGCATGGCTTTGTGCCCGTTGGTGTTGCTGTAGTAGAACTTTCTCCTATTTTCTTTTTATTTTTTTTTCCCCACTTGCCTGAGCGAAATGAGGTTAGGGACAGGGGATGGAGGAAAGCCTGCTCGTGGGATGCTGGGAGGGACAGCAAGTAGAACTTTCTCCTATTTTCTTTTTATTTTTTTTTCCCCACTTGCCTGAGCGAAATGAGGTTAGGGACAGGGGATGGAGGAAAGCCTGCTCGTGGGATGCTGGGAGCGACGGCACTGGCTTGGCTTGGTGTTCCCAGGAGCGATGGGTGCTGGGGCATGGGGAGAGGCTCAGCAGGGCCACCCCGGTGGGGGGCAGAGGGCACAGACACTTCTGGGTT
>NW_009647444.1:184029-195014 GCF_000708025.1 Charadrius vociferus
GGAGGGAGGAAGGCCTGCTCGTGGGATGCTGGGAGCGACGGCACTGGCTTGGCTTGGTGTTCCCAGGAGCGATGGGTGCTGGGGCATGGGGAGAGGCTCAGCAGGGCCACCCCGGTGGGGGGCAGAGGGCACAGCCACTTCTGGGTTCAGTGGCTGAGAGCGCTTGGGATGGCACGCGAAACCCCCTGTGCGGAAGCCATCCTGCCACCTTCCTGTCTTGGGCTTTTCCCCCCTGTTTTCCTTTGCAAAATTAAACTTTGTTCCCAAAAGGGCTGGGGAGGGGGCGGCACCCGCCCTGGGGGAGCAGTGGGGAGCAGCCGGTGCCCTCCCGGGGACAGGCAGTGGTGACCGTTCCGTGTGGCCATGGTGAGGGAGTCCCATGCGAGCCCCCTCCCAGGAGCGGTTCCTAATCCTGGGGAGGTTTAACACTTGATGATGCTTTTGATCTCTGCCCTGACTTGGGTAGCGATGGGTGCTGCTTCCCTAATTACCCCCTTCATGTGGGGCTGCGCTGGTTGTTTGTGCTTACCCGGTCTCTCTCTCTCAAGAAAAAAAGAATACCCTGCAAGGGTGTGTGCGGGGTGGGGGAGCGCAGCGTGCTTTCCCATAGCACGCAGGAATCCTACAGCGCTCTTCATATAGCCCTGGGTGCTCCCACCCACGGCAGGCAGTTTCATGCTCCTTGGCTGGTTTCATAACATCCAGGAGAGGCACGAAAGTCTTCCAAAACCACCTCCCTTTGCGGCGCGCGGAGCCCGTGGGTTCGGGAAGGCGGGTGCGGGTGCCACCTTTAGGGTGCTGAGCCGGAGCTGGGGGATTGCTGGTGGTGCCGCCTGGCTGGGAGACCACCAGTGCCCACCTAGCATCGCTTCTTGGCTGAGTTTTACTCCTTTTGGGGTGCAGGCTGCACGTTGTGCCTGGGCATGTTGTGGGATGTGGCAAGGGAGAGTGTGGGGACTCCTGCTGCTGTCCCAAGCCTGGGGTGGGGGCACCCAGGGGTGGGCGAGAGCTGTGGGGTCCTCCTGGTTCCTGCTTTCCCAGGCAAAGCCCTTTCCTCCCTCTTTCACCTCTTAGAGGATGGCGATGCGTGGGTTGGGGATGGCGATGCATGGGTTGCCGATGGCGGCACATGGACCATCTTGCAGAGCTCCCAGGAGTTTCTCCATGCCTGTAAAAGCAGTTGGAGGCTTGTAGGACATCGAACTTGCAAGTAAAGCACTAAAGTGCTGCAGCATTGTACCAGCGCGCAGACAGAGCAGACAAATTTTTGTGTTTCTTATCCGAATGCTCTTTCTTCTTAAGGAACCTGCAGGTGCCCATCCCTGGTGCACCCGATTCACCCCGTGTGCCTGCGACCTGGCAGGAGGCACCTTGCCCGCCCTGTGCCCTCTGTTGGGAAAGCCTCCGCTGCCTACTTCTTGCTGGGGAGGGGAGCGAGAATCCCTTTCCTGGTTTATTAAAGATGAAGAGATTTGTTGATAGTACAAATGGTTTCCTTACACAAGGACGGGGAGCGGGTGACAGATACAAGAGCGGTGGGATAATTGTTTCCAGATGCTGCCGGTGCTGTGTGTGTTCCAGCACCCTGCCAGCTCCGAGCAAAACCCGGGAGTCAGCCCGAAAACCGGGGCTGGCCCGAGCAGTTTCAAACACCTCAACCCACCATGGCTCTTGATTTCACCACATCATCTGATGGCCGGAGCGGTCCTGTGTGGACGTGGGAGCAGACCGGCTCGGGAGCTGCGGCTGGGTCTCTCCCGGTTCTGTCAGCCCCCGAGCTGGGGCTTTGTGAGGAAGGCCGAGTGCCGCGGGACTCGGTCTGCGATCCGGAATTGGCAGCGCCGGCTGCATTGTGCGCAGCAGGCGGCTCTCCCGGATCCGCGCCGGAGGAGGCTGCCTCCGCTGCGCCTGGCTTCCCCGTGGCTCGCGCCGCCTCGGGATGCTTGTGCTGTAAACACCGCGTTTTTTGGCATCTGGGCTTTCTTGCGAGAGAGCATCATTGCTAGCAATAGTATTAATGATTATTTATTGGTTCTTAGTGCCAAATAATGTAAACATGTGGCTGACGCAGCTCACATGTGGCTCATGCGGTGGGACATCTCTGAGTGTTTGGCATTGGGTTTACGTACTTTGTGAATTACAGGAGGCAGTAGCTATTGCCCTGCAAAGGGTGGGTTGTTTTGATAAACTCCCCTGAAGGTAGAGATTCTTGAAGGGCTTCGCTGCTGACCTTCTTGTTAATTACTGCTCTGCAGCGCCGGGAGGACCAGCTGAAAGGGAGTAATGAAGCGTTGTCATCCGGCGCGCTCAGCCCGGCCAGGGCCCCGCGAGGAAGACGCCTCCTCCCTTTTGCACGGGGGCTGTGTTCCTCTCTCTGCATACTTATCGAGCTGGTTCCCCGTGCCTGGTAGATTGGAGCCTCAACTCATGAGACCTATTTTAAGGTTATGGTTCTGACCTTGATTTATACCAGCAATGGGTGTCATTGCAGGATTTTTCCCATGGTAACCTCAATAGAGGTAAATTTAGCTGATGATAAAGATGCTGGGGAAGAAAAGGGAGCAAAATGGCTTGCAGTCGTGTCGCTTGCTCGTGGACACGGGTTTTACTTCCTCACAATTTTCCCTGCTTTTAGCCCCAGACAAAGCTTGGTGGGGGAAGGAGAAAGGCAAATGTCAACGGAGGAAAATTTACTACTGGTGTGATTTTTGTAGTGCTTCTGAAGGTGAGAGTTGAGTCAGTTTGCCCGGTACCAGCTCAGCAATTCCACCTCGTCCCCGGAGAGTGTCTGAAGTCACGCAGGGAGAAATAATGCCTGGGGTTAAAAATAGACGCTGACAGTGGGAAGGGAGGACTGGAAAAGCTCCATGTCAAGGGAGGTGGACAGAGCCTGGCAACAGGCATCAGGGCTGCGCTGCACTGCTGGAGTTTGGCTTTAGTGGGTTAGACCGGAGTTAAACCTCGTTTGCACTTGTCGTAACCTGGAGTGGGTTTCACTCTTTGGCCTGGGTGTCAGTCGGTCAGCCCGGGGAAAGTGCCTCTGTTTTTAAGAGTCTTGCAAAAGTTTGTTAGTGAGGATGCGGTCCTGTCGGGGCCAGGGCTGGGAGAAGCGAGCAGCTCATTAAATCCTAATTGTTTGTGGAGGGCAGGTGGGACGTGGATTTGGCAGAGGAGAGCCTGGCACGGGATGGAAATTTTCCAGCTCCCCTGGCATTTTTTAGGGCTGATCTGGAGAGGGAGGGACTTAAATTCAATCCACTTTATTGCCAGCTGGGTGTCGTGCCGTGCCTTTCCAGGCTGTCCCAGTGCCACCAGTAGCTGCCTTGCTGGGAGCAGGGTGTGTGGGGTGCTGCTCGGCTGGGGACAGCAGTGGTGCCCAAAAAGCTGTTCAGGACTGCTAATTCTCCATCTCTTGCCCGAAGCTTTTGTTAAAGCTCATTAAAACCATCTGTGGGTACCGGAGCCTGACCAGAAAGCCCAGGCAGCAGTGGAGGCTGGGGCAGCCTGAGTCCCCGTCCCTGTGGTGGGGACACGGCCAGCGCTGTCCCCTCGGGGCAGCTGCCAAGCAGCGGAGGAGAGGAGAGGGGGTCACAGCTCCTGCTGGAGCGGGACCAGGAGCGATTCCGGCTTCTCCCTTAGTTTAAGGCTTTTTTCTTTCTCTCCTGTTTCTTTCACCCTGGCAGCCCTTTCCACCGCGCGAGGTGCTGCGAGTACAATGGGGCTGCGAGGTGGGGCGGGAGGGTGGAAGGAGATGAAAGGGGAAAAGTAAAATTGAAGCATGTCTGGAAGGGCATTTTGATGTAAATGGGACTTTTTGATAGACTTTGAGAGACACCGGCAGAAAGGGCACTGGCCCCCTTCGGTGCTCTGGGCTGCGGGCTCGGCTCTTTCATTTGCTGGGGAAAAGGCCATTTTTTCATCTCCTGTTGGGTGCACCCACAGTTCCTACTGGTCCTCCCCATCTTCATAACCACTTGTGTCTTGGTGTGGGGCAGCCCCATGGGCATGTCTTAAAAAAAAAAAATCCAATGAGCGAAGAGTCCCGTTCAAAACGTGAAAGTGGTGGCTGAACCTCAGGAAAGGGAGATGGCTTCTTGCAGGCCAAGCAGGCAAACCACAGGCGGCCAGGAGGGCATGGCTCCATCCCACCTTCCTCCCCTGGCAACTCCTGCGAACCTTTCCCCTCCCTGGGGAGGGTGTGTGTTTGATCTGCTCTTGTCCTTTTGATCCCAGCCCTCGTCCTTGGCACCATCTCGGCAGCCCTCCTGTGTTCGCGGAGATGTGGCCTTGCCGTGAGTCATTCTCCTTCCTTTCTGCTGCCTTTTTATTTTTTTTCCCTTTTCCCCCTCCTAAGAGAGCACTTATTAAAAGGAAGCAGCATATTCATCCAGGAAACAAGAGCACAATAAACGCGCGGCGTTTATACTTTAAAAGGCATCTCCATCATGGTTGTTGCTGCTGCTTTGACAAGCTGGGGATGCGGGGCGGCTGCTGGTGGCGGGGGGCTGGGGATGCTCCCCGTGCGCATCGGCCCCGGGGTCCCTGGCCCTGCGTGGCGGCAGGGAGCCCTTTTTGGGGGGGGTCATCGGTCTCCTGTCGCCTTCCCACGTGCTTGCGTGCTTCTGCTTGGCAGCTACTGCCCCTGCCAAGGCGAGAGGAGGAGAAATGAGGACAGTGCTGCTTCCCGGAGAGAAGTCTGACAGGTCGGGGGGCTGGGAGGGGAAAAGCGGGAAGGTCGGTCGGAGCTGGCGTCCGCGTCCCCGTGCTGTCGCAGGCGATGGTTAGCCCAGGAGGAGACCTGTCACTTCTCATCTGCGCGTTGTCGGCTGAGCCCGTGGCTGGGCTCGCGTCCTCCCTGTGCCTCCCTGCTGCCGCATTCGCCTTCCTTGGGTTGTTGTCGTTGCACACCGAGCTGTCAGCAGTCTGAAAATTTACTGCTGGTATAAAACCATCAAAAAGCCCAAGTGTTAGTCGGTAAAAATGGCAAGGCAATTGCAGGGAAACTTGTTTCTTCCTCTGACAAACTTCTGAGTCGGTTCTTTAATCTCTAATCTAGGTTTACGGTCATCTTTATTGAAATGCTGGGCCCTGTGAAGAGTTGACATGTATGACCATCATAAACCAGGAGTTATGGGAGCCCAGAATTGCCTTGATGGTCCAAGTGTCTGCAGGAAGCATTTTTAAAATCCATAATCGGGATTTATTGGCCATTGTGGCTGAAACTGTCAGTAGAAAATAAAATAATCAGCCCAGGACTTTTTTTTTCCTCTTTGGCATTTGACTCCTTCTACATATTCTTGAATTGTTTTGTGTCTTGCCTACGTGCTTAGTGCCTTTCTAACTGGGGGGCTGTGGGTGAGAGGAGGGGCATCCAGCCCGGTTAGTGCCAGGTTGTCTCCCATCCCATTTGGGAGGGAGCTCCCTGGCCCTGTCCCATCCCTGCATGCTCTCCTGCCTCCCTGTCCTCGGCAGGCTGAGCATCTTCTGTTTGCTGTACCACAGTGTGTGGTGTTCATGGGCATGTCTGTGGCAGCCCTGTTGCTGTGGAGGAGATGGACGTGGGGGATGAGAAGTACCACGTGTGCCTGGAGGAGGCATCTCAGCTGGTTTGTCGCCCTGGGGTTGCTGGGTCCTATGAACGTTGTGTGCTTTTTGAGTTTATTTTGTTCTCATTGAAAATGTACGTAACAGGAAACTTAAGTTGTAGAAAGGCATCCTCCTTGGGTCAGTCAGGGAAGGGAGCAAAGCGGTGCCTTGTGTCCACCCTGGTCTCCACCGCTGGCCTGGCAGTGGGTGTGGAGGCTGTCCCGCTCCTCCTCACTGCTTCTGGGAAATGGAGGCTGCCAGGACCTTTATCACTCAAACTATCAATCTCCATCGAGTTACAGCAGTACTGAGACCAGTGCACGAGGCCAACAACGCATTTTTCTGCAAGACAACTAATCAATGCCAGAGCTGCAGAGGAGCCTGCGCTCTCCCTGGGTGGCGTGGGCGATGCTGAGCCGCCGTCCCTCTGTTACGGCTGGGGGGGCAGCAGCTCTGCGCGGTGTCACAGCAAACCTCAGTGCCCCGTAGCTTCTCCTTGCGAAGGACCTTGGTGTTAAATCTCTCCTTGTTTTTTTATTCTTTTTGAATAGGCTAAACTGACCCACCTTTTCTCATATTATTTTTTTTTTTCCCCGAGTCTTTGAATCGCTTCTGTGCTTTGCAGTTGTTCAGCATCTTGACAGAGGCTGTCCAGGCTATGGGTGCACAGTATGGCTCTTGCGGGTGCCTGGCGTTTCCCTGCTTGTGGGTGCAGGACGTGTCCAGAGCTCCCGGCATCCAGAGGCAGAACTCTGCTCCAGCCCTGAGCATCCTCCTGGCCCGTCCCCATTGTCTTCAGTGGCCCTTTTGCTCTCCACTACCCTGCGACCATCAGCAACACCCCACAGCGCCCGCTCCTGAGTTAGCCTAAAATAGTCTGCTGGGGTTGATAAATATCTCTGTTTCCGTTTTGTTTAACAAATATGTTCTTTAATGGCAAAGCTTTTTGTTAAGCTTTCTCATATTATCATCGCGCTTAATCATGCAGGGTGACTTCTAAAAGTACTTTTTTTAAATGCCAGTTTTTATCCAGGTTTTAAAATTGAAATTCATTTTTTATCCAGAGGCAGGATATAAATGACTCTACTAAAATTAGATTAATCCTAATAAGAATGTCAGTTATCATTTCTGAATACATTAAATTTTTTTTTTAATTTTACATGCCTCTTTAGCTATAATTGCTAGTGTAATTTCTTACATAGACATGGTGTGTCCTCACGGTTGACAGAAATACTTAATGCAATGTCGACACCGCAGTAAGTTCCAAATTAGTGCGTCGCAGTCACTGCAAACGTTTTGAACTTTCTCCTTAATAAGTTAAAAGAAAAAAAAAAAAGGCACCAGAAATGCAAAGCGAGACTAAAATGCATTTAGCTCGTTGGAGTAAAGCAGGATGGTTGGAGGCTGGAGCCCTTCAGAAGGGCCTTTCGTGAGCTGGGAGAGGGAGGCAGAAAGGGAAGGGGGAGTTGAGGGTCCGGGGGGGGTCAGAGAGGCGATTTGGGGTCCGGCGCGTGAGGGCGGGTTGTGGGGTTTGTGTGGAGGGGGAGTGAGTCCTGCCAGGGCAGGACTGGGGCGGTTCTGCAGCAGCACTGGTGCTCGCTTGGGATTTTTTTTAAGGCACGGTAGATAAACCCCCTTTCCTGGCGGATGCCCCGATGCCTGCCTGCGCGGTGGGTGTTTGAGCTCTGTTCGCTTCTGCAGCTCCGGTGGCTTCGAGTGCTTGTGCTGCGCGCTGGGGAGCGGGTTTGGAGCGAGCGTGCCACCCAGGCTGCTGCAGCCTCCCGCAAACATCTGCCGGCAGCGTGCCTCCTCTCAGCACCCTCAAACCCCCCCCGGCTCTGCGTGGTGTGTGGCTGGGGGGTGCCGGGGACACCCTGGGGTGTCAGCGATGGGCCCAGAGCGGGCAGACCCCGCTGCTGGCAGTGTCCCCGTGCCCGCAGCGGGCACGTTGCAATAAACTCGCCGTTGCAATAAAAGGGTTGGCAGCTTCAGCTTTCTCTGGCTCCCTTATGGTGGCATCGCAAGGATGTGTCCCCAGCCTGGTGGCACAGCGTGCGTTGGGGTGAGGACCGTAGCCGGGAATGCCTGAGCTAGCGGGATTTTGGGGGAAGGCTCTGGGGAATCGCATCTGGCAGCAGAGTTCGGGAGGGAGGAAGTGGTTGAGGGGAGACTTTAGTCTCTCCCGCGGCATCTCATCAGCTTTCTTCCATGTGCGTGGGTGGCAAGTCAGAGGTTTTGGTCTCGGGGGGGGGGGGGGAGGACTGTGAACGCTCCCCATCCGCGGGCAATTGGGAACTGCTGCATGTTGGGTCGGCGGTGGAGCGGCAGCGAGGGCAGCCGGGGAGCGGGGCGGCAGGCTGGGTGCTCTGCCCTCCTGCTCCTCCTCCTCCCCAGGCCCGAGGGCTGGTTTATTTTTAGGCTTAAATCCCAAGCTTTCCTTAGCGCGTTGTTAAAGCTCCCGCTGGGAGCAGGGGCCGCGTGTCCCGGCGGTGTCTGGGGATGTCCCCTGGGGAAGGGGCTGGAGAGGAGCACCAGTCCCGAGATCTCCGTGCCTGGCAGCATCCGTGACACCTGAGACAGCAGTGGGCTTTCTGGTTCCTCTCCTCCTCCTGTTCCCAGCAGGAGGTTGTACATTTTATTAAAGTTCAGCTGTACGTGTATCTGGCCTAAAAATAAAAGCAAGTACGAGCCAGATCTCTTTCGGCAGGAGGAGGGGTTTAAACCTGACACTCCTGGGTTGTGCTGGCCTCTCTCCCAGCCCCTCTCTCAGCTGCTGCTGTGCTAACCAGCCCCTGAACTGGGTAAACTGGGAGCAGTGGAGAGGGGGGGGGGGGGAGCACAGGGAGTCCCAGCCCCTTCCAGTGGTGAAACCTTGAGGAGGGTCTTTCTCTTTGCTGTAGATACATAGAAAATGGGGGCTTTTGCACCTGAACGAGACTGCTCAGTAAAGAGGGAATGTGGGCAACACAAGGAAGAGGTTTTGGGGAGAAAGGGGCAGTTTCCTTCCCCACCAAGTGACATCCAGGAGCACTGTCTGAGGTAGAGTCTGGATTCATGCTTTCTTGCGGAGCTTGCTCATCAGGCTTTGGTGATCACTCATGGTTTGTGTGCAGGAGGAAGAGTGGGGAGGGGAATCTTTTGAGGTCCTGTGACTCATCTTTAGCTTTTTCTCCGAGACCTAAACCAGACCCATCCACCCCTGTGGTGTGGGGCTGAAGGTCCTGTCCAGCCAAGTGCAGCGTGGCGATGATAGGGCTGACTCAGGGGTGAGGAATACTGTGTGACCTGGTTACCGGGGCAGTTGTTGCACGGCTGTAGTGGATGGCTGTTGGGGTGGTTGTATGCATGCATTTTGTTATAATGGAGCGGTTAAGAAGGTCTTAATAAGTTATAAGGCGGGCTGTAGTCGAGCGAGTTCCTGGTAATGACACGAGGGCTGAGGGATGGTGATTTTCAGCTGCCTGGGAAGATGGCACTTCCAGACTGAGCCAGAATGACAGAACTCGTTTGGCCACATCTGGGAGCCGGGAGATCAAAGGGCCCGGCAGTGAGTCAGGGCGGCGCGGCGAGGGGTGACGCTGCTCCCCCGGGGACACAGGGGCTGGCCAAACCCGGGAGACCTGTTGGTGCAGGGTAGGGCATCCCGCAGCCGGGCTGTGGGTAAACCATCCGCGGGGTTCGCTCCTCTCCCTGCCCAGTTCCTAATGTTGGGATTAATCCTTCAAACCACAGCATCGCTTCCCCGGGGCGAGCCTGGGCCCCAGCCCTCCTGGGGACCTGCTCGCTGGTGGGATCGGTGCACGGGGGCCGTCGGTGGGATCTCTGGGGATGGAGGCGCAAGCTGTGGCACGCTGTGGGGGGGTCCCGGCTGCCCCGGGAAGGGGCTTCCCAGGGACCTGGCTGAAGCCAGGAGACACCCACTGCCGCTGCTCCCCAGGGCATGCATGGGCTTTATTTTTGTGGAAGTCCTCAGAAAAATGGGTGAAGCTAGTTGTCCCTCTCCCTTGCTTCAGAGACGGCTGTATCGCCGGTGCAGTGGGGAACTGGGGAGCCGAGGGGTTTGGAGACCCCTCCTGTACCCCTGGGGATGCAGCAGCAGCAACTTGCAGCACTTAGTGTTTGCGGGATCGGGGTGCGGGAGCATGCCCCGCCATGGTCCCGCAGGGAGATGGGTGGTTTTGGGGCTCCCAGCTGCAAACTGGGTTTGTGGGGTGCAGGGTTAGCTGGGGTGTCATGTCCTGGGGTGCGGCGATGGGGCGCACAGGAGGGAAGGGGCTTCCTCTCTCCCAAGGACTAACCACAGGCTGTAACTTCATCTCTTGGCTGTTTGCTTTCAGTTCTTCATTTTTCCAACTGAGTTGGAAAAGTGAGAGGTGGGAAGAGGGGAAACGCCGGGGCTGGTGTCGGGTCTGGTGGGCTGAGCACCCCCTTTCCCGCCTTCCCCTGCGCCCCCCCAAGCCCCGCATTGTGGAGGGCTGCAGTTTTTCCTCCTTTCTGTCCCGGCTGGGGATTAATCTGCATGACAATTAACGGGGCTTGGCGGGGAGGTCTTGCTCTTGGGTTCCTTGGGCATATTCCTGCCGCTTTCCTTTCCAAGTGGGCGCCCAGCCGCCGCCATGTCCCCTGCCAAAGTAATTCTTTGCTTTGGAACCAGGAGATGAAATCTCCTCCGTCTTATTTCAGAGGGGTCAGGGAAGGAGTGGGAACCCCGCTGATCCAACCTTGTTCCCTTTTAACCTTCCTCTCCCTCTCTCCCCTCCCCGGCCCCCCGTCCTCCGGATAAGCGGGGCTGCAGCCAGAGCACGGACGTCCAAACTGAAGCAAAGCCGAAAAACACACGGGGCCGAGCGGGGGACCCTGATCTGCTTCCGCCGGATCATTTAATATCTGCAGCATCCCGCGCTCGGGGTTTGGGTTTGTGCCGCTTCTGGGGCTGTCTGGCTTTTGCGATGCCTGCTGGGGTGCTGGGCTCCGCTCCTTCCTGCCTCCCTGTTCCCTTGGGGTTTTGTGGGGGGATGGTGGGGTTTTTTGGGGGGATGGATGCATCCAGCTTGCAGCATCCAGCTGCCAACCTCTGGAGGGGCAGCCAGGGTGCGGGCAGGTAGAAGGTGAGCGCTCGCTGCCCGCGCCTCGGCCCCCGCCGCCGCTGCCCGCGCCTCATTGTCTCAATTCTCTCTCCATTCCTATGCCAATTAAAGAGCCGTGTTGCCATTCATGGCCCTTATGGTTTTGTTCGGTTGTCTGTCAGCTCTTGTCAAGCCCTGTCCCCTTCCCCTCCCCCGTTTTCAAAAACAAAACCCCTGACAAACCCCCCTTTGAATCCCCTCTTACCTCACTCCCAGCGTGGGGCCCCATTGACGGGAGATGCCGGCGGCGGCGGCGGGGAGACCGCTCCCCAC
>NW_009647444.1:195822-208081 GCF_000708025.1 Charadrius vociferus
CTGACCCGTTTTTCTGCAGCATTCTTGGTGGTGGCTGGAGTCCTCTTCTGCTGGGTTTCTTCTGTTGGTGATAACCGTGGTGGAACCTCTGCTGGAACCACCTGGTCCAAAGGCACGTGGGCATAGAGCAGCTCCTGAGCTGGCACAGAGGGCCGAGCAGGCCTGTGGGGATCATCTTTTTTGCCTGGTGACCTCTTGCTAGTTGCCCCTCATCTGGACTTCCCCTGCCGTGGCATCTGGTGCAGGGACAGTAAAAGCAGAATCTGTAAGGAGGGACTTCCTTGCTGCTTGGTGGGTGTTTTTTTTTGGCTAAAGAGCATCTCCACGAGTGGATAGGTGCTGTGGGTGGTGGTAGCAGGTGAAGTTTTGTGTCAGCTCTCGTCTGGTATTGCTCTGGATTCCATCTCCCCTAGGAGAGGAGTCTGCGCTGTGGCAGGGGAGACCAGACCCTTCTCCAAGCTGCAGGTTTGCAGTGGGAACCTGGGTCCTCCTCCTGGCTTCCCACTGTGAAAGGCACTGCAGTTGCATCTGTTTTCATGGTAAAATAGGTTCTCTCTGGTCTTTCTCTGTTTGCTAATCAGGTACAACTGGGCCACCTCCCTTTAAATTTTGTAAGGGCTTGGTCTTCAGAGTTACGGCAGTGATGGTGCAACTTCTGAACAAAGCTCCGAGAGCTGCGATGGGATCTCTCTCCTGCTTCCCAGCTTGGGTGGGCAGCTCTGCGCAGGGTAGGCAAGATGCTCCCTTGGCCTTCAGTGATGGAAGCTGGTTAGGGAGAGTTAGGGTACGAGATTTTGGTTACTACTGCTGTCTGGGAAGCGTTGGAGTGGCCTCCTGCCATCGCTAAAGCCACCAGCTTCCCTGAAGAGAGATGCGGGCAGCTGAGTCGGGGCTGGGGCTTGAGCATGGACGTGGCTGCACCGTGTTGAGCATCACACCTCTTTCTGGGCAGAGAGGGGTATTTTTGGTTTCATTTTCCCCCTGCAGCTGGTGTTTCCTGGCCTTCTGCTTAATTTGAACCCTGGCTTGACCGTGACCTGGAGTCGGTCGTGGTGCAGAGCTTACCAGGTTGCCTGTGCCGGGACGACGACGACACTGGCTTCAGCATCTTTTAACTTCATCTCAAAAAACAGCATCCCTGGCAACTGGGAAGGGTCACTTGGAGGGGGGATGTTTTTACCAGTCTGTGCTGAGCTTTACAGCTGGTAGTAAAGCAACTGGGGGGTTTTGGGGAGCAGTGGAGCTAGAAAATGGCATCCCCGTGCAGGGGGGGAGGGGGGGGATGTCGGGGTGTGGGTTGCCATGGTGACCCGTTTATGCCTCACTGATGCATCGTGTAAATCCGTTTGGAAACGAGAAGGGCCTTTTGTCTTTGGGAGGGTTGAATGGGCCTCATTAAACCCGAGATGTGGAAAAAGAGCCTTAGAGTGCATCTGGGAGGGGGACATGATGGGACGGCCCCGTGGGGCGGCTGCGGGGGCTCGGCAGAGGCAGTTCCCCCTGCCCGGGGGTGGAAGCTGTGGGGCTGGAAGGTGCCGTTGTGAATAATTGAAAAAATATTTCTCTGAGCAGGAGAAGCCAAAGGAGTGAAGGAGATATGAGGCTGTTTTCAGAAAGGGTTACCTGAAATTACTGGGTTCTGTGCTGACCACCCCGGCTCCGAAAGGATGCAGCAGAAATAGAAGAGGTCTACAGAAGGGCAGTGAAAATAATTATATATAGATTAGCAGGGGGAAAAAAAAGATCGAAGGCTCTTTTTGAAGGAGACTAATAATAGAAGAACACATAAAAGAAGTGGGATATAAAAGTGTGGGGATTCGTGTGCTCCTATTTACCCTCTCTCGTGGTGACGAATAACTCGACTGAACAAGCGAGAAGGCGACAGATACGGATGGGAGGCAGAGGAGAGCGGGGAAACATTTTATTTAAGTTTTAATTAACTTCCTTCCATGGGATATCTTTGTTCACAAGAATTTGATGTGAGTCAAAAAGGAGAAAGGATCCTGTGCCTCCGGGTGGCGGCACTGCTACTGGAAAGGGCTGTGGATGCTGCTGGTGTACTGGGACTGTACTGGGATGAGGTGAGCTGTTGGGTTAAATACGTAATTCCTGTTTTAATTGTTCTCTGCTCTTGAGAGGTGAAGTGCGTTGGGTGGTGGGCTGTGGTGCCCCGCAGGACTGGCCGGGGACCTCCACTGATACGCCTGTGTCTGTGGGCAGCCGGGGTATCTCCCGGAAAACCTGTCCCCGTCCCCATCCCCATCAAACGGGGTATCTGATGCTCTCGGTTCCAGTGTACAGGGGGGTGTGTGGTTGTCCATGTGTGGTTTGCTCTGACGATGCTGTTTGACTTCAGCCTTGGTAGCGGTCCTATGAAGGTACCACTGTGATGGTCCCAGTATTTGCTACCAACCCCTTGATGTCTCTTGCTTGGTGAAAATACGGGTTTTGGCGAACACAGAGGTGGCTGGGCATCACCAGAGGAGCTCTGGAGCGGTGACTGGAGCATGAGCTCTGGAGGGACCCGCTGATGGCTGGAGTGTGACCTGGCTTTGGGGGGGTCTGGAGGACTCCTCCGGGGACAGGACTGACTACTTCTAGGTGGTAGCTGAGTGTGCTGGGCACAGAGTCCCCTGTGCCTGGGCAGCTGCTGGGAAACACTGGTGCTGAGTCCCAGAAAAGCGAGTAAGGATGAGGCAGGCCTTTAATTCTGCATGCAGTTGGGCATCGGCAAAGCTCTCACAAGTTTCAGAGTGTTTTCCAGGAGAACACACCCAGTTTGTACATAGAGTTTTGGCTTTTTTTACTGGATTTTATTAGCTTGCAGAGCTGTTTCCCATCCCTTTTCTGAGGTGGTTCCCAGCTGGTGTGAGCTGCGGTGGCTTGTGGGAGCCGTGGCCCTGCTGGGAGGACCCATATGCTGTATTGGTATGAGGAGCTGTGCCAACGTGTTCTCCAGCTGCCCAGACACCAGGAGAACGCCCAGTTCCCGCATGCTAGAAAATGCCCTCTGTACCTCAGTTATTGCTGCCCTCCTCTTGCAGCTCCTCGCTCTGCCGGGCACCAGCAGCCTTCCTGCAGCCTTCGCTGCCAGAAGTAATGTCCTCCTTGTAAGATCCAGTTATTTTTGGATTTCTTTGAAGAAAACAGCATTTAGCATATGTCATCTTGTATGTATGTCAGCATTAATGCTTTAGAGCATCTTCTCCAAGGAGGAGGTTGTTGTTAAATGTTGTTCTGTTTTCTGCAAAGCCTGAAATAAGGTGAGGTGCATCGTGTTTCTTGAAAATGGGAAAAGGTGATGCTGCCCCAAAGATTTTGTTCTTCACGTTGTGCGAGGAGCGCCTGGGCTCGGGGGGAGAAAGGTTGATGGAAAGTGTGTCAACCCATTCTTTTAAAAAATTGTATTTTCAAGCAATTTACTGGTCATGTTCTCCCAAAGGAAGAGCTGAAGGACTGCTAACATGTTTGTAAAGGTGCCGGATACCTTATCTGCAGGACAGTTGTGTTTGCAGCTATCGCTGTGAACATGTTAGCTCGTCCGCGTTTAACCGTGACCCAGTCTGCTAGTCTGTGCATGCCCATGTGGAGAAGAAGAGCCTGCATGGTGTGTGTGTGTGTGGAGGAGGAGGGGAGGTATCATGCCCAACGTGAGTCCTGAGCTTGCTCTGGCCAAACTTGCATGGTTTTCCCTCTGACCCTGCGTTCCTGGGCTTGTTGAGCCTCTGGCAGCGGTGGGATGGAGCAGGTCATCCCTGTGTGGTGCCGGTTGAGGTCTGCTCGTTGCAGGAACCGTGGTGCTGCTGAAGCTTCTCAGCATGGCTGGTGTCCCATGGGCCAGCCCGGGAAGCCACGGGCTTGTGATCTGGCAGGAGGCTTGCAGAGCGCCTCACCAGCCTTTTAAGTGGCTGCTCCTCCTCAAAGCCGAGCTGTGAGCTTCTCTGCCACTGGTGGAAGGACAGCGTTCTGTGCCTGTGGTTGCACCAGGTTTCCCGGTCGTCCTCGGTGTGCGGAGCCATCGGGTGGGTCTGTGCCCAGCCATGTCGGCATTGAACCGAAGGGCTGGAGGCAGCTGGCACTGCGGCGCTGGTCTGTGCTCACCCGGGGACACGCCGGTGCCGCAGTGTGGCTTCAGCTTCTGGCCGGGCACAGCGTGGGGATGCGAGGGCTGAGATCCATCCCTGGACCCTGGGCAGCCCCACTGTGTATTTGAAGGGATTATCATCTCTTATTGTCCCATTCCTCTTCCTCTCCCAGCAAATGGTCTCCGTGATGCCAGGATGGCTCCCTCTGACACCGGGCACTGGCCGAGCCCATGGCCATTCCAGCAGGTTCCACTTGTAGCCCCCCAGGTCACTCCATCAAGTCCCACTGGAGCTTTTTGGAGCCCTGAGTGGGATCTAGCCCTCCGTGCTGGTGAGGGGGGGGGCTGCCTGGTCTGCGGGGGACTGGGGGTCCCTGCCAGCGGCTCCCCAGCTTGGGGTAGGGGAGAGGCTGCTCTTTAATCCCGTCTCTGCTCCGGCATCCCGGCATCCCACTGCCAACAGAGCTCCCCTTGTTTACCCAACTCGGAGGAATCGGTTTACAAGGCTCACAAATACCCTTTTCACCTTTCCCATCAGAAAACACCTCCCGAAACAATGAGGAAATTGGATGCCGCCACCTGATCGCTCCCAAGGAACCTGCGGGACTGGGAGGTGGGGGCCGGGGGCCCGGTAGCTAGGGGCCATGGGCCGGGAACGCCTGGCTGGGATGCTCCTCCATGGCTGGCACAGCTCTGCGGGTGGGCGGCCGCAGGTGCCACCCAAAAATCACCTTGAGGGGGGCTTTGGATGATGAAGCTGGTGATAACCAGCACGGAGGTCAGCGCTCCCTGCCTGGCTCGCTCTGCTCACCTGCGTGCAGCTTGCAGCACCCGCAGAAAGTTTTTGTTAAAACTTTAATGGCTGTAGTTAATCTTTCCCACCACCTTTGACACCAAGAGAAAGGATGCTGAGATGTTATCTGTGAGCTGCTGACTGGTGGTAGTACCAATGCTAAATAAATCAAGCCAAAGCCGCCGTCCTCCTCCCAGGTGATGGGAGAGGTGGAGGAGGGTGGTTCTAGGGGGAAAAGGTGGGAAGGTGTATGCGTGGAGGGATGTCACTGGGTGCTGTGGGTCGTTGGGGTGCTGGGTGGCTGCTCGTGGCTTTCCACAGCAGGGCTCCAGCACACACCGTGCAGGATTAGCCCCAAAAGTGCTGGGTGCTCACTGGTGGGACACTGGTGGTGGGTCCATCTCTCTGCCATTGCAAGGAGTGGGATGAGCTGGGGCAGATGGTGGGCAGGGGTCTGCTCCTGTCCCAGGAGTGGGAAGTCAGAAACTGGGTTTTCGGGAGGGTATGGCTTCGAGCGGCAGCTGTCCTCCCTCTCGGTGCCCTGCCACTCTGCCGGACCTGAATTCGAGTTGTCTAATAAAGTGTCTGGGACTGCGTCCCGTAGCATGTTATTGTGCATGCAGGTGTCAATCTTGGTTTCAGCGTTAAGGTTGAGTTGAATTTTGATTTTTCTTTTTTTTCCCTCCCCATCTTAAAATAGGGAAATCAAAACGTAATGTATGGAGGATACAGCAGATCCCCGCCGAAATTACTGTGCATGCTCTGAGGGCATGATGAATTTCCCTATTAATTTAAAAGATCTGTTCATTCTTCCCAGTTAAGATAAATTTGAAGATGTGTCCTTGTTAAGACAAGTCATGAGCATAATTCCTTTGTGCCTTCAACGGTCCTTCTGAAGTAAAATTTCTCATACTTTTCGCTGTAATACTGCGTACAAGCGACTTGTGACAATTTTTGGACACTCTTTTTCTCTGCTGTTCTTGTGACAAATATTGCTTTTCATGTTCTGTATTTTAAAGGAGAATTTCCTGGAGAACTGGCCTCTTGCACGATGGGAACTGTTGTCGCTCTGCCCTAGGATGCTGTCACAAGCCATTGCTTGCGACAAAAAAAAACACATTTGGGGGGGGGGAATCTCAATGTACGGCTAAGAACTCAAAGAGCAATGAGAGAGGTGTTACACTTCAGGGGTTTCTCATCACCGCTCGTGCTGCCCGGCCTCTTGTCTGCGAAACAGCCCTGCTTTTAGAGAAGAGAGGGAGGACACTAAGGGGGAAATGGAGGAGAAAAATCAGGGAAATTGGAGGACAAAGGGTGAAATGTGTGTGTACGGGCAGGAATGTGGCTGGCAGGGAGCAGTGGTCGGAGGGAGACCATGCAGTGCTGCCACTGCATGCAGTGAAGGGCTGCCTGCTTTGGTTGGTAGCTCTGTCTTGCTCGATGTTCCTGTAGGAGATGTGGAAAATGTTCCTGGGCTAATTCCCAGGCAGAAGGTATGTGCTTCTGCAGCTGAGACTGAGCGTTCATAGAAGAAATATGGCTCATAATTTTATCCTTAAAACTAATAAAACAAACACAGGTCGTCTTTCTGAATTCTCTGGGAGGAAGAAGTGCCAGCAGGATGTGGTGCTGGGATGTTCTCAGCTCCCGTGATTGCTTTATGGCCTCTCCCCTGCTTAAAAATTAGCTTGACCTGGTCCCAGACAGCCATGCCGTCAGCCCGGGCTGGTGTCGCGTGGACCGGTCGGTTTGCAGGTGTTGGCCAAGGTTTTGGCCAAGGAGGTGTGACAGTTCCTCCTGGTATGGAGATGGGGGATGGATAGGAGCCTTCTCCTCCTGCTCCGGCGTTGCAAGACATCTGCTCGACTTGTTTGTGGCTTCCTGTTTGGCATCTTCTGGGCAGGAGGGAGCTGGCAGGGGCCAGAGGAGGGAATTTGAGTCACTTGGGAGTCCTGTGCCAGAAAGCCTCTGACTCAGCCCAGCCGTGGAGAAACGAGTGTGGGATCCAGCTGCCTCTCGGGGTGGGAACCCGTGAGCGAGCGTGCAAGTGTTCACTTGCGCGGCATGTCTGCGGCCTGGCGCGGGGTGGGGAGGGAGGGGCAGGGGCTCCTCTGCATCTCCTGCTGCGCGGCTCCTGGGATTGCGTCAGGGCTGCGGCCGTGGGTGGGGGAAGCCTTTATCGCTCCTGAGGCTTTGGAAGCGGCGTGCTGGCCGGGGGCCAGCTGACCTACTTGGTAGCGTGCAGGCGAAGCGCAGCTCACCTGCCGGCAGCCCTGGGGATGGAGCCGGGCTCTGCCGTGCCAGCGGCGCGGTGCAGCATCCCACCTGCGCGAGCCCTTCAGGGGTTAAGTTTCCTGCTCTTTCATGAGGCTGCTGCGTCCTCGTCGCCTTCTTCCAGAAGTCATGACTTTTACAGAACTTAATTGCTCCCTGCAAGCTTGCATGGCAAAGGCGCAGCCACTCTGCCGGTGGGGCCGGCGTTGGGATGATCCCGACTGTCCCCTGTGCCTGATGCCCCGTGGCTGTGGCGCTGCTTTGGGTACCGCTGGAGCCGGCACGGTGAAGGCAGAGCTGCAGCCGGGCAGGGAGGTGAGGGCAGATAACCCGCTTGAATTCCGCTCCCATGTTCGGAGCAGCGTGGGTGAAGGGGACCGTACCCGCTGTCCCTGTGCCTTGCCTCTGCTCCTGGGCTTGGGCGGGTGCTGGGGCTGCTCCCTCTGACCCGGCGAGCTGATGGAGAGGCACAGCAGATGTCTGTCAGTCTGTCCCGGCCATCCCTCCTACTGCTGCAGCTGGCACCAAGCTCTGGAGCCCTCGCCAAGGGCATCGGGGTGTGCGTGGGCTCGGGTTCCGCCTGCCTCCTCCGAGCCCGGTCGGCCGGGCAGATCTGCTGGGGCTCCTGCAGCCAGAGGCCTGGAGCCTGGGCTGCTCAGGCGCCGGTTTCAGCTCCGTGGCTTCTTGCTAAGACTTGTACCAGAGCCACGGAGCAGGTTGGTCTTGTGTGTTTGATCTTCCTTCCGTGGTGCCTGCAGCCCCAGCCGGTACAGCTGGCTGCGGGGAGAAGGTGTCCCATCTCCCCATCCATCTGTTGGGGTGGGATGGAGCAGGGACTGGCCATGTCCAGAAGGGGAAAGGAATGCCACGGACGTGCAGCCTGCCAGAGCACACGCTTCGGTTTTTGCCGTGCCCAAATTACACGAGGGAGTTGCAGCAGAGATAACTTTGCAGGAACATCCATTCGCGCCTTATCTTCCATCAAGAACGCCTTACGTGGCCTACATCAAAGTAGATGCTCTGCTGCTTCCCTCCTTGTTGCCCTAATCCTCTACTTCATGCTGGGAAAAAAAAAAATCAAGAGTATTGCTCCACAATAATGAAATCTGAATGCTAATTATCAGTATATTGCCTTCCTTCCCTTCGCAGTGCCCTGCCTTCCAGCCCCAAATAGCTTTCCTCCCTCCTTGCTCCTCTCCATCCGGTCCTCCCACGCTCCTGGGCACGCCGTTGAGCCTGGCTTGGTAGAAGTTGTCCTGCAGGATGCTTCCCTCCCTTCCATTTAAGGACAGGAATTCCTCGGGGAGCCAGGGCGTGGAAGGGATCCCTCCCCATGCCCCATTGTCAGGACTTCTCCCCGTACCTAATTATCGCCTGTCCCTGCAGGAAGCTCCTTGCCTGGCCGTCGGGCAGAGCCGCGGCGTCTCCAGCCTGCCCGCTCCACGGCTCTTTGTGGGAAGACTCCATTCTATGTTGGGTGCCAGGCTTGGGTCTGGGAAGGGTGCTCGCCCTCGTCGTGGCAGGAGGGCTGGGGAGCACAACTCAACCAAGCGAGCCCCTGGTTTTGTTGGTGGGAGCCTGCGCTGGCTCCTTGCACGTGCAGTGATGGTGAAGGAAGAGGAGAGCTTTATTTTGGTGTCAAAAACCATCTTGCGGGGTGAAAGCAGCAGAGTTTAAGCACAAAATAAATGTTGTGAAAGCGGGGCTTTGTGGGGGGGTGGGATGGGCTGACATGGCCCTCGCTGCTTGCCCTTGAGCGTGTGTGGCTAACCTCTCGCCCTCTTCTCTTCCAGGTTCATGACTGGGAAGGGTCTGGTCATCTACCCGGAGATTGGGGATAAACTGGACATTATCTGCCCCAAGGCGGAGCCATCCAAGCCTTATGAGTACTACAAGCTGTACCTGGTGAAGAAGGACCAGGCAGATGCCTGCAGCACCGTCATGGACCCCAATGTGCTGGTGACATGCAACCGGCCCGAGCAGGAGATCCGCTTCACCATCAAGTTTCAGGAATTCAGCCCCAACTACATGGGCCTGGAGTTCAAGCGGCAGCAGGATTACTTCATCACATGTGAGTCGTCATCCTCTTCCTCGCCGCCGGCCCCGGCTCAGGGAGGTCGTGGGGGCCTGGAGAGTGTCGCCAGGCGCTTGTTTGCAACTTGGCTGGTGCAAAGAGCTGACACGTATGGAAAATATTTCCCGCTGGATGGGAGAAGAGGGAGGAATGTGTCGCTGGCCAAGAGGGTCACCAGCCCGTATCTGGCTGCTGTGCTGTGCCTTGTGCCCCCTGCCCGCGGGCAGGAGGAGGAGCACGTCCCCCCACTGGGGTCAGCCCTGGCATGGAGGGGCAGTGCGTGTCTGAAGCTTATTTTTTGCAGGCTTCCTCTGAGGCTGGAAGTGTTTCAGGGCATTTTTGTGTAAAGCTTGCCCTGGGGAGCTCCTGGTGGGGCAGTCAGGATCAGGAGGAACAGGGACCAAGGAGATGCTCGTCCTCTTCCCTGGGCGCTGCCTCGAAGAGCAGCCCTGGCAGTGGGAACCTGCCGGTGGTGCCCAGTCCTTGCTGTGGTCTAAATGGCTGTAAAATCCTGCATACTGGCCTGTTCCTGTTGTTTCTTGGTATAACATGGCGTTTCAGAGGGGAGAGGGAAGGAGGGCTGAATTTTTTTGGAGCCCGTGGTCTGTGTGTGCAGGGGGCCATTGCACAGGGATGTATCCGCCTGTGCCAACTCCGGTGTGGATGGAGGGGAGGACTCCGGGGGGGCTTGTCCCCCTCCCCTCGGTTTGGTGGCACTGGGCTCGGTGGTGCCCGCCAGCTCGCTCTTCCCTGCTCGGCTTTTCATCCTCGCTGTTTCCGCCTGGTGCGGCGCATCGCGTGCGAACCTGCGGTGGAGCAGCCGGCAAAGGGCACGGTGGCCACGCGGCTCATCTCTCCCCTTGCCATCACGTGCCGCCGGCTCGCCGACGAGCAGCCCGGTGCAGAGGTCAACCTCCCGCGTGGGAGGTGAGCGCCGAGCCGTGGGAGCTGGTGCTTTCTAGTCGGTAAACAAATGTATTTTTAGCCTGAAATCTTTGCCCTTGGAGGGGGTGGTGAGGATGTTGCAGGCAGCTGGGGGCAGGAGGTGCTCTGCCGTAGCGCGGTGTCGCGGTGATGCTGCCAGCCTGGATTTCCCCAGCGAGCCCTACCTGGGGCTGGGGCTGCCTTTAGTTCTGCTGCAAAATAATTTGAGTAAACCCAGTGCAAAGAAAGCAGCCAGGATGGGTTCTGGCAGGTCAGCCCCGAGCCCACCCTTGCGTCCTTTGCGGGGAAATCTTGTTTAGTGCTTCCTAATGTGTGGCTGAGCATGAGGTGGTGACGAAGGGGCTCGCAGGGGTTTCTAGTGACCTGTGCCCGGCACCGCATGGCCGTAGGAGGGGTGACAGCAGGGAGGACCTGGTGCAACAACCCGCTCAGCCTGCTCGGCACAGCGGCGGTGCCGGCAGAGACAGAGGGCTGTGCAGGACTGAGTCACTGTTTGGTGGGGCCGGTCTCTCCCGAGAGCTGCCATCTCGCTGTCCCCCTCGCTGGCTGGTGCTGGGGCCATCTGCCTGGTGTCGCTCGGGGAGCACAGGTGGGATGACCAGCTTTGCAGCCATCATGGGCGCAGGCGATCCTGGCTGCAAGCCCAGGTGCCCCGGGGATGCGCTGGGGATGCCAAAAGTCCTAGTACAGGTCCTCCGCAGGCTCCCATCTCCCTTACCACAAGTAACCGGTGCTGTCTCCAGCCTGGTGGCTCTGGGACCCTGAAAGGTCAGCCCTTCTGCTGTCCCTCAGCTGATGCAAAGCTTAACTCAACAGCAAGCTTTCCCTGCAGTGAACAAAGAGGGGGGAGAGGGGCTAAATGCACAGCCGTGAGTCTGCCTTTTGTGTGTCGGGCAAACATCTTGAAGCACTTGGTCAGCGTCTCCTCTGTGCATGGGGGTCAAGTTCAAGCAGCGGCACGGTTGTCAAGCTAATGAGAGCTGAAAGCGGGGTCCTGCCTCGCGCCCCGCTGCTACGTCCCCTGGGACCCTCGGGCTGCGAATAGCCCCCAAAGACAAATACATTGCCCAGAACGAGCTCGGGAGCCTAACAAAGCGCTGGGGAGGAGAAACGCAGAGGGTCCCTCGCATTGCGAGGCAGTCCGGCAGGAAGGTGCAGGCAGGGGGGGATTTACATGGCTCTGAATTGCACAAGTTTTAAGGAGCTGCTTTGCATTTCACACGAAAGCTCTTGCTTAAGTTAAATCAGCCTCTCCCGTAGCTTTCAGTGGCGTTTTCACAAGTGGCCGACGGCACGCTGCCGACTACAAACGCGGCTCCCTAAGGGCCCCCGTGACTTTGAGCCGGTGCCAGCTCCCCTCCAGTGCTGCCAGCACACCTGGGTCACCATCGCTCCGGCTTGCTGCACCTCCGACGGGATGCACAGCCGGGATTTTGCAAGCTGTGCTGTGTCGGCAAAGCCACACAGCACAGCTTGCAAAATCCCGGCTGTGCATCCCGTCGGAGGTTTGGCTGAGGCTTTTAAACTCATTGCATTTTTCCCCCAATTTTTTTTTCTTTATATGATTCTGCTACCAGCAATGGGAATCTTCTCCCCTATCTAGAATTTTTTTTTTCTATATTTGTAATGCAGTCCCGCTTTCATCCCAAGGCAAGGGGGGGGGAATCTCCCCGGAGACTGCCATAAACTCTTATTTATCCTCTATTTCCCAGTCTCCCGTTGCAGCGTCTTGGAGCGTGTGTAGGGATGTGGTGAGCGGGGTGCTCTGAGCCTCTCTGTGGGGTCCTGCCATCTCTCCTCAGGGGGCCGGCGGTGCCCTCTGCACCCTGCTCGGACCGTTTCTGACTTTAATTTCTCTTGACTCCTCTGCGCTTTGATGCGAGCCCCCTCGGCGCTGGGAGCGAGCGGCCGCTGCCAGCTGAACTTTGGCCCCTGGGTGGGCTGAGGATGCTCCTGTGATCTGGTCGTACCCTCTGCCGAGCAGCCCCAGGAGCTCTTTCTGCCAAGAAATGAAATAGCCAAAAAAACAAAGTCAAAATCCTCCCGAGCAGACCCCCCACGTGTTGTCTTTTTTTTTTTTTTTAATCTT
>NW_009647444.1:208169-211730 GCF_000708025.1 Charadrius vociferus
GCAGCGGGACGTGTGCCGCTTGCCCCCCACCTTCCCCGGGTGGCTGGAAAACCTCCCCGCTGGAGCCAGGGGGCTTCCTGGGGTCCCTCCCCATTCAGGGCTGTTCCCCCCGCCTTGCCCTCGCCTTGGATATGCCAAGCCTTGTTTAGGGCCACTTTTATCACGAAGGGACATGGCCCCAGCCCTCGGCTTAGCAATGAAAAAGGCTTTTGAAAGCGGACGTAACCTCTCCCCGTCCTCTCCGAAGCCTTGCACTGGGCCCCTCCGTGCCAGCCTCAGGCTTCGTTAAAAGCATCGTTTCTCCCAGGGCTGATGCCTCTTCCTAAGCCTTGAGATAAAGAACAAGATGAGGCAGCTCCTGCCTGCAGGTCCATGCTGGAGACAGAAGCTTGGTGAAGGATGTGGGGCTCCTGTCTGCAGGTCCATGCTGGAGACAGAAGCTTGGTGAAGGATGTGGGGCTCCAGCAGGACATGGGGCACCATCCCCAGGATGGGGCCCTGAGAGGGCAGGGAAGCTGGGAATTTGGGAATTGGGTGTGTTGCTCCATGGCAGGCTTTGGGTTCAGGGCAGTCCGTGATTTCTTCAGTCCTTGGTCTCCTGTGACTGTCTCTGTCCCTGTCTTTGGTGTCTGGGTGGGAGTCTCCCGTCCCCTACATTCTGCCCCCTCCCTGTAAAACCATGGTACGCTGTGGGCAGAGGGAGGGAAGCGCGCGATGGTGGCTCTTCTGGGTGGTTCCTCCTGCTGTGCTTGCGTGGGAGGTAGGAAGGTGAGGTCCAACAGGAATGATTTCTTGAAAGTCCTTTTTGGGGGTGTTTGGCCAAGCACAAAACCATGGGTGGGCTGCTGGAAAGGTCAACGGGGACTCCGGGGTAGCTTGTACATGCGGACTTCTGTGCAGATGCGAGTGTTGCTGCCTTCTCACAGCCCCGTGGTGAGGTTTGGATCCTTCACACTGTCCTCATCAAGGCACAAGGTGCTTCTGGCTCATGAGCAGGCGTGTGGTGACTCTTCCCTTCATCCCTGCTGAGCTGATAGAGAAGCTGGTTGCATGTGAATGGCTGAAATGGGAGGGAAGGATGTGTTTGAGTGCTTAAAAATACTCCGTCCGATTGCTTTTTGGGCTAGCAGGAGCAAAAGGCTATAGGAAGATGAAAACTGAAGGCTGTTTTGTGACGGTGGTGCCCTAGAGGTGGAGTAGGGGTCCTGCTTTGCGCCTGTGAGTCATCTGCCCTGGATCTGAGAGCCTGGCCATACCAACATTTCTCCTTAGCCTCATTTTTTGCCAATTTCTGATAATATTGTCTGTTTCCTTGGCTGTCTGTGTCCCTCTCAAGTAGCCTTCCCCCCCCCCCGATGTCTGCGCTCTTGGGATGCTCGTGGGCAGCTCCGGTCCTCCCCACGGCTTAGCCAGCCGTGCAGGTTCGGCTCTCTCCACCTCCCCTCCTAATTCACTCCAGCTCTTAATTGCGTTTACTGCTACTCTTTGAACTTGCTCCAGTTTTACTATCTCTGGTAATGAAGTGCCTAGATAGAGATGCATTAATCCCGATGTCCTGGCAGCGGGGCGACGTAAGAAGGAGCTCCCGGGGCAGCTTCCCACCGTGCAGGATCTCTGGATGTGGCCCGGCAGTGCCCTGCCTGTCCCCCTGCCTGCTGCTGGTGCCACCCTGCTCTGGCAGGGAGCTGCCTCGGGTGACGTGTTCTTCAGCCTAGCGCTTGCTGCATCCTTGGGCATGGTGGTGGTGGTGGTCCCTGGAGCCCTTTCTGTGTTTGGTGGGGTGTGGGAGAGCAAAGACCCCCAAGCAAAGCCTTGCTCAGCCTTTCGATGCTCTCCAGGCAGCTGTTTGCAGATGTGATGGGCAGCACCTTGGCCAACCAGCACTGTGATGTTTTTCCAGGTGGGGTCTCTTGCCTGTCCCTCTGCCAAGTCCCCGGGCATGGCCGCAGTGTCCCACCTCCTGTGTGAGCCTGTTTAAGGCGAGGAGACCTCATCTGATGAACGCACTAAAGCGAAAGCGAGGCCCCGGTAGTTGTTTGCCCAATAAATCTATGCTGGTTATTGTTAGTCTTTAAGCCCTTCAATCCATTTTTGATGTAATAATGTTTGTAATCCAATCTAACACTTTTTGGCAGCGGGATTCAGCGAGACCAGATATATTACCCTGAGTGTTTCTTTAAACCCCTTGTCTTGCATTTCTGTTTTTAGATGCAATTAGACTTAACCTGGCAAGAATTATTTGTTGTAAACCATCACTGCCTCTGCGATGTGGGCTTTGTTCCTGGGCCTTTCTACATCAGCATTTTTCCATAGCTTGCAGTTCAGCGTGGAGAAGGGGGTCACCTATATATTGCCAACTGCCAGAATCCTCCTTCCTCCTTTTTTTTTTTTTTTTTCCTGTCCCTATAAAGAATCTCGGGCTCGCATCAAACTTCTGGCTGTACTCCTCCAGCTTCCGAAATACCTGCTGTTGGTTTGGGAAGCCTTTAGCCCGTGCCAGCGTGTGTGTGAGAACGTCTGCGGAGCCGCTCGAAGCTCCTTTCTGCAGCCCTTGGTATTTAATAATTTCCTTCCTGGTTCCGTCTGCCCTGGCAAGCGCGGCGCTGGCTGCCCGTCTCTGATGGGTGCCGTGCTGGGGGGGGCGCGGGTGTAGCCCCCCGGGCGGTTTGTCAGCCCGCCAGCTCTTTGCTGGTTTTCTATGCTGATTGCATTTGAATGTGGCCACTTTCATGTGCTCCTCATCTTCCGTCCCACAACTTGTTTGGTGAAGATGAGTTGAAAGCAAAAGTGCCGTTTGATGCCGTGATGAGAGCTATGAACTTCTGCTGATAAAAACCCAATTAACCGGCTTCCTCATTCTTCACCCAAATGGGCCGGCGCTGTCCTCGTCCCAGCAGCTTGCGACATACCTGCGGCGACGCGGAAAGCCTGGGCGAAGCAAAGCCGTCCTGGTGTCACAACCGTCTGGTTTTGGGGAACTGGCTTTCCTCCTCCATCCCTGTCCCACTGGGAGCTGGTGGCAGAGGGTGGGTGAGATGCTCTCCCCGCGGGAGATGCTGCGTGGGAGCTGGTGGGCTTGCGTCGGAGACAAATGGGTCTCTAACGGTGTCCCACTCCCAACTTCAAAGCCTGGGCGCTGGACATGTCAAACCCAAATAATGGCCCTTAGACAACACGCGGTTCCTTGTCTTGGAGGCTTGTCTGAAGACCGTGACCACAGTAAATGCGATTTTGTTGAGCCCTGTCCCTTAAGCCTCTGCCTCTTTTCTCTTCTCCTCCTCCCTCCTGACCTTTTCGGCTCAGCGCTGTCCCCGGACAGCCCCTGGCAGCTGATCTCATAGCTCAGCCTTTCACGGCCCTAATAGGGATGAAAAGCCCTATCAGAAAGGGCCAGTGTCCTGCACCCAGCCAGGAGGTAAATACCCCTCGCTTTGATCTGCTCCTGGGCCGGGGAGAGGGGGGGGCTGTGCCTGCAACAAAGACCCCGGCCAGGGGTGCCGGTGCCCGCTTAACTCTCTGGCTGCTGGGCAGCCCAGCCCCTGCCTGTGCCCGGCCCGCACG
>NW_009647444.1:211933-225815 GCF_000708025.1 Charadrius vociferus
CAGCCCGCCAGCTCTTTGCTGGTTTTCTATGCTGATTGCATTTGAATGTGGCCACTTTCATGTGCTCCTCATCTTCCGTCCCACAACTTGTTTGGTGAAGATGAGTTGAAAGCAAAAGTGCCGTTTGATGCCGTGATGAGAGCTATGAACTTCTGCTGATAAAAACCCAATTAACCGGCTTCCTCATTCTTCACCCAAATGGGCCGGCGCTGTCCTCGTCCCAGCAGCTTGCGACATACCTGCGGCGACGCGGAAAGCCTGGGCGAAGCAAAGCCATCCTGGTGTCACAACCGTCTGGTTTTGGGGAACTGGCTTTCCTCCTCCATCCCTGTCCCACTGGGAGCTGGTGGCAGAGGGTGGGTGAGATGCTCTCCCCGCGGGAGATGCTGCGTGGGAGCTGGTGGGCTTGCGTCGGAGACAAATGGGTCTCTAACGGTGTCCCACTCCCAACTTCAAAGCCTGGGCGCTGGACATGTCAAACCCAAATAATGGCCCTTAGACAACACGCGGTTCCTTGTCTTGGAGGCTTGTCTGAAGACCGTGACCACAGTAAATGCGATTTTGTTGAGCCCTGTCCCTTAAGCCTCTGCCTCTTTTCTCTTCTCCTCCTCCCTCCTGACCTTTTCGGCTCAGCGCTGTCCCCGGACAGCCCCTGGCAGCTGATCTCATAGCTCAGCCTTTCACGGCCCTAATAGGGATGAAAAGCCCTATCAGAAAGGGCCAGTGTCCTGCACCCAGCCAGGAGGTAAATACCCCTCGCTTTGATCTGCTCCTGGGCCGGGGAGAGGGGGGGGCTGTGCCTGCAACAAAGACCCCGGCCAGGGGTGCCGGTGCCCGCTTAACTCTCTGGCTGCTGGGCAGCCCAGCCCCTGCCTGCGCCTGGCCGGCAGCTGCCCGCAGCTCTTGCATGGCCAAGGGCTCTCCCCCCCACCGAGGGAGCCGGGCACCAGGCTGTGTCTGCCCAGGGAGTCGGGCTGCCCGCCTCCCGGGATGCTCTTCCCCAGGGGAAAAGATTTCCGAGAGCGTCTCTTTAACACTGACATGACCCATTAGTAGAAAATAAAATGTGTTGAACTTCTCAGTGCTCCTGAAAACCGGGGTGATGTGCAGAAGTGATGTGTAGCCCCAGCAATGGCAGGCAAGGAGGTGACATCCAGCTGGTACCCATACATCACCTGCCTGATCCTGCTCTGCACCCCGTGATGCTGCTGGAGGAGTGTGACTCTGCCTGCCCCCCGCCAAGGTGCCCCCTTTGCAGCTGTGGTGGAGGGCCAACACCAAAGCAGTCCTTTTGGTTTTGTGGTACATGCCGCGACCATGCTTCTGCCCCCGTCCTCTTGCTCCCCATCCAGTCCCTGCTCTCCTCGGCAGGTCTGCAGCAACCGGGCATGGGGACCGCAGGGGATCTCCTGGGGCTGCAGGTGCGTGGGCCCTGGGGGACCCTGCTCTTCAGTGATGGTCACCTCCGAGGGCTTCCTCTGTAATGCTGGAAGAGTTTAAAACTTTCCTCCTTTTGGACTAAACTTCCAGTAAGAGACTCAAAAGGCAGAAGAAGCCTTCAGCTTGATGAAGACTTGAAAAAAACGGCAGCATACAGGAGCGGCCGAGAAGGGAGCGCAGCAGATAAGTGCAGGCAACTACTTCCTTGGTGTATTTTTTTAAATAACCACTTCTTCATCAAGACCTCCCCAGCTTTTCCCCTGTGATCCCCGTTGCACTCTACCGTTCCTGTACCTATGGTGTTTTCTTGGTGCTGGGAAGAGGCTTGTAGGTACCGCCGCAGCACCGACCTGCTCTTGAAAGGCTGCGTGTTGTAGCTTCAGCTGCAAGCCGGGCTGCTGAGTGATCGCCTGGGACGTGTGTGTGCGACCACGGGTGCTGGGGTGTGCGACCACGGGTGCTGGGGTGTGCGACCACGGGTGCTGGGGTGGACACTGGCTGTCAGACCGAGGGCACACTGGGGGCTCCAAGAAGCGATGGCATGCTTGGACCATGAGACATGTAGAGTGCAAGCAGATTTGGCATTAATGAATTGCATCGCGCAGCCCTTTTCCATCTCTAATTTCTGATAATCTGTGTTTTGAACGCCTATTGACCAGGCTGGCTGTGCTGGGGAGGGCTGCCTAGGTTGCATGCGGCACCTTTCAAAGCTTCCTTTTTCAGGGAGAATTGGTTTTTCTCGCCATTTGAAGTTTCTTTGCCCTAGGAATGATAGTTTTGCTGCTGCTGCTGTGTAATGACGGTGCTCTTTGATCCCGCCTGGCAGCGCGGAGCGGGTGTTAACACAGCTAATTGCGAGCCGGCTGCGGCAGGCTGGTGGGGAGCAGCGGGGTCGGGGGGGCGGCTGCTCGTCCCTCTGCACTGGGGGTCCCCCCTGACTTGGGGGACAGTGAGGGGGCTTCACTCAGCGAGGGGTCCACATCTGGATACTCAGGGACTTATTTAGCATTTATTGGAAATCTCCAGATTCTATAACTCGGGGTGTTGCTGGAGGTCGTTAGGTCTATGTGCTGGCATCTTTCTGGAGCAGAGAGCTGAGACCGTGTCTGGGCTCCTGCTGGGACCTGAGAGCGATGCGTGGGGTCTGTGGCCGGTGGCCCCAGGCTGGGGCAGCGTGGGTGCTGCCATGCTTGCTCCCCGGGGAGCCACGGGCGCTGCTGTGCAGAGGCATCAGGGAGCTCCTGCTCCCACTGCCGTGGGGTGAAGCACTGTGATCCTGCTCCCAGCCGGTCCCCGGTCCCCACGTGGGTGCGACACCGGTGGGTGCCCGGCAGCGGTGGCTGCTCGCCCTGTGGAAGCAGGGCTGGCTCCTGTCCCGGCTGCGGGGTTATTTGCAACTCTGGGCCAGGAGTTGCACCAATGTAAACTTCCCCGCTGCCAGCGGGTTCCTGATGCTTATGCAAAGTTTACCTTTAATTGCAGTGGGGTTTCCTCCCGGCTGTCCCACAGCGCACCCTGAGCTCCTGTCCCTCCCTGCTGCCCTGCCACCTCCTCTGCTCCCCACGCTCTCCCAGGCAGAAGATTTGCACATGAATAAGCCTCTCTGGTCCCTGATAATTTTTTTTTCTCAGCCGCCTCCAGCTCAGCACCCGGGCAGCGATGGAGCTGGTGTTGGCATCGGCCTCGCTGGCGGCGAGGTGTCACTGTCCCCCTGTGAGTCCCTCTCCATCCTCTTCCCGACAGATTTCTCAGTCAGAGTCGCAGATGTTTTGCTACCTAACTGAAGAGATTTACACCCTGTTAAAATGCAATAAGTGCTTTCCTCCTCTCCTGCTCCCAGTGGGGCCCACAAATGACTCTGGCAGAGCATCAGGTGGAGAATTACATGGCACTTTTTTCCTGACCTATAACCAGCTGCTTGGGGCTACCACAGAGACTGTGCAAATAACCTTTCTCTTCCACTGATGTGCTCCTTTTTTTTTGGAAGGGGGTGGATAGACCTGAAGACAAAGGCTTTATTTAGTGCCCTGGTGAGCGGTACAGTGTGCGAGGCTGCGTGTGTTCCCTGGTGCGAGACGGGGACGCGGGGAGCTCACGAGGCTTTTCTACGTGGATGTCTCAGCAGCATTGGTGCAAAAGGGCTTGCAAGTGCGTAAGCAGGCAGTGGTCTTGCAACCAAGAAGTGCTTTCCAGCCTTGATGGTGTTACCCGCGATGTAGCTGTGACTCTTAATTATGATGCTAATTGGGATTTGTTATAATTTTTCCATCAGAAAGCTATTTCAATGTGAAATTAGGTTTTCACTTGAGCATTGCTTGTGTTATAGTGTCGTTGTCCATGCAATACTTCAGTGTTTGCCTGTTCTCCCTTTGCTCCAGGAAAGGACCCTAAGCAGTCCCAAACTGGTGCTTAGGTCTGGCAGTGGTGCTGTGGCACAGAGGATGAGTGTGGGTCCGTGATGTCCTCCCTTCTTACCCCCTTAACCCAGTTGGTACTGCTGGACCTGCGCTTTGCGAATGTATCTGCCACTCTTTATAAGTGATGGGGCTGATTCAGCATTCTTATTTATCTTTGTGGGGGGCTGAGGTGGTGAGGAGGTGAACTCCATCCCAGCCAGACCCCGTGCTATCGTTTTCATTCCTATTTCCAGAAGTGTGTTTGAACCTGGCTGAAGAAGCTGGGATGTCTGGGTTCTCCAGGGCGTGTGGTGAGCAGCCTGTCCTCTGCAGTCATCCTGGCAGGCTGTCCCCTGCTTGCCGTGTGCGTGGGGAGGATGCAGGTAAAGCTCTGGGTTCCTCCACTGTGCTTTGGCCCCAGCTGGCGGGAGCGGACCAGAGCAGCACACCAGGCTCTCCCTTTGGTGGCAAAAATTTTGCGACAGCACAACATGATTATTATAGCCAGTTCAGCCCAAATCAGCTCTCTTGGGTTGTTTTTTCATGCCTTGCTTGGAGACTCGCCAGCGCTTGGCCATACCTACTTGCTCCCCTCGGTGGGAGGACTCGGTCCAAGGTTGCAGTGGGAAGGTTAGCATTTCCCTCCCCAGTCAGTGCAGGGAGACACATGTATTTTTATATATAAAATCTATTTATTTAGCCAGGCAATTCCAGTGCTGGGTGTGCGGTGCTGGTGGGTGTTAGCATCCCCCTCCCCTCCAGCCGCGTTGGGGTGCTCCAGGGCTTCCCAGGAGGATGTAACACTTCGGAGGGCCAAAATCCCTGGCAAACGCCACGGCCATAACTGGGGCCTTTGTATCGGCCAGCAACGGGGTTTGCCGTGTGCCCCTCCAGCTCCGCACCCTGCTCGGCGTGGGCATATGCTGGCAGATGGGATGTTGGGTTGGGAGCGTGCTGCTCCACCGTGGCTCCCACTGTGCCGGCTGAGCCCTAAGAGCCACCTCTGCTCCCAGTTCCCAGCTGCTCCGGGGGGCTGATGCCGTCAGCAAAACCGGAGCCACAGGCTGGAGGGAGCTGCGGGGGCAAACTGTGTGCCCACACTTGGCTCTGCACATGATGATGTGGCGGTGGGATGTCTCATGGCTATGCTGGTGAAGCGGCATGGTCACGAACATCGGCACGCCATCGCCCAGCGCGCACTGGTGGGGGTCCCACCGCTGCTTCTCCAGCAGCCTGTAGTGGTCAGCCCTGGGTTTGGTGGGTGTAACCTGCCGGGACCCCTGTTTATCCCCTGCAGAGCCAGAGGGGAGGATGCGAGTTCCACATCCCTTCGGTTGTGTTTTCCTGACCCCAGGAGTTTCTGCGCTGTGGGCAGAGGGAACCTGGAACCGACTGCTGGGACAAGAGAAGGGTTCACCATTTGGTGCTTCGAAACCTCATCTCCAGCACTCCTGGGGCGGGCTCTTTGCTAGAAAACGCCCCTGTTCTTTTGAGCTGTTTGTCTTTGTGGGACTCTGAGTCTGTAAATCTCAAGGAGCAAAGAGGAGGATGCAGATAATGAACAGGGATGGTGTTGCCTGGGAAACTCAGGTTTGGGTTTTAGGGTGCTTTGGAAGGTGGCAGGGCAGAGCGGGAAGGTTGTGGTGGATGTCCCCAGCTCTGAGGATCTCTGTGTGTTTCCCACCCCGTGGGATCAGCCGTTGCTGTACACAGAGCAGCCTGAGCAGAGCTTTTTCTTGCCAGAAGGGGTTTTTTTGGGTAATGGGGAGTAGGTGATGGCGGCAGCTGCCAGGTCAGCAGGCTGAGTATCCCTGCCTGTGGTGATCATCTCCCAGTGCCCACTGGGAACAGTGGGGAGGAGGGACTGGGGGCTGTGTGGTCTGTCTGCAGGCTGACCCACGGTCAGTCTTGCGTGCCCAGCATGAGCGGGGGACGTAGAAATCCCAGTTGGCACCATGGCATCAGTCCTGGCCAGCTGCGTGGACCCAGCAGTGCCCTCCGCCAGCGTGGCACAGCCGGGGAGGGGACAGCCCGTGGGTCCCCAGGGCACCCTCGGGGTTAGGGATGCGGGGGGAGCAGGCTGCTCGGCTCTTCTCTTTCCGTGGCAGACCGGGAGGCTGGAGCAGCTCCTGAGCTGCCGGGAGGGTGTGTGAAACCTTAGCCTTGCACCTCCTGCGGCCGTTCGGGGATGGGACGGGGCTGGGCTGGCTTGCGCACGTCTTTCTGGGGCTTTTAGAGCCCCTTCCCAGTGCAGCTGCCTCTGGGCTGGAAGGCTGGTGCCCGGCGTGCCGCGCCGGCAGCGGGGCTTAGGGGTGATGTGTGCGGGGAGGGGGCGGTGGGTTTGCCTCCCTTCAGCAGGGTCTGGTAAGGAAATAATGATAATAATAATGGGTGAGCGGCGTGCAGTGGGGCTGCCTGCCCCTGCTGCCTCCCAGCTGCGCTGGGGAGGAGGAGGAGAAGGGGCTGCGGCTGAGCGATGCTCTCCGGGCAGCCCTGGGGCGCTGGTGTGCAGTGGAGCAGGCGGATGCGTCTGCTCGGTGGCCTGGAAGTAGCTCTGCAGGTCCTCCAGCCCTGGCCGGGATGGGGGGAGGAAGGAGCCCCGTGACGGGCACCGGTGCAGCTCCTCTGCTGTCGCGACACCCGTACGGGTGCAACACCTCTACCAATGCAACACCCGCGCCTCGGTACTGAGGGTGCATGAAACAACTTGAAGGTCTTGGAGGAGAGGGAAGGTGGCATGAAGTAGATTTTTATTTTAAATAGTCGTCTTGCAGATCCGTGCAAGGGTCTGCTGGCGCAGTGTCCGAGCACACCGGAGATGTGTGAGGCACATCTTCAGAGCCACCCGAAGGGTCTTTACCCACGCCAAGAGGGGCTTTCAGCCTGGTGTGGGTGTCCTGGCTGAGCTGCGGCTGATCTGAGCCTGTTTTATCCCAGCTGCCCCTCCGCAGGGTCGGTCAGCGTGTTCCCACCACCCCGTCTGCTACGATGGGATCAGGGTCAGGCTGCGGGGGCACCCCATAGCCCTGACCGCGAGCAGCAGGGGTGCCGGTGGGATGCTGCCGCCTCCGCCTAAGGCTGTGCAATGGAAACGTGAATCCTGGACAGGTCTGGGAGCGAGGGGGGAATCACGGGGAGGGTGTCCGGGCTGTGTCCGTGCAGCGCCTGGCTGGGTCTGGAGCAGGGCTGTGGTGCACAGATGGAAGAGTAATTAAGAATAATAAAAGGCAAGAGACTTGGATTCGCTACAGTCTCAGCACATTAATTGTGCTTTGGGGTCCAAATCATAACGGAGTCCTGCCAGAGGGAATCCAGAAGAGAAACCAAACGTCTCGCTCTGTCCAAAGCTGACCATTTAAGAGACCCTTGCCTTCATCTGCTGCCAGGTATTACTTCCAGAGTCTTCCATCTGCCAAAACCCAAGTTCACATTTGAAATATTTTTAGGGGAGGAAGAAAAGCTTCGGTGACACTCTCGAGTGCTGGTGGGGGCAGGCAGAGTGTGATGTACCAGGGCCAGCATGTGGTGCCGCTTGCTGCTGGAGGTGGAAACGCGAGGTTATTGGGGCTCTCCTCCCCACAGAGGCGTCTGTCCCGGCTGGCTGGCGTGTGGCACCGGGCTGGGACTTGGCATTTCACTGGTCTCGTGCCTGAGGACCGGGGTGAGTTGTGCCAGCAAGCGGAGGTCCTGCCTGTGCTTCCACGCAGGCTGAGCATCTCTTCTAAATTGACAAGCAATTACATGGTTAATGGTATCAATGTTAAATCCTCATCACTCAGCAGCCTAAGGCTTAATGCTTCATTAAGGCAAAGGCATCTAATAGCTCTCTGGGCTGGGAGCTGCCTTTTCTTTAAGCCTGAGTAGAAGTCATCTGTCCAGAGGCTGCTTTTGCTTCCCCCGATCCTGCAGCCAAACTGTAAGTCCCTCAAAATGGAAGGGGGAGAGGAAGACACTGCTGTACACTCAGTGCTGCTGGGACTGGCCGCATCAAGCCTTGCTGGTGCGACGGAGCTGTGCACTGCCAATGCGGCATGTGAAAAGCACGGCCGATGTTTGAGACCTGCCATTTCCTAGTCCCCCTGGTACCCCCAGCTCCCTGCCTGTCTTCCTGTGTCGTTTTATAGCTCTGCCTCATGCTACCACCCTCGGTCCACCTCTCCCCAGGCTCAGGGCTGCCTCTCAGCTCTCCTGGCAGCCCACTGTTGTGCCCGTGGATTTAACCTTTTTCTTCCCAGCATTACTGTGCATTTGTTGATGATAACTTTCACGCACCAAAGAGGATCGGTGGTGTCTCCGCCGCTCTTCTGCGAGCGCAACAGCAAGTATCACAGATGCTTTGGGCTTCCATCTCGCTGCTCGCCACGTGCCTCCTGGATTGCGCGTCTCTGCTGAAGCGGTGCCAGCCGCGGGCCTGATCCTGTGGCCTTCTGCTGGTAAATCTTCCACTGTGAAAACAAGAAACGATATGAGGATCAGCTCTCGTCTCTGAGCTTTGCAGTGAAACGCAATGGAGGAGCCTGCAGTGCTGCCACTGCAGCCCCCCCACCCATGGGGTTGGTGGGGACCCCCCGGCCGCAGCCCCCTGCCCGCCTGCAGACCTACTGCTCAGCAACACATCAGTCTGTCCTACATGTTTATAGAAAACTCTCCAGAAGCTGTACTCTTTTTAGCCATTTGGATGGGATTTTGACTTTTGGAAGCCCGACCGGCTGTGTGGAGCATCTTGTTTTGCTTTGATTTCGCCCATTTTGGATCTGTACAGAACATGGCAGCGTGTGTCCTTGTTTCGAGAGGCTGTACCGGAGACAATCACCATGGTTTTTGCAAGTGTTTCACCCTTTTAGCTGCCCTTTTTATGTTTCCTCAAGTAGCTACTTCATTTTTTTTCATGCAGTTCCCTTTCAAAGGTACTTTCTCCCCTCATCGTTATTACGATCAGAACAAGAAGAGGCTTCTTGAACAAAGTCCTGCGCACGGCTGGGAGGAAGGATGCTCAGCTGCGTACCCTCGTCTGTCCCTGTGGCTCCAGCTGCCATTCCTCTGTCTTGTTTGGATGTTTAATATTTTAGTCATAGCCGAATGCAACATCTCCATAGTTATTTTGGAGGAAATTATGTCTCCCGTTACTGCTGCATGCTCTACTTTTGCAGGATCTTCTAGTTCCCCACACTCGAGTCATACTTACTCTGTAGATTGTTTTGATATAATTACGTTATTACCTTATTTATAAGACCTTATTGAGGTCTCACAGAGGCTGGCTTTTACAGACTGCTGTTTTCCGCTGCCTCTCTGTGTTGCAGTGTGAATGGGTAAAGTCTATTTGAGATGGAGCAACCCGTGGCATGGTGCTGGGAAGTTGTTCGTGGAACTGCTTCAGGGCCATAAGCTGGGACGTTATCAGCTTATTTCATCCCAAAACCAATGCCTCTGGCCTGGGAGAACTGGGCCACTGTGCCTTCTGCCAGAGTTAGCTCCTGGAGTTGTTTTTATGGGGAGTTTTTGCACAGGTCCCTGACTCTGGTTTGCATTGGGAAAAGCTTATGCATTCTGTAGGGGAGTGTTTCTCCAGTTTCCCAGGCGTTTGTGTCAGGATTTGTGCTGACAGTGCTCCTGACAAAACGCCCGCCAGCGAATCCCAGATGCGTGGATGTACGGCTCTGTCCAGGGAGTTGCTGGCAGGCGCAACCCCGCCGCAGGAGAGGCGATAACTCAGCAAACGGCCCAACCACTTTTTGATTAATAAAACATTTGCTGGTGTTTCACACGAGAGCCTTGATTGCGCAGAGATATTTGGACAGAGCTGACGGACTTTGTGCCTGCATCCCGGCATGATCCAGGTTGGCTTTCCAGCGTAGCCCAGCATCGAGTCCTCATCGAGGCACGTGAGGGTCCTGCTGCAGGAAAAGGAGCACAGAAGAAAGAAAAAGAAAAACCTTGCCCCATAACCCAGCCTCTTCCCATCGCCTCCTCGCCAGCACCCAGTGGGGTCTAATGGATTCATCCCCACTGGCCATCAGGCACTCGCCCTCCCCAAACCCAAGTTTTTGTGGGGTGGAGGCAGGAATTGGGCTGCACAGGCAACCTGAAACCCCAGGGCTGAGTTTTGGCATTGAGGCTCGGGGTAGGTGTTGGCTGCGCTGTGCTGGCCGAATCCTGCTTTGCTTTACTGCCTCGTCTCTGTAAAATTATCCCTGTAGCTTTGGGATTCTCACTGCATCGCCTTTCCTAAGCCCTGCTCATGCTGTGTGCCGTCACCGGACTTCTCCCAGGTGAATAAATCCCCGTGCCTGGACTTGGTGGAACACCGGGATGATTTGTGTTTGCTGTGATGGATGGAGGTGCTGTGCCGGCTTGAGAAGCGGGGAGAGCAGGCTGTGTGCCAGAGCCGCCCTGCACCCACTGCATCACCCGTCTGCTTGGCACAGCATCCCCCGGGTGCTGCCGCTGCCGGTGACGAGGGCCCTTTTGGGGTCAGAAGCCAGTTTTTTGAGTATGTTCAGCAGAATCTGTCATTTAGGTGCTTAATCCTGTCATCCTCTGGTCTGGGTTTTTTGTCTCTCGTGTACCCCCTGCCCCGAGCTGTCCCTGCCGCGGCAGAGGGCTGGCGGGTACGTGGGTGAGTGTCCTTTCCTACGTGGTGGCAGTGGGAGACGTACGGCTTCCTGCGCTCCCGCAGGATTGAAAGGCTTAAAAATCTGTGCCGGCTAAAGCAAAAAGTTAATGTGAATTTAACTGACTTCTGCCCTGCAATTAAAGCCACTCAACCCCATTGGGGCTCTGAGTTTACATTCTTTACTGAGGCACACTGTGTAATTATATATGTATAATTTAAACTGTGCATATGCATGTGTTCCTATTATACACCAAGGAGCAAAGGAAATTATCCAGGAATTAAAGGGGGAGGAGGGTGCGGGCACGGAGAATGGCTCGCTTGTGTAGATGTGGCAGCGAGGGGAAGCTGGAGGGATCACATCCTCACTACTGCAAACATCTTTGGAAGGTGCAGAAAATGAGACCTCGGCGTATTAAACGCTTGCGGTGGGCTCTGGACTGGGACACGAAGGAATGGCTGCAGCGGGGGGTCAGGGGTGAGCCCTGGCATCTGAAGGTGCCAACCTCCAGCCAGGTCCCTCATGGTGCCTGGGGACAGTGGGGACCTGCCCAGCGGGGACCTTTCAGCTCCCAGGAACCCTGCCTCACGCTCCCTCTCTTTGAACCCTGCCTAATGCTCCCTCTCTTTTCATACAGCCACTTCCAATGGGACACTGGATGGCCTGGAGAACCGGGAAGGAGGAGTCTGCCAGACACGCTCCATGAAGATTGTCATGAAAGTGGGGCAGGGTGAGTCCTTCTGCGCCCTGGGGTGTCCTGTTGCCAAAATGCCTTTATCCAACAAAGCGTTGGCCCCTGTCTTGCTGGGGGGGTGGGGTGGTGGTGTCTGAATTTGGAGGAAACTGAGGCCTCTGTGTAGCGGTGGCCACTGCGCTGTGGGGACAGCCCCAGCTGATGGTGGCAGAAGGACACCGAGGGTATCACTGACGGTGGTGCTGTGGCACTAGGAGAAGAGTGTGCTCTTCTCCCGAGGGGGAGCTCCCCAACACCTCCTGTCCCGAGCTGCTGGGTGCCTCCCAGCCCCGGTGATGCCCCCGATGCAGAGCTCCTGGTGGTTGCTTTTCATTATTGTGTTTTCACTTTGGGGCCAATATTTATAATAAACAGAAGCAGCAGTGCTGCAGCCTTGGCAGGCTCCCTTCCCATTCCTCCCGCTGCCCGTGCGAGAAACTCACCCCAACCCACGCACGGGAACTCAGAAAACATAAAAGCAGGGGGGGTTAGGGTGGCAAAGCTGCTTCCTACAAGCCCTGTAGCAGCTCAGCCTTGCTCACGTCGTTCCTGCTTCTCCCTTGTGCCCTCTGGGGTGTGTCCAGCTGGGATTTTGGGGACAGTTGTTCTTTAGGTGGGGGAATGAGCTATTGCCTTTTAAGTTGAATCGAGGTTTTCATCTGTCCCTTTCCTTTCCTCCCCAGATCCGAATGCGGTAATCCCGGAGCAGCTGACGACGAGTCGGCCGAGCAAGGAGTCTGACAACACCGTGAAAATTGTCACACAGAGCCCGCGCAGCAAGATCCCCGCGGTGGAGGAGCCCGGCAAGCCGGGTGGGTTTTGCCGGGGACAACCCAGGAGAGAGATGGGGGCTATGCCTGCTGGTGGGGCCTGAGGCTGGCCAGCAGCCGCTGCCAGCGGAGCAGCTCCTAGCTGGGCTTGTCGCATGGATCCCAGGGATACCGGGTGCTCTGGAGCAGAGAGTGGATGGGTTTCCTGTAAGCTTGTGCCCATCTCGCCCATCCCTGCTGCTCGCAGCATCTCCTCACCCCAGCCCTGTGCTTTCTGGCCGGGAACCACTCGGGGCCCAACGCAGGCAGCCAGACTGCGGTACGGAGCAGCTCGGGTTTGTTTTCCCAGCTCCGGTATGTCCTGGCAGGAGCTTTGCAGGGAAGTGCTGTTTCAGCACTCTCCTCCTCCTCCTCCTCGCTGCCCATCTGTTCCTTGCAGAACATCTGAGAGGGCTTGGAGGAGGTGAGGTCCTCGGGTTTTTGAGCTGAGCCAGTGTGAAAGCCCTTTGAAGGTGGTTTCCTGAGTTCCTGACCCTGCTGAGAGAAAAGTGAAATCAGATGAAGTGGGGAAGAGTTGCTCTTTTCTTCTCGCCTGGTGCGGCCAAGCCAAGCGCTCTCCCTTCGGGGGGCTGGGGCTGCCCCGGCCCAGGGGTCAGGAGGAGGCGGGGGGTCAGTAATCGGATATCGCAGGGCCCCAGGTATCAGAGCCCACTTTCACCGAGCCCGCCTTCACCACAGCATCCAGGTCTGTTGTGGAGAGCAAAGTCTCCTGGGGTCCAGACTGGTTGTCACCTGGACACAGGCAGTGCTCTGCTCCGTCGGCTGGGAGATGGAAAAGGGGAGCAGAGATGTGGGGTGGGGGAGAGGGCACACGGTCTGTCCTTTCTCTGTGGATGCCCAGGGCTCCTGCTGGCCCTGCCCAGAGCCTGCTGTGATCGACGGCTCGCCCACCCACAGGGTGTGATCCGTGCACGGATGGAGCATGGAACCAGCTGCGTGGAGCCTCTCGCCGAGGTGGGGCGCAGACTGCCTTCCGGGCTCTGACACCCCTCTCCCCTTGCCTTGCAGGCTCCGTCAACCAGGATGGCCAGGAGACCCAAGGTCCCAGCGACGGCTTCTTGAGCTCCAAGGTGGCTGTCTTTGCAGCGATCGGTGCTGGCTGCGTCATCTTCATCCTCATCATCATCTTCCTTGTCGTCCTCCTGATCAAGATCCGCAAGCGGCACCGGAAGCACACGCAGCAGCGAGCCGCAGCCTTGTCCCTCAGCACCTTGGCCAGCCCGAAATGCAGCGGGAACGCGGGCTCCGAGCCCAGCGACATCATCATCCCTTTACGGACTACAGAGAACAACTACTGCCCGCACTACGAGAAGGTGAGCGGGGACTACGGGCACCCCGTCTACATTGTCCAGGAGATGCCCCCCCAGCCCCCAGCCAACATTTACTACAAGGTGTGAGGAGCAGCCTGGGCAAGCCGCCGATGCAGGAGCACGGGAGCGCCGAGCGCGGGGGGCAGCCGCCCCCCGGGTCTCCCCGCGGGCGGTCTGGCGCCGGAAGGGAGGAAGCGAAACGAACCCCACGGCACGGCGCAGGGAGCGCCAGGGTCCGGCACCGGAGAGCGAATGGCTCGCTCACGCGCTGGTTCTCCCCTTTGTATTTAGTTTTGTAGTTCTCAGCTTTTGTAATCCCGAGACTCGAGGGTGAGCCTTCAGCATCCTCCTCTTCTTCTCCAGACTGCGGCTGGCCGGGGGGGCAGGCGCCGTGCCTTTCTGTGCTCGTTCAGACACCGCCGGCAAACCCGGAGACTCCACCTCCCCTTTTCGTTTTGGGATTTCTGTGCGTCACCCCTACGTCCTTGCGTGAAGTGCCCGTGTGCCTGGCGCCGCATCGGCCGCCGCTTGGGTCCGGGGGCCTGGACCGACGCCGGGGCGC
>NW_009647444.1:226225-229451 GCF_000708025.1 Charadrius vociferus
GCGGAGCAGCAGCCTCGGCCCGGCAGCTCTCTCTGACCCCCCGCAGGTGTCCCGCTGCAGAGAAAAGCCTTTGCCGAAGGTTTCCATCGGGCTGGGGCTGAGCCTGCTGGAAGCGAAGCCTGGGGCAGGGAGAGGGGTGGCGGGAGGGCAGGGGGTAGCTGCAGCCCACGGTCCCATCCCCCAGCCGGTGATGCTGTGGGTGGCTGTCCTTGGAAAGGAAAACTGGAAAACAAACGATCCCAACCTGCAGCCGGTGCTGGGGGAAGCTGGGGGCTGGAAGCTCCCCTGGGAGGAGAGGCCGGCTGTAGCACAGGGCTTAGCTTGGTTGGGAGCTTTGCCAAAGGCTTCTCCTGCCACCTGGTTTACCAGGGGGACCCTGTGCCCCTCTGCAGGACCTGTCTTTGGGGACTGGCACTGGCAGCGCCTGCCCCCTGCCATGTTCCCGGCACCAGAGCATCACTCAGCCATGCCACCTCCCGTGCCTCCCGCAGCCTGGGCTTGCTCTGCCCTTGCCTTGCCCATCTCCTGCCCAAAACTGGAAGGGGTTGAGCCTTGGGCTCTTCTGGTGGGATCATTCCCAGCTTTCTCTTCCTGGGAGGACCTGCCCGCACCATAGCTGATGCCAGTGAGCGTGGCGGGGCTGGCAGTGTCTACGGCGGGGCCCTGCCACCTGCCTGTCCTCGGGCTGTCCCAGCCTCGGCCCCGGCAGACGCCCCCTCCTTCCTCGCTTTCTTTTCCTTCCAGAAGTAGCTGCTTTTGCTCAGGGAGCAAGCGTGGGGGGGGCGGTGTTGCTCTGCCGGGGTGGCTCGCCACGCTGCCGGGCAGTGGGTTTGCGGTGGCATAGGGCTGCCTGGGCCTGATTTGTCCTTGCCTGTCCCCAGGGCCCCAAAACCCGCGTTAGGAAGTGCCCAAAGAGCGAGAGAGCTGCTCTGCAAAAGTGCCTTGACGAGGAGTGGGCAGGGGTGGCAGGAGGGGCAGAGCAGGGGACGGTGAAACCCGGTGGCTCGGATGCTGTGCTGGGGGTTTGGCTTCGGTTCTGAGCGGGACAGGAGCATCCTTTGGTGTCGCATTGGGTTGTTTTGTTTTGTTTTGTTTTTTTTTAAAGGCAGGAGTTCGGGCTGGAGCTGAGTAGGCTGCCCCAGCTCTCCTCCTGCCCTCGGCATCCCGTGGTGAGGACGGCTTCCAGGGCCCTAAACCAGCTACCACGTTCAGGGAAGAAGAGCCGCAGCGGGTGGTCCCCCCTGGCCAGCCCCTCTCCTCCCTCCCACAGCCCCCACCACCGCAGCCCCCCAGTGTAGCACCTTTTGGTCCCCGCTCCTCCATGGCACCCGTGCCAGCACTGCCCACCCTGGGCTGCTGCTGAAGGGTCGGGAGCCATCCCAGCTGGGTCCCCCTGTTCCCCATCGGGGAACAGGGTGATCTACTCTCAGAAATCACAAAATCACGTCTTAAGGAAAATTCCCCTTTTCCCTCACCCTCTTCCATCTGCGAAATCACATCCCGCAGTTCCTGAGGGGGGCAGAACCCCAGCTGGGCGGTGGTGGCAGCGGTGACGGTGATGGTGGCGGTGGAAGATGCTTTATTGATGGGGAGTTTCTCACCGCAGCCTGGGGAGCAGCGGCTGGTGTGGAGGATGCAGCTGGGGGATGATTTAGTTTTGGTTTGGTTTTGGAGGGGAAGGGAAGGAGTCTGGCCACAGGTTGTACCAAAAGCAAACTGGTGGCACCGGGTGGCTTCCTGTGGTGGCTCTTCCCTGGCAGCGCGGTGGCTGTCCCCAGCCGGGCTGCAGCTCAGTGGCCCCCATCAGCTCCACTCCTGTTGCTGAGAAACCTTGTAAATATGTGAAGAAAGGGTGATATCTGAACTCTTGTTTTTTTCTGAGCACCTCAGTCTGCTGGGTCCTGAAACGGAGTGTGTCCCTTCCGTTCTTTTCATTGAAAGCATTGAAGTTTGGTTGGTTTTTTCTTTTTTTTTTTTTTGTTGTTTTTTTTTCCCCTGTTTTGTTTGTGTAAATACTAGTCTTTTTTGGAAGAAATAATGTAAAGATGTTTTGTATAAACTCTGAATTATTTTCTGGTTGCTTTTTCTTAGAAAAACAAATGAGAACAAAACAAAAAAAAAAAAGAAAAAAAAAAAAGAAATTTTAACCACAAGAACGGGTGTAAAACATTGTCATACTGCGCTCAGCCCCGGAGCTGCCCCGCGGGGCTGTGCTGGTGTGCGGGAGCTGCCGGGCAGAATGGCTGCAGGGGGACTCGGTCCCCGCTGCGGGGGTCGGGACGGGGTGATGGGCTGTGGCCTCGGTATAATGCAGGATCCGCTGGGCCCCAAGCAGAGAGCGAGGTGCAGCAGGGCTGGTCGTGCCCCTTGCAGTGGGCACAGCCCCGGCGCTCGTGGCAAGGTCAGACCTGGCTCGTTCCCAACAAGTTTCTGGCCATCCTGGGTCTGGGCAGAGCTTTCAGCCCCGGCCTGAGCATGGGCAAGAGACTTGGTAACAGAAGGTGAACTCAAGGAGCATCAAATTTGTCTCCTTTTTTATCTTTAACCAAAAAAAAAACCACCCAAACCTCGGGATGTGTAACTCAATGCAGCATCCTGAGATCCCGATCTGCTTTTCCAGACCTATGGAACTGTTCCTTTTGCAAATCCCTTTTCCTAACTATCCCTGTTTTCCACTTGCCAACCGCAAGCACACAGTAGCCCGATCTCTGCTTGGTGCCCAGACTGGGGGTGACTTGCTCCTCTTCAGCAGCACCCACGTTTTGCACAGGGCAGTGCCAGGGGTCCCTGCCCTCGAGGAGGTGGCCGTGCCCACTAAAGCCATCTCCGGTGTCACCGGCATGCTTGGCACTTCCCTGGCAGCTCCTTGTAGTCCCAGTTGCCCTCAGGAGCAGGGCAGTTGCCTGTGAATCTGCATTATATTGGGAGAGGGTGAGGGGGGGGCTGCCACAGCCTCCGCTGCCCTGGGGGGGGTGGGAGGTGCTGGAGCAGGGCTGGTCTCCCTCCCGGCAGCACCGCACACCAGCACACCCGCACCGCACGCTCCCACATTTCAGAGCTGTGACCACGTCCACATCCCCCGGCGTTGCATCCGCGCCCTCACCACGGTCCCGAGTCCCGAGGCGGGGGAAAGTCCCTACGTTCCCCGGGCGGCCCCATGTCGCACGATCAACCAGCCGTGGGGCTGCTGACCCCACCCCGTGCCCGGCTGCCCCTGCCACGGTGC
>NW_009647444.1:229574-238263 GCF_000708025.1 Charadrius vociferus
TGGCAGGGGGATGCCGGGCCTTCAGCCGTGGCACAGAGGGAACGAAGGACCCTCTGTGCCAGCACCTCCTCGGGGGGCGGCTGGTCCCCGGGCTGCTGCAGGGGCACGTCCCGGCGTGGGGCTTGGCAATCCCACACTGGTTGATCGTCCTTGGCTCCTGGTGGGGCTCCGGTGGTGCTGGGCACCGGGGTCCCCTCGGCCGTGCTCCCTGGCGCCACAGACTTTTGTTTCTTTGTGTCATGTTCCTCTTTTTGATTCCTTTCACCTTCTCCCCAGCTCTCCCGCCCAGTAGCATATCATCGGCATCGGTAACCAGCTCTGTGGCATCTGAACTCCATGGAGCCGTGATGGAACCTGATATATTGTTAAATAAAAGGGTTTTTTTCCTATGGAAACCCGGCTGTCTCCTGTGTGCTTTTTTGCTGTCCCAGGTTGTCTTTTGAAATTGCAACCTGGTCTGAAGAGATCTGGGACAAGTTAGCTCTCTCAGTTCATTGCCAGCTTTTCCTGCTGGTGTTGGAGGGGGCTGTTTGGTTTGGTTTCGTCAGCATTAAAAATTTGGGGATTTTTGTCTGACACTTGCAGCATCTCACACGGCCTCAGTGAGACTCGATGGACTTAGGGTTGGATATGGATGGATACAGTTGGATACTCAATAGATATGGTTGGACTTGATCTTAAAGGTCTTCTCCAGCCTAAACGATTCTTTGACTCTGTCCCTGCAGCTGGAGGCTCCTCGGAGGCCACCAGCTCCCCCTGGGCAAATGCCTGCCCACCTCGCTCCTGAGAGCAGAGCTGCCATGCCGGCACGGCCCCGGGCTCCCGGTGCATCCAGTAGCTCCCATTCCCCCGGAGCTCCGGGGCTGCCCCTGCCCTCGGGAGCAGGCAGAGCTTCACGGGAGCCGTTTGTGGATGGTGCAGGACAGCGATATTCATCCTATCTAGTGACTGATATTTATTTAGCCATTCCTCAACGTACCTTTGTTTGATAAGTTATTAAAAAGTCATTTTAGGAAATGGGATGGTAATAAATCCTCAACAGATGGTGCTTTACCCGGCTCCAAAATGGGCTCCACCACAGTCATAGCTCTTGCTCTTTACAAGCAGCTTTCATAGGGCGCTTTGCATTGCTGTAAAGTACCACGCAACACAATAAATTATGGATGAGAAGTGGGGTGTGGATGGGAAGCGCTCAGTGAGTTTGTTCGGCCGCGTTGCTCAGCCTGGAGCCTGTATTTCTGATTTTGCTGGATTTTGGATGCCTTTTCAGTGCAGGTACAGGACGGTTTCCCTGCCCTCTCTGCCCGCTTTGCTGGCGAGTGCAGCCCTGTGGCTACGGCTGATGCCTTGTCCCAGGATTGCCGCTCCCGGGGGCAGCAGTCTGGCAGCATGGGATGTTGGGGAGAATGGAGGCAACTCAGGTAGTCTGGGACATCTGAAGAAGAAATGTCCCGGGGAAGGGCAGTGCTGGAGCGGTTACACGTCGTCGTCATTGCTGGCGTGGATCTGGGATGTAGAACGTGGGATACGGGATGTAGGATGTGGGACACGGGATGCTGGATGGGGGATGCAGGATGCCAGACATGGGAGGTGGGATGTGGGCTGGGGACGGAGCAGGAAGATGGGGAAGGGGTTGTGTCTTGACCAGGCTGGGCTCAAGATGATGCAGGAGTGTGAGTGATGGCCACTGAGGTCCTGGGCGGAGGTTGCAGCCTCCAGGTGTCCCCTCCCTGCAGGTCCCAGGGGACCGGCATGGCGGTGTGGAGGCTGGGGCACCATGGCCTCGCCAGTCTCCAGCCCAGAGTACGAGGAAGGCTCTTGGTGACCTGATGGTAGGAATAAGTGTCCTCCACAAACGGGCAAAGGAAAACCATGGTGCACCAGGGTGCCGAGAGGAGGGGAGCAAGGCCAGCTTCCCTCTAGCTTGCCCAGCACTTGCTCTACGAGAAGACAGAGGAGTCGAAGCTCTGCCTGCCTGGTGTAAACCATGTCTGTATCAATCCAGGTTGTCCCGTCATGGGTTGTGGGTGCTGGATTGCACGGTTACTGCAGGGATGCATGAAGGGATGGGTGAATTCATGGGGTCTCAGAGGAAAAATGAGACCAAGGCACCAAGAGAGGGTGGAGGATGAACTTCTTGGCCAAGGTTGAGGGGTGAGAAACAAGGTGGGCCGAGGAGATCAAAAGCAGCAGGCTGTTTCAGAGGCGCTTGGGGCGCATCCCAAGCTGCCGGGACCTTGCCAAGACGTCTGTAGGAGCGAGCAGGGGCTGCTTGGGATCGGGGTCAGGGTGGGGGAGTGGGCCTTTGGGTGTGACAGACGTGCTTATATGTGGTTTGCTGGTTTGAAAATCCTTCTTCTCTGCATGCTTTGATCCCAGTGTGAATTAAATAATGCTTTTAATTTTAAACAGCTTTGCTGGTCCCTGATGCCCAAAGGGTAAAACTGTAAGCGCCAAACTTGCTCGGACCTGCCAGAGAAGGGGAAAAGCACTTTAACAGGTTCCTGTAACCCAGCACCCGGCTGGGGAGTGGGAGCGCGGCAGCTCCCTCCCGGCTCCAGGGCTGCTCCGGGTGGGCCCAGCCGGGGACCCAGCATGGATCTGGTGGGGCAGACCCTGTCCGACCTGCAGGATTTGTCCCGGTGCCCCTACCCGGTGTGTGTCCCGAGGCTGCTGCAGAGGGTGGTCCCATGGGGCATGGGTAGGATGGAGCTGCATCGTCCCCGTTGCGCGGGGCTTGAGGGAGCCGCCGCGCTCCCTTCCTGCGTGCGCCCTGACACAAGGACCTGCAAAAGCACCTGAGCTGGGAAGGGCTTTGCTTGGGAGCATCCTCACCCCTGGCTGTGTTGGGGAGAGGACATCGAGCTGTGGGTGCTGGCGCCCGCGGGAAGACGGGAGCCGAGGGCACGCCAGTGTGCGCAGCTCTGCTCCCGAGGGCCGGCTGGGAGCGAGGGGGATCGGCGGGACCTCGCTCGGGAGCCTCCCCATCTGGAAAGTTCATTAAAGCTGCAAAGCTGCTGATGTTTTTGGACGTCCATCAGGACTGGATAAGTTATTTTAATTATTTAACATAAAGGAGCTTTCTGTCAAGTTTATTAACTTGCCCTTGGCCAGATCCCACTCGGGTCTGAAGCGGCTGCCAGGTCAGCAGAGCCGGAGCGTTTGCAGCGGCTGGATGCTGGGGTGCACCACGGCCCCGGCGCAGGAGCCGGCCCACGGGCAGCATGGCCGAGGTGGCACCCCACATGTGCTTGCTGTGCTCCCTGGAGGGGGGAGCCCATATGGGAAGCACCTGTATAACCTGGTTAAATGATGGGAAGCCTCGTTGGTGGGTGATCAGGGAAAAACAGCTCTGGAGCTCTTCCAGCTCTGGTTTGAGAGCGCGCTTGATGGGAGACGGGGCATCGGGCCGTGGGGCTCGGGCTGAGCCCTGGCATGGGGAGCACAGAGCAGGAGCACCCTTGGCACGCACAGACCGTGCAGCCCCCGGGATGCCCGTTTGAGGCCACCAGAGGTGCTGCCAGATGTGAGGTGGATGTGTGCTCGGGATGCAGCTCCCTGCGCTGGGGCTACAGCATCACCTCTGATGCTGCACACCCCAGAGCATCCCTGTGCTGCAGGGGAGGGTCAGGCGGTTACGGACGGGGAGATCAGAGCAAAGGCTTCTCGGGCCACCTCTGGCCTCGTGGCCACAGACTCGCATACCAGCGGGTCCATGTAACCTGGCAGCAACCTCCCCGAATGGAAAGCAGACCGCAGAGAGAGACTTGATGCTTTTCAGATGTTTTTGGTGTATTCTGATCTCTCCGTTTATGTAGGCGCCTCTCGAGGATCGCCCGGTTTGTCCCGGCGTGCCGGGGGGTGCAAGCAGGGGAGGCAGCAGCACTGGGGAAGCAGCAGCGGCTCTGTGCACCGGTGCTGTGCCAGCAGCACTGATGCTCTGCAGGGTGCTCTCACAACTGCACCCACCCTCTCCACTGCTCCTCGCCCTTCTATTTCCAGCACTGCCGAGGCACTGCCTCCCCTGGAGCTTCCATCTCCCCGTGAGGCCCCGAGCAGTGGTTGCTGCTGCACATCCCTGGGATCAGTTGGCCCTAGGAGGCATCAGGGATGGAGCCAGAGCTCCAGTGCCTTCATCCCAACCTTGGCTGCATTGCCCTGGGTCTTGACTGCACCAAGGGTAGGCAGGCCAAGGGAGTCCCAGTCCTCATGGCAGCTCCGAGTTCCCACTCCGTTATCACACCCCCACTCGCTGCAGCCCTTTCCTGGACACAGCCGCCCTTCCCAGCCTGTCCAGCCTCCTCCCCCGGTGTTTCCACATCCATTCCAAGGGGAGCATCTGAAAGAACCCCAGCCTCTAAGAGGCTATATAACAGCAATCCCTTTTAATAAACCTTGGCTGGGCCAGCTGCTGCAACGAGGATTGGGAAGTTTATCCTTGTTTTCCCTGTAGTACATCCAAAATAACTAACAGGTTCCCCTGGTCGAGGCGATGGGCTTTTCCCACAGCCAGGGTTTCTGCGGCATCCACCGACTCGGCTGCACCTGGTTTCCACGCTCGCAGGGAGAGGAGCCTGGAAGATCCATTAGGCTGTCGTGGTATGCAACGAGTCCCGCGGGCTCCGTAATGAGAGCAATAATGGCAATGCACCGGAGGGCTGTTTGTCACCGGCCCATCGTGCGGGCAGCGGGGACGGTGCCAGGGCGTGCGGGATGTCTGTCCCTGCCCCAGGCATGGCCGCTGCTTCTGGCTCGCTCTGCACTAGGCGCTGCGTGGGAGAGGAGAAGGAGGAGGAAGAGGAGGAGGAGGAAGAGGAGGAAGAGAGCGTGGCTCATGCTGGCAAGGCAGTGGGTCAGGACCCAGCGCTTGCTCCATGTTTCTGTGCAGCAACCGACAAGCAGCATCGTCCTTCCTTCGCGACAGCGAAGCCATCTGTGCCCCACGGCAGAGCGAATCTGGGACGAGTAAAAGCCCAGCCCAGGCTCGACACAAAGGACCGGCAGTTTTCTGTAGCTAAAACCAGCTGATCTCAAGTGCTCGAAGAAAGGCGTCACGTGCTGCCAAGGTTTTTTTTCTCCACAGGCAGGCCTGAGGCCAGGGTGATGGTTACAGGCTTGTTCCCCTGGCAGGGCTTCCAGCATCCCGAAACAGCTCTCCCGTGGAGGAGCCTGTGCGTAGGGAGGGGAGAACACAGGCAGCCATGCAGGGGCACCCGTGCACAACCCCCCCAAGGTTGCCAGCATCCTGGTAGGGCAACCAGGAGGAAAGGTCTGGGCTGCAGGGCCAGCAGGGCTGGGGGAGGCAAAGCACCTTTGGGAGGGGGCTGGAAAGCTGGGGAGGGAGGAGGGAGGGAGCTTTCTTCCAGCAGGGTGAGGCCCAGCAGAACAGGGAGCTTCGGGACAAATCCAGTAGTTTTTCATTCGTTAAAAAGGAATGAATACAAGTATTGCTCTACAGCAAACGTAAATTAATTATGTGCAAGGTTTTAATGTTGCTGAAACACAACCCTTGGAGAGGGTCCCCCGGCTGCTGGAACGGGGTCTGAAGGAAACACAGAGCTTTTCCTTTTTCTTGTCTTGATGGAAGATGAGAGGTAAATGTGAAATGTCGGCGCTGCGGCCACCCCGTGAGCCCGGGGCGGGGGGGGGGGGACCTGCCCCTCAGCCAGCCTGGGACCCCCCCAGGGGGGTTCCCCCATTTGGTTGCTCTGTGCTTCTGTCTGTATAGCAGTGACCTGTCCCCAGGAGCGGGGGGGATAAGAGCACTGTGACCGCGGGGTGGATGTGTCCTGGGGAGGGGGGTGGCATTAGCCATGCATCCATCGCTTCATCCTGCCCCAAGGAGAGCTGATGGGGAGCCTTTCCCCCCCCCCTCCTGCTCCCCGAGGCCAGCACCCTGCGCACGGGGGTGCAATCTGGGGAGAGCCATGACAAAGAGCTGTGCCTTGGGGCAATGCCTGGCGGGTCTCCTGCAGCCCCCGTCCCAGCGATCGCCTCCAGCCTTGGACCCGCGCTCCCTGCCCCGGCTGGGAAGGGCCGAGCGAGGCTTCGGTTTCAGCCGGGCTTCCCCCCCTCCCAAATCCTGCATCCTTGGGTAAAACTCCCCGGCGAGGAAGTAAAGAGAGCCGGTGATTCAAAAGGACAGGGGCTGGGGAGGCTTTGCTCTCTTCCACCCGGGCTGGGGGGACTGGGATGGGGAACCTCAGGTGGGGACGTGGCCCAGCTGGTGTCTGGCATGGGGTGGAAAAAGCCCCGAATCCTGCCGGGGGCTCCGGTGGGGCTGACCCTGAGGTGAGGGGCTGGGGCTGGGGTGCCTGTGGGGTGCCAGCCCTGCCCCGAAGCAGGAGGAAAAGGGCTTCTCTCTGCCCTGGCTGGCGGTGGGCTTCTCCTCCTCTCCACAGGGTCTTTGTCCTTCCCCTCTTACAGCGAGGCAAAGCCGCAGCGGCGTGGATAGAGCTGGGGGGATACAGAGAAAAATCTGGGGAGATGAACCAGCGGGTAAAATGGCAGCGTGTCAGCCGGAGCCAGGAGCACAAAGGCAGCTGCCTGCAGGGTTTATTTTCCTTTGCATTAATGAGAGGAAAGGGCCAGGAGCCTTCCTGCTGCCCCGGCCCCGCGGCGGGGGCTGCCTGGGCTGCTGGCAGGTGGCTTGTGCCCAGCGCTGCCCGCTGGCCTGCCCACGGCTCGGCCCTTCGGAGCTGGGGTCTGGCTGCTGCTTTCCCCTGGGGACCCCCTGGCCTCTCCCCATGAGCAAATCCAGGGCTCCCTCTGGGACAGAAGGTGGCCCTGGCACTGCCCATCTTGGATGGGAAAACCTGGGCACGGGCTTCCTCCTGAGAATGAAGGTGCTGTTTCCCGGGCTGCCCCTGGGATGATGCTCTCGCAAGAGCATCGGTGGTCCCAGCGCTCAGCCAGAGGAGCTGGGGCTGGCCGCTGGTGGCCGCGCTTTCCTGCTACCGAACCAGCAGCTCCTGGGCAGTGGTTCCCGGCTCCGTGCCCGCAGCATCCCAAAAGGCTGACCCTCAGAGCTGACTGCACATGCTGCAGGCCAAGCGCTGCATCACCCACAAACACCGGAGCTTCCCCTTGGGCAACCTTCCTTGCAGCCTTGGGGCCACCGAGACATCAATGAAGGAACGCCGGACGGTGCCTGGCAGCAGCCGCGGCCCTGAGCAGTGATGGGGAGCGAAGGGTACGGCACAGGGCAGGGCAGCGGAGGGACCCGCATGGCGTGCTCTCCCAAGAAGAGCTGTCTCGGTGTGTGCCAGCAGCACCCTGGCTGGGGGTTTTTGGGGCTTACCTGTGGGCAGCCCCCTCTCACCTTTCATGTGACCTTGGCCGATGCCCAGTTCGCTCCATGTGCCGGTACTGTGTGGGACCTTCCAAGGATGACAGCTCCCATCCCTCTGCTTTGCTTTGGACTGGGTCTAAATGAAAAAACAGCTCGTAAGAAAGATGCGTGATGAACTTTGGCATCCTGCTGCTTCATGTAATAAGGTGTCGGCCATTAATTATGTGGTTAACAGGCCAGTCTTGGGAGGAACCTCGAGGAGTGAGTGGCCGGATCAGGAAGAGGGCTGAGCTGTAAAGCCAGAGCCATGCTATGAAGAAAGAGATGAAGGATTGTTGGGGAGGGCTGAGCTTCATCCCAGAGGGAGAAGGCAGCTCTGGGGAGGCAGAGGAGAGTGTGTGGGTCCCTCTGCTGCCCCCCAGCTCTGCCTGTCCCCCTCCCCACGTCGCCCTTTCCCACCTCCCACCGGCGAGGTCCCTCCCACGAACCTACGGCCGCAGCCTTGCCAAAGCCTGACGCCTCTCCTCACCCTCCCCGGACTTCCAATAATAATCCCGGTGCCTGCTGGGCTTTGCTGCTCTTGGACGCCGGGAGTGGGGCTGGAGCGTTCGACACGTAAGGCGATACTCCATCAACAGCCGCAGCCTGCGCAGCCGAACAAAGCCCCACTGTCTGCGGGCCGGCCGCGCTCCCCCTGGGCACGCATCGCCCAGCACGGGGTCAGCAGGAGATTAATCCCAGGCTGGGGTGAAAGGGTTAATGAATGCTGATTTTACAAACATCGCCGCTATCCTTCCCCAAACTAATAGAGGGATAATTAGCTCTTAATAAAAGGGAAAGATGAGCCCCGCCATCCTTGGCGGCGATGCTGAGGGGTGCGAAGGGATGGGTGTCCGTGGGGTGTGCGGTACCTGGGAGCTGCGGGGCAGCCGAGGGCTGGGGGGCTCATCCTGTACCCCAGTGAAATGCCCAGGCAGTAAGCATCTCGCTTGCAGCCCAAGCAAAGGCAGCGAAGCCTTAGGGTTGGGGAGATAGGTTTGTTCCACGTCCTGTAGGGTTCATGTGTTGCCAGAATTGGTTTTGCACCTTCCTGGGTGGCCCCAGCTGCTGGAAGGGGGTTTGCAGGAGCAGGACCCCTGTGCAGGCTGAGAGGGGCTGTGGGGCTTTGCTCCACGCATGAGCCCAGTTGGGGTATTGGCAACTCCATCATTTGGCTGGGGATGGGGCAGCGGGCTCGGCAGCGGCCGAAAAGGCTTCCCAGGAGCGGTGGTGGGTTTCCTGGCATGCCCTGCCTGGGTGAGATGCTCCGGCTTTGCCTGCGCCCGGTGCTCCTCCTGCTCTTCCCCGCGGCACCGCTGGCTTGCGTGAAAGCCTGGATGCGTGGGCGGTGGGGAGGGG
>NW_009647444.1:238318-239183 GCF_000708025.1 Charadrius vociferus
CCCGTGCCCTGAGCGGCGTGGGCAGGGAGGTGGGCGCTGGCCCGTGCCCCCGCCGTCCTGCTGCACCATGGCTGGATGCACAGAGCGGGGGTTGTGAGCCCCAGGGAGAGTAAAATTTGCAGGGCAAGGGAAGATGGAGGCCCGTGACTTGCAGCCGGTGTGGGTTAGCTGGATCACAGAATCACGGAATCGCACAGATTCACAGAATGGTCAGGGTTGGAAGGGACCTCTGGAGCTCATCCAGTCCAACCCCCCCCGAGCAGGGTCACCTACAACAGGTTGCACAGGACGGCGTCCAGGCGGGTTTGGAATGTCTTCAGAGTGGGAGATTCCACCACCTCTCTGGGCAGCCTGTGCCACTGCTCTGCCACCCTCAAAGGAAAGAAGTTCCTCCTCATGTTTAGATGGAACTTCCTATGTTCAAGTTTGTGCCCGTTACCTCTTGTCCTATCACTGGGCACCAGTGGAAAAAGACTGTTCCCATTGCCCTGGCACCCGCCCTTTAAGTATTTATAAGAGAAGATACCCCCTCAGCCTTCTTTTTTCTAGACTAAAAAGACCCAATTCCCTCAGCCTTTCCTCGTAAGAAAGATGCTCCAATCCCCCAATCATCTTTGTAGCCCTATTGTTTCCCAGTATCCCGACTCAGCACCAGGGCTGTTCCCCTGCGGGTGGTGTGGCCCGGCTCCATCCTCCGGCAGCAGCGCAATGTCATGGTCATCACTTGGCCCTGGTCTCCCTCTGGCTTGGGCAGTGGCGTGGCACAAAGCCAGTGCCAAAAGCCCATTGCAAAGGCCAGCCAGGCATTTCGGGGGGTTGTGGCAGCCTGCGGAGCCTCGGTCCCCCTGGCACTGCGGCATCACAT
>NW_009647444.1:239427-249877 GCF_000708025.1 Charadrius vociferus
GCCTCCCTCCCCCGCCAGCAGGTTTTTAAAGAAATGCTTTGGCCGTATAAATCATGTATATTAAAATGTCCCACCAGCCCCCTTTACTGTGTCCTTACCCACCTCGTGGCTCAGGGAAGCACAAGGGGCTGTAAACAGCCAATTTACCCCCCGGCCCTGAGGCTCCCTGCCCAGCTCCCCCCCCTTGCAGCGTGGACGATGGAAGCGGCTTCGCTGCGGCCGCTTTTGTTTCTAGCAGAGCAGGGTGAAAACATTTCCGATGAATGCTTTGCTCGACAAAAATATGCAGTTTTGGAGCGGCCTAAACTATTCATACATTCTGGGTTCACGGCCAAAATAATGGATTTTTAAAAATATAAAAATGTCTCACTTTGACATTTTTTAAATAAAATATTTTGGCTTTGCCTTTGGAGTCAAAACTGGGAGATCAGGTTAAGCTATACGGAACCTTTTTTAAAAGATAGCTCTCCCTTCCCCAAATAAGCTTTGCTTTTTCTTTGGCTGTATTTAATGTGTGTTTGTTTGTTTACCCTCATGGAGACAACAGCGTTCGCTTTTGCGGTGTTTCTTGTTTGCTCTGGGTTGCTCAAAATTATTTGGTTTTTATTATTATTTGGTTGCCGAAGGAAACCCCAAATCAGTTATTTTTACAGTTATTGTTGCAGTGGGTTTTTCTCCCGCACAGTCCCACAATGGTGCCCCATTAGGAAGGAAAAGGGATTCGGAGCATCGCTTCCCACAGCCGGCTCCTTTTGGGATGCCTGGTTGTTTTTTGGAGGGCAGAGGGATGCGTGTCCTCTGTGGCGGAGGAGCTCCCAGCCGGCAGCGCTCAGCACCCCGGGGTGCGGGCTGGGATAGGGGTCCCTAAGGATGTGCCCCACTCTGCCACCGACTCACCCCCTCTCCTTGGGGGGACTCCCCGTTGTCCCCCTTCCACCCTCACGCCCCCGGGACCAGGAGGGCAGGGTGGCCGGTGGGTGATGCTCCATGGGGAGCAAACGAGGGGCTCCCGTACGAGTCGAGCCCGACCCTCATCTCCCCTCTCTGCCCTGCTCTGCCCCTGCCCGCACCCTCCCTGCCTCGGCGGGTGCAGGCAGCGCTGCCTAATACGTGCTGGCAGCTGCCGCCGCCGGCTCCCCGGGGACGAGCGGCCGCGCGGGCTGACGAGATGCGGCCTGACGGCCCGGCCATGTTATACAATGGGCTGTGGTGGGGACTGGGCCTCCCCCCCTCCTCCATGGACAGCCCTGCACAGGTCGTGCCGGGGCCCACGCTGCATGCACGCTGCGTGGCGGGGGGGATGCAGGAGGGTCTTCCCGCACCCAGGTGGCAAACTGGTGCGCATCGTCCCGGCCGGCTGCTTTGCTTTCTGCTCTCTCCGTGGGGTTTTCCATGAGGATGTTGTGATGGGCGCTGAGGATGCTCTGATGGTCACTGGCCGTATGGGCTGGGAGCAGCTGAGCCGTGGCTGATGGAGAGGATGGTGGAGGAGGAAGCTCTGCCTGTGCCTGGGTTACATGAGCCTCTTTGCATCTGCTCCTTTGCCTCGGCCCCGCTGGACCAGCACCTCTCTGGCACTCCCCAGCATCTCCTGGCCAGCTGCATCTCCCAGGACCAGCTCCACTGGTGTGACAGGCGTGAACGCCGCAGCAGTGACATGGCTACATGCCCTCATTCTTCACAGTGGCCTCTGTGTGCAACTTTTAATTGCTTTTGTGCCGTGGGTGGTGAGCTGGGCTGCCCAGGATTCGTGGCGCCAGCGGGAGCCGGCTCTTCCTCGCTATTGTTAGCAGTGACAGCGCGCTGGGTCCCAGCGAGCCCAGGCACCGTCCCCCTCTGCCAGCCAGGATGGTCCAAAAGGGCCCCGGAGCCCAGCAGAGAGGAGACGGAGCAGCACCCTGGATTGCGGTGCCTAAGCACAGGATACAGAGGTGCCTCCGAGTTATTCCAGGTGCAGGAGAGCATCTACAGCTCTGTCCATCCTCCCTGTCCCCACGTCTGCTCTCCTCCAGCCCCAGGCTGATGGCAGGAGTCAAGCGGGTGATGCAGGGAGCTGCAGCAGCGGGGGAGATGCTTGTGGCCAGCTGAAGATCTCTCTCTCAAATTCCTGGTTGGACTTGGCTGAGCTGCAGGCAGAAAATATTAATTGGAGGCAGCAGCACAGCTCTGTCCCGCTGGCCAAGGGACAAGCCATCAGCTGGCAAGGGACAGAAACGGCAGTGGGAAGGGGCTGCGTCCTTCGCTGCAGGGATGAGGGGACGGCACCGGGTGCTGCAGACATGGCAAACCCCTGTGGCTCTCCTCCTCCCCGGCCTCCAAATGCTCACACCTGGTGTGAAACTGTGGTTTCTTTCCGGGAGGAGCAGAAGGGTCCTGCAGCTCTCAGCATCCTCCTTGGCTGCCAGCTCGGCCACCTGGAAGGCGACGGGAGTCAGCCTGGTTTGGAGCGGGTTGGACCCCTTCTACCCACTTGGTCCGTCTTCTTCACCTGCACCGGAGCAGCGGGGCAGAGGGGGGGCCGGGTCCTGCTTGCCACTGCCCGGGGGGGGGAAGTTGGGGATGATCATGCCCCAGGACAAGGTCACCCTGCCTTTGCTGTAGGGTCGAGCCTCTCCTCCCTGCTCAGACCCCTCTCTTGAGGGAGTGAGAAGTGGGGGACAGTGTGGGAAGGACGCAGCCCTGGCTGCAGCCCTGCTCGTTATCCCCTTGGCAGAGGGCTCTGGCAGCTGGGGGGACACTGCTGTCCCATGTCCCCAGCAGTTTGGGACTTCAACAAGCTTGTGAGCATGGAGACATCCCCCGCCAACAATGCTTGAGTGAAGTGACGAGCAGGATGCTCCTGTGCGGATGTTTCATGACACAGTCCCTGTCCTTCTGACTGTCATCTGTGCCTCGAGGACCAGCCACCCCCACGAGGCCCTGAGCCCCCGGGGACCCCCAGCAGCTCCAGCCGGGGACTTTCACGGCAAATCTCCAAGCTCACTGGCAGCCTGAGGCGAGAGCACGCTGTGGCGTGCAGCGAGGAGGCTGAGAGACCTGGAGGAGCCCCTGGAAGTCTGTGACAGCTCCTGAGCCCCATGCAGCTTCGTGCTTGGTGTAATTAGTGTTACTGGGGATTTCAACCTCTCCTCCACTCCCTGCTGCTCCGTGAAGCGTGTCTGGGCTCCGTGATCCGCAGCTGATGGCTTCCAACTTGTACTTCCTTTTAAGGCTGAGGCAAACAGGTCTTTTATTATTATTTATAGCAGAGAGCTGGGGCCGACCCCCCTGGCTCTCCTCTCCCTTCGGGGCTTTGTGCGACGGTCGCTCGTTTCAGGAAAAGCGGAGCTCCGGCGCGTTCTGCATGTGGCCACCGAGCCCCTGACCCTGCGCTCCGGTCTCGGGCAACCACCCTCAGGGAAGGTGCCATTCCCCATCACCGGGCCCACGGGAAATATATTCCCTCTTGGCTTTTTCAAGCTGCAAAAGTGTCACAGTCCTTCCCGGATCCCCCAGCACAAAAGCTCAGGTGTCAACAATGAAGGTGGTACAGCCACACACTGCCCTATTGCCGCTCTCTACCCCTTCCCACCAGCCGGCACCGGGCATGCTGCCCCCAGGATGGACGGTGCCGGAGCAGGGTGCCGGCACGGCTGCAGGTGGGCAGCAGCCCGGTACACTCAGAGCAGGATGGATGCAGGCAAATTGCAGGAGAGGATGCACAGAGCTGGAAGAGAGCGACGGGGTGGCTGTGGGGAGGGAAGCCCTGCTCCCTCAGCACTTCTGGAGGCAGAAGAGGGGGTTTCAGCCAAGTTGCTGCCTTCGCCGTGGGTCTGCTGAGCCCGCGGTTCGGGTGCTGCTGGCCCTGGTGATGGCCTGCCTGCCCGGCAGCACCAAAGCTGAATAGCAGGAGCTAATTTGACCTGGAAATCATTAAGAGGCATTGGCAGGCACGCTGCCGAGGAGAGTCGCAAGTTCCTGACTGCACTCATCCTCTCCTGCAATTCTGCGTAGCCGCTTTTGTCCGAGCAGCACCGAGCTTCCCAAGGCAGCACGGGCTCCCGGCGGCATGAGTGATGGCGAACAAATGAAACCTTCCTGTCCCCAGGGCCATGGTGGACGATGGTGCACGGGGAGGGAGAGAGCAGGGAGGGATGTGCCTGGAGCTGAAGAGAGCGGAGGAGGCACGGGGAGCTCTTGGTCTCTGGAGGCAGGGATGTGGAGGAGCAGGGTCTCACAGATCAGAGGGAGGGAGGACAGAGAGGACCTTCCCCGAATGTCCCACAGCCCTGGCAGGGTGGTTTCTCCCCAAGTTGTGCACAGGAGGTGGGAGGCAGAGGGACCCCCCCTTCCCCAGAGGATGCCGGTGGTTGCTCAGCGAGGACCGTGTCCAGCAGAGAGGCTGTCAGCAGATGTTTGGACCAAGGTCGATGTCTGCCTCTGTGCCTGTCCTTGCTGTGCCTCCCGTCTGTTCTGGCTCGGCCCTCGGCTGCCGTGTGAAGGAATGTTAATAAGTGCAGAAACGAGAGAATAAAAATATAATTGTTCCCCTCTCTAGCGCACGTCGGCTGCTGAGTTGATGTAAGGGCTTCTTTGTGCTGAGTCGGGAGCAACACGAGCTCTGCTGTCCTCCGCGCTCGGAGCCGCTTTGCCTGGTAATTGCAGGTGTATCGCGCACGCCGGCTCGCCGGAGATGGTAATTGGAAACACTTGCCGGACCGCTGCAGAGAGAGTGCCGGGACGCTCTGTGCTCCAGGAGCACCGGCGCGTTCGCCACCGCTCTCCACCCGCGCCACTGGGGAAGCTCCGATCCCCGCTCTGCGGATGGGAGCAGAATCCTCTGCTGCTTCGCAGAGCCGGCTGCTTCCCTGTGCTTATACACACCCGAGTGCGGCAGGTTTTTATTCCCGCCGCCTCTGATTTGCACAAATCAGGAAAACAATGAAATAAAAGAAGCAAAGTTCACAGGTGGATTCGTGGGGGGGTCTTGCACTGCCCCGGCATGCCACGGCCCCTGGGCAGGAGCGGTGCCGGAGCAGGAGGCGTGAAGCCAGCGGTGACCCCGTCTCTCTCCGGAGCCCTGCCACCAATTCAGTCTTCAAAAACAGGTCCCGATCGGTGTCCTTGTCCCGCTTCCCTCGCTCAAAGCCACCCGATTCCTGCATCTCTCCATCCTCCTCCCGCCCCGTCTGCCGCGCTGGGTGCCGGCAGCAGGCAGCTCTCCCTGCGGGGACGGCAGCTCTGGCCATGCTGTGCTGCGCCTGCTCTGCCCCATCTCCCGGGGCTCGGTGCCGCTGCGGTGCCTCTCGCACCCAGCTGCAATTTCGGCTCCGCTCCAGGCAGCGCGAGTCTCCGCCGGGGTTGAGGGCCGTGATTTACCATCACTTAATCGACACGAGCAGTGCTACCCTCACCCCCTTCCCTGCAGCTGCTTTAATGACCTACTTTTAATCCAGGGACTGGGTTAAATTAGAGGCAGAAAAGGCCTGGGAGAGGTTTTGTTTGGCCTTTCTGGTTTTTCCTTTTTTTTTTTTTTTCTTTTTTTTTTTTTCCGGCTTGGGCAGTGCATCTGGGAGCCCCCTTCACTCTCAGGGACTCTTCAAACTCTGCTCCTTGAAAGACTCCACCAGAACAGCTTCTCTCCCGGTCTCTTTACTGCTGTGATTAAGCTCCTCTCCCCACCCCTGTATCAAATCCAGCTGCAGAGCTGAAGAGATTCTTGGCAGGAGACTGAAGACAGAAACAATGCTTCAAGTGGAGAAGGGGGGCCGAGGGCCAGAGCTCTTCCTAAAGCCCTGGAGAGCTGTGGGGCTTCATTAAGGGGATTTTTGCAGCCTGTGGTCAGAAAATCCTTCAACTTTGTAGCTATAAAAAGTAAATTTCTATAATCTGTTTTGCCCAAGCAAATTAACATGAGCATTTCACGGCTGGCGCCTGGGCTGTATTGATCTGCGCATCACCTGAATGATGGAGCCCTGCTCCCTCAGCGCGCTCGCTCCCGGAGTGCCCAGCCAGTGCCCGTCCCCGGGGACCCCCCCGTGCCCTGGCTCGGTCCCCACTGGGCTCTGCCGGGCAGGATGCTTGGCATGAGAAAACACTTTGAGTGGGGGCTCAGCGGAGCTGGGCAGAGGGTGGGAGGTGGGGGGAGCATGCTGAGCACCCCCCAAGGACACAGTCCTCCCCCCTGTACCCATCCCTGCTGTATTCCCCAGGGATTTGCTCCATGCGTATCTCTGCTCCTAAATGCCGCCGGGATGCTGAAGGCACCCAAGGACCCGGGAGATGCTCTGGTTTGGGGGAGCAAGGACTCCCCTGGCTGCTGAGGAGAGGTCCTTACACCCGTGCTGGGCTCTGCCGAGGGCTCCTACGCCAGGAGCGGCAGCTCGGGTCACTGCAGGGTGCCGAGGGACGGGTGGCACACTCTGCACGTCGCGGCGAGGAGAAGCCTTGGGCTGCTTGGGGAGATGATGCCTACAGGAGTCTTCCAGGCCTTGGGGCTGCAAATGGGAAGTCATTAGTAGTTGGGTGGGGGGGCAGGAGGGAGTAATTAAAAGCCGTCAGTAGGCCTGGCCAGGAGGGAGAGGGGCAGGTCCCTGCTTGCTGTTGCCCATCATTGCAAGACCCAGCTGGGGATGGGAGGAGTGGGGCTGCCACGCTGTGTGGAGAGCTGTGCTTGGTGGGACCTGCAGCTGCCAAAGAGCCCAGGATCGAAAGGCAACTGGACACCATCATATGAGATAAAAGCCGGGAAGGTTTGTAAGCACAGTGACAGAAACAGTGGCCAGCCAGGACAACAAGTCCTTCTTGGGGTGCCCATGTACTCGTGCTGAGCCCCTCTCCACCCACAGAAGGGCTTCCTGGAGGGAAGGGGAGCTGGGGAGTGAAGATCAGGGGCATCTGCCGCCTGTTTGGGAGGTGAGGCCGCCTGGGGCAAGAGGCAAGAGCAGACCCAGTGCAGGAATGAATGTGAGAAAAGCAGACTTTGCTCTGGGTGGGGAATCACCGAGGGATTAAAGGTTTAATAAGATCAGAGGGACAAAGCAATAATTAGCCTAAATTATGCTGTAATTTAGGAAATTAAAAACAAAGCCTCTAAAGTCAGAGTAATAACTATGCCAGCAAACAGGGGGAAGAGATGAAGAGCAAAGGGGGGATGTGACAACTTGGGGTGAGGAAATCAGAGGAGCGGCCGCCGCTCAGACCCGGGAGGGGCGATGGAGGAGCAACAGGAGGGGGGAAAGCACAGCTCGGCCGGAGGGGGGCTCCGCTCTGGGGCCCCCGCTTGCGGGGCTGCCGGCAGCAGGGACCCCAGTGCTGTATTTCTGCTGCCCGCTACCATCAGCTGGGCACAGTGTCCCCCCTCTGCACCCTTGTCGTGGGGTTCTGCTGGCCACCCAAAGCCCTCGCCGTGCCCGGGAAGACCGACCCAGCCAGCAGCTCGCCCAAGGTCCCAGCGATGCTCAGCTCCAGGGTTTGGCAATATCCCGCAGCAAGGGCTGCCCGGGGACACCGCCGGACCCCCGCTCCCCCCGCGCACCGAGGCAGGGAGCTGGGGAAGCCGCCCTTGGCTGGGAGCAGCATTTTCACTGGTACTCAAGAATTTGCCTGGAGAGACAATCAGCTCAGACCCCAAGACTTAGCTCATTACAATAACATCAAGATTAAATGGGATATAGAAACAGCTGTCCTAAAGCTCCTTAAAGGATCTGAACAGATGTAACAAAAATAGATTTAGATTTAATTTATTAAGTTTTTCCTCCCTTAACATTTAGATCATTTGGGTTTTTTTAATAGTGTTTTATCTTTTCCTGGGCTTCCCCAGCTACTGCTGTCTCCTCTGTTAACCTGAGACCCTTGTTCTGCAACACAGTCACGAGGAAAAGACCCATTTCAGGGGACTGGGGACATTGAACTGGCTGGTTTGGTTATATTCACATTTGGATCGGATGCCCAGTTGCAAATGAGAAAAATGTGAAGAGAAGAACTTGGGCAGCGTGATGCTCAGAGCAGCTTTGGACTTGACCTTGCTCAGACTGGGATGCTGAAGGCAGCTGCCTGTGGCTGAAATAGCTGATTTCAAGCTCTGTATCTGCTGTAAGATGAGAGATGAAGAGAGAGTGGTTTGTTCAGCTCTGCCAAATGGAGGTTGAGAGAGGATATAATGACTCTTCATAAACATATTTGGGGGAGCAAACACCAAGGAGGGAGACGAACCGTTTACCTTAAGTGATAGTATCAGCATAAAATTAAATGGTTGTAAATTAGTAATGAATTAAGTTAGGCTGGAAATCAGGAAAAAAGTTCTGACCAGCTGAGGGGTGAAAGTCTGGAGCAGTCTCTGGGGAGAGGGATGCGCCGGATGGGGACCAGGACCCTGGCTGGGTCCAGGAGGGAGCTCAGGGGGCTTAGGGAGGAGTTTGTGCAGTTGAACATTAAGCTTACCAAGCACAGGGAAGTTTAACATGAATTTGAGTATCTGATCTGTTAGACTGAAGGATCTGGCGATTTGCTGTTTGCATGAATTGCATTTTTACTGTATCAGCCCCACACTGCACCGGTGGTAGCCATGCACGGAGCTCTGACCATCTGGGGTTGGGGCAGGGGTTCGCTGTCGGCACAGGGCAGGCTGGCTTTGGGGCTGTCGCTGTACGGGACTGCAGCCGTGGGAGCCAGTGCCGGGACAGACGCCCGGGTCTGCTCAGGGGCCGAGCTCAGTGTCGCTGGTGGGTTGCAACCCCGGGGTCCACACTCATGCTAACAGCCTCGCTCTGCAGCGTGGGAAAACCGCCTTCCCTGCCTCCGTTCAGCTACAGAGAAAGGATGGCGTGTGTGAAAAGCATTTTGCGATTCTGAAGGGGATGGTGTCAAGGTGAAGCCAGATGCTATTTTTAAATAATATTTCCCCTCTACTCACCTTCAAAGGCGTGCTGCTGCTGCTGGGGCGCCCACACCATGCAGCGTCTTGCAGAGTTCACAGGTGTCGATAAACTCATCCTGCCCTGCAAAACCCTGGTCTGAGGGCGGTTGAGATGCAGAGCGTTCAGCTGGGCCCTGGCCGAACTTGATCCCCCCCGACCTCCGCGCAGCAGCGGGCGCTTGGCTGTCAGTGTGAACGCGGCCGGGCTGCAAGGCCGGGCAGGAGCTGCGCATCTCTCGCTTCTCCAAAACACTGCTTCCCTCCTCGGGAGCTGTTGCAGGGAACGCCGCCAGCAGCCCTCAGCCACAGGGAGCAGAGCAGCAGCGTGCCGGGCCAGCCAGCGCTGGCTGCGGGCTCCTGGGCTCCCCTTTTGCTCTCCCAGGGCCCCCAGTGATGCTCCCCATCCCTCGCCAGGCACATGCTTCTGCTGCAGAGCAGGATGTTTTCCTTTGAGTTCCCCTGTTTGTGTTTTGATACTGTTTGTAGCTCGCTGGCTGCTGGTGTTTCTACAGGCACATGTGTTTACTAGGATGCTGGTTTGGACCGTATTTGCTAAGGTGCCGGAGGTTTTGGGCACAGGGAATGCACAGAATAATGTATGTTAAAACCTCTCCTGCTTTCTCTTTCCTTCACTGCCTAGGCTTGATTTTTCCCTTTCTTTTCTTTGTTTCTTCCTTCCCTCCTTCCCCTTGCTCTCCAGCCTTTTTCCTTGTTTGTTCTTTCTTTTTCCCCCCCTTGAGCAGGTCCTACGCATCCATCACAGGCACAGCCGTTCTCCCAGGCCCTTCAGTGGGACTCCGCTTTCGCTGGAGGATCTGCTGAGTAAATTGCTTGGATGGGAAACGAGCACCTGGGCTCATTACGGCTGAGTCTGGGAGATGGTAATTATCTGCCTGCGAGGGGACAGGGCACAGGACTTGCCAGGGAAGCGGCACCAGAAGTGTGCTCCCGTGATATTAAAAGCCAGGCGGCGCTGAGCGGGTACCTGTGCCCGTGACCGGGGATGCTCGCAGGGATGGATGGCTTAGTGACAGGACAGTGTAGAGTGAGACTGCGCGGGACTGGCAAAGGGGAAAATTCACCATCTGACCAGTATCCCAGCATGCCGAAAGCTTGCAGCCTGTGCTGGGCGGACAGTTGGGATTTTCACCCACCCCAGTGCAGAGCCTTGCAGAGAGGAGGTTTTCCCGCAGGCACAGCTCCGGAGTGGGTTGTCTGCCCAGTCTCTCCCCTGGTTCTTCCCCTGTGCCTCCCAAGCAGCTCTTCTCAGCCCCTGGAGAGGAGGATGGTTGGGACACGCTGCCCAGCCTGGGGCACTGCCCGGACACGGGCTTTTGTCCTTCCTGGTCCTGCGGCCAGGCACGGGGAAACAGGAGGTGGTTATCATCTCTTGCGGTCGTTATCAAATGACAGGCTTTTCTGCTGAGCATTTCTTTCTCTCCTTGATGATGGCTGCTAAAAGGCTGCCAGGCTGGGGCGGCTGCTCGCCCTCTTCTGCTCCTTTATGAAGGATTTCAGGAGCATCTTCTGCGGCGGGGCTGGGGTGGGGCGCAC
>NW_009647444.1:249973-308136 GCF_000708025.1 Charadrius vociferus
CTCCGCCCCCCCCAAGCACAGACTCTCGGCGGTTATTGGAGCCCAGTTTCCCAGAGCTGCTGGGCACACGCCGCACGCTCAGTGTGTGCACGAGCCTCCATCTGTCCCCCGGTAATAACTTTGAGTCCACTGGCTAATTTTAACCAAATCTGACAGGTCTCTCGAGCACGTCATTCCAGCAAGTTTCCAGCGAGACAGATGCACGATAGCAAGGCAGCTACCCGGTGGGAAGCTCCAGTGCCCCGGCTCAGGGAAATGCTACGAAGGGTTTGGGGCCAGAGCTGCTTTTTCAAGGCAGGGGAAGGAGCTGTGCGGAGATGGAGCCCCTGCGCCCCGCAGCCAGGCTGCTCCAGGGCCCCCCACGGGGCAGCAACTTAAAAGGGGTCTTTGGATAAAGACAAAGGATCTCAGCTTTCCCAGAGCTCCCTGCAGCCCCCCGCCCTCCCCGCTTTCCCAGCCCCCTGCCCGTCTGTCAGCTCCTCTCTCCTGGCCAAGGCGTTCTTCAGCACCAGCCTATTCCTCGGTGATGAAACGGCCACTCAGCCGCTGCCGGGCGAGAGACAGTGACCTTGTGTCTCCCCTCTCAGTCTCCTGAAACAGCAGCTGAAAGATGGGGACAAGGTCAGTGACTCCTGCCGGCAGGTTTATTGCCGAGGAGAGGTGAGAGCTCGTCTCCAGGCTTGGCTGTCAGTGCTGGCCGGGATGCTCCCTGAGATGCTACAAGCACATGCAGAAGTGCGCCTGCACCTCCCCGGCTTGTGGGGTGCTGGTAGGACAAGGGGGAGCAGTGTTTCATTGCAAGATGATGGGGCTGGTTTGGGATGGAGGGCTGGATAAGTGTTTACTCCTCTCCACCCTTCCACTTTTCCATGCTTTCCTCCATCCTCGCTGGCTGCTGCCATGCTTGTAGCGGTGGGGCCACGGGAGACACGTCAGCGAGGTGGGACACCATCGTAATGGCAAGCAGCATCCATCACCTGTGTTTGGGTCAGTGGGGGCTCTGGGGGATGGTGCTGCAGGCACAGCGAGGTCTGCGACCCACCCCTGTGGGTCTGTCCCCATCCCTCTCCCTCTTGCCATGCCTCCCTCCGCCTTACGCCAACATGATCTCAGTCCTTCCTCCCCCGCGGGCACGCACGCTGTCTGCAGCGCGATGGCCGGGCGGGATAATCTCGCCAGCTTTTACATGTGAAGTGGGAACTGGGTCAGCCGCGCCGCGATGGGCGCCAGGGCAGGGGAGCCGGCGCTCGCGGGCACCGGGATGGTTACTCAGAGGGTGGCGGTGGCTTCCGCTGAGCCAGGGCTGATTCAGCCGTGCCATGGGTGCTGCGCTGCTGCAGGCCTGCTCTTTTGGCCATTCCCTTTTTGTTGGAAACAAAGGGCTGGGGTTTTTTATTGTTTGTTGTTTTTTTTTTTTTCGGTAATTATACCCATTTAAAGCAAACTGGTCGCTTTCCTGTTAGAAAGGGGGTGCGGATCCCAGTGTGGCAGCCGGGCATCCAGCGCATCCCCTGTGAGTACCGGGCAGCTCCCTGCGCCGGCGCTGCATCCCACCAAGCCCAGAGCATCGCCTGTCTCCCTGGGGAGAGGGCATGGCATGAGGGCCCAGGCAAAGCAAAGTCCTTGCAGCGATGCTTTCGCTGGCGTGCACACCCAGGTGCCACCGCGCACCCTCCGTACGTCACGGCACAGGAATGTCTCCTGCCAGATGTCCCCTCCCCGGCCAGTTCTGTCACACACAGCTAGATATGGACATCGCCATGATGGGGCCTCAGGGACAAATATCCTGTTTGCAATAAAATCCTGCTTCAAAGAGTTACCACGACTCCCGTGATAAAAAAAGAACTCGACTGTAAGAGTTTTAAATCCATCACCGGGAGATTAAATTCTAAAGGGATTTTCGCTTTCAATATAAACAGCAGATTCTTAAGTACCTCTTCATTTTCTGCGTTTGGGAAAGACACAGAAAGGCCTAAAATCCTCCCAAATCCCTTAGCGTTATTGCAGCCCTGAGCAGAGCTGGGCCAGGCGTTGGGTGATGGTCTTGTGCCCGCAGCAGGGTGCTCCCCGGGGAGCTGGTTCGTGACTGCACTTGAGGCCGCGATGACGGTGCTGTGTTTCCTGACTAACCGCACGGGGAACAGGAGAACTGGAAGGTCCCCAGCTCCCTCGGGGCAAAGACACATCAGAAATACCAGGAGTATTACGGCTGCATGAGGGAGCTGCCTGTCTGGAGCCGGGGAGAGGGGAAAGGAGGTGGGAAAGTTGCTGGTGAGGAGGGACCGAGGATGCAGCAGCCAGCGTGGAGCATCCTGGGGGGCCGAGGGAGGTGTGGGGCAGCTGCCCCCCCTCCCCAAGCCGGGCGGGAAGGTGCGGGGTGCCGGGTGCCTCCGGTGATCTGGCTGGCAATTTCCCATGAGCTGTGCACATCCCAGACGAGGCCGGCATGACGATGCCTTGATGAGACACCAGCCTGCAGTCAAATTCCTGCTCAGGCTCTTTGTCTTCACCTGGGTGCGGACCTGAGTCGGAAATCAAGCCACCGGGCGTGTCGGCATCCCGCTGTCTGCGGGTGCCTTCCCCCGCCCCACTTTCATCTCCTCCACCCCCAGCTACGCTCTCATGGCGGGCGGTTGGTGGGTTGATGGGCTCAACACCTCCCGCCGCAGCCTCGGAGGAGGGGAGATGCCAGACATTCCCCCCCGGGCCAAGGTGAGCCGGAGTCTCGCATCGCCTGAGTCACCCCCGGGCTCGCCCCGCTGCCGGCCCAGGACTGGCAGCAGTGAGGGCAGAGCCGGCACTGCCACCACGGCTGGCACCGGCACTGTGCCGGCACCGGCTGGTCCTGCTGTTGGGGAAGTGTCAGGCAGTGGGAAATGAAGGATGCTGTCCTGTGCCTGGGTGAAGGCAGAGGTTTCCTCCGAGGCCAACAGCTGTTTTGGTTCCTCTTCTGGCTTTTCAGAAGTGTCCCTGCCAAGTTTTTAAATTGTTTTTCTTTACTTTTACCTTGCAAAACTTAAAACTAATAATAAAACTGCAGCAGCTCCCCACAGGGGCTCCCATGGTGCCCATCTCACCTTGCGCAGCCAAGACTCTTCCTGTCCACCTCTCGGATGCTCCAGCAGTCCCCTGGCAGCAGAAGCCAGTCTGGAAGCTTAGGGGGTTCCCTTGAGTTTCAGGGATGTGGGGGACTTCTGGTCTCCTCACTCATCTTTGCCTGTCAAAAGCCACCACTTGAGCTTTGCCTGTCAAAAGCCACCACAAGAGCCAAAAGCCTCTTGCCTTGCTGCATGCTACAACTACCCGCTGCACTAGGACTCACAGACAGCGAGGGGTTAACGGAAATGCTGCTTTGAAGGTGATTTCTCTTTTATTAAAAAACAAAACAAAACAAAACAAAACCAACAAACAAAGCAATGTATTTCTGTATGAAAATAACCCAACCAATGAAAGAGGAACTACCTGAATGCTAAAAGCTCGCTCTGAACTCCTTCCCCGCCTCCACCGCGTAGCTTTTTCTGCATATTTGCCATGAACCCAGCCACGAAGAAGAACTGTTTGGTCTTGTAAAATCCTGCACCAGTGGCCAGAGCCAAACTCAGAGGTGCCCCTGAGCAATGTTACCCCAGATGCCTCAGCTTCCCGGGGCATGTCGCAGGCTGGACCCGCCTGGCAGTTTCGCCTGAGCCCGAAGCTGCCCGGAGGGATGGAGAGCAGGCTGGAGGAGCCGGACCCTGCGGCTCATTGCTCCTTCGACCTCCCGGCCGCTGGGCAAGCGGGACCTGTCCATGGAGGCAATGAAAAGGCTCCTTCTCATGGAGAAGCTGAACTTAATGCAGCTGGAATGGGGATTTGCAATTGGAGTCGAGTCCTTGGCCATCACACTGGTGGGAAGACCGAGCCTCGTCCTCCCTCCAGCGTGCTGAGGCTGCCGGGTGAAGCCGGGCTCTGCTCCCTTTGCCTTGCATCGGGGGCAAAACAGGGCTGAAGCAGCAATCCCGAGGCTGGAAGCAACAAAAATAGCGACTGGATGTCTTGGAAGCTGTTTGCAATCAGCCCGCACACTGGAGTCGATGCACATGAAACGTATTTTGAGCAATTATGAAGAGCGAACAAATTAGTAAAGAATCAGAGACTGTTCATGAACAATTCACAAGCAGGAAGAAAGAAAAAAAGGGCAAAATGCTTTGAATAAGTTGTTTGCTATAAATAGTTTGCTCAGTTCGAAGAGCGAGTGACAAACACAGTCAAGGGAAGGCAAGGATAATACATCACAAAATGTACTTTGTTCATTTATTTGACAAGTGTAGCTAAGTTTTAATTATTTATGATTATACTTCATAATGTGCTAGCACATGTTCTGAAGAATATTTTAGTCTTAGTAATCTGAGACCTTGCTCCAGCACTGTCCGGGCTATTAAATCCCCGCGGCTCAGCAGGGAGCGGAGGACCTTCCACGCATGTGGAGCCCGGAGCGTGGGAATTAGTGAGGAGCAGATAAAGTCCCACTGTGTTTGTAACCCAGGTAAGGAACCGCATTGTTTGAAAATACCGAATTGTGAACCTGACAATATGCCTTTAATCTTTGTCACTTCACATGCCAAATCCCAGAAGTGCTGAATTATTAAGTCTAAAGTTCCAAAATAAACTCTCACTCAGAAGATTATTTCCATATCATTTGAAATTTCCTGCTCTAATAACTCCTGCGCTCGGTCTGTCTCTTGCCCTAATCCTGTTTCGAAAGGCTGAGCCCAGCCCTGGGCCGGAGCGGAGCCCCTGGGGTGGGCTCACCTTCCCCTTCCCTCCCCAGATAAACCTCCATCCCCCAAACCGCTGACGGCTTAATTATTGCATGGGATAATTAGCGCGAGGAACCAGACTGAGTCCTCTCCAAACTCATTTCACTGAGGAAATCAATCTGATCCCTCCCAAAGGGCTCCCCTGCCAAACTTAATTCCAAATAATTTAACAAAAAAGTTCTTTAATGTTTCAGAGGGGTAAATGCAATGTGATGGTGACCGGCTCGTGGCACTTCGCAGCTGCCGCTGGCTGGATGCCGGCGCCCACCTGGGTCAGGCAGCCCCTCGCAGGTACCACCGCACGCCGGGGGGCTGTGGCCTCGGTGGGCAGCGGATGCTCGGAGAGGTGCGAGCACCTGGCTCTCCCCCGCTCCGGTAACCCAAATCCCACCCAGGGATGCTCCAAAGGCCGCGGCGCAGCTGCGGGGCCGGGGTCCCCTGGCGGGAGAGGTGCCGGCGGAGCTGGGATGGGCAGCACAGCTGGCAGGCAGGGAGCAGGCAGGAGGTGGGCGCTGCGGGACGTGGGTGGGCGCAGGCAAGGATTGGACCCAGACAACACTATTTTTTGCCATGAAAAGGAAAACTACGCCTTTGCTCCCTGGATTATATATATGTATGTTTTTCCCCCTGCAGTAACTGGAGAATAGAAATAAAATACAGAATTATTAACTCTAATTACCCCCAGAATTACTTCAATAACAGTGCAATTTCACAGACGGCTGCTGCGAAGACAATATGCAGGGATAAAAGGAGGCAGAGAATCCACTTCCACCACAGGAATGTTTGCAATTTATTATTTTCACATTAGCCCTTTTTTTCTTTTTCAGTTTCCTCATCTTTTCCTTAGCGGTGGTCAAATTTCAAACGCTCCAAAGCATCATCCCGATGTGTGGCCGCATCTCAGGAGTATCCCGGCCCCTCTGAGCTGCAGAGCTGGGCTGGAGTCTGCGCAGGAACCAGCTCACTTGAGAAAGGCAGGGATGGAGGGGAAAGGATAGGGCGGCTGGAATAGAGAGGCAGGGGTGGAGCGGCAGGGATGGAGTGGCAGAGATGCTCCTGTGCCTCATCCTTCCCTGCTCTGCCGCCCTCCCATCCTGGCAGCACCGGTGAGTCCAGGGGGTCCCGGCTGCAGGAGGACCCAGCTCTTTGCAGACCAGCCACAGCCCCAGCAAGGCGGGGAACACACTCAGAGCAGCATTTCTGGGCCTGAAACTTCAGCTTTCCTGGGTTTTGTTATAAATCCGGAACTGATCCTGTTTAATACCATTTTGCATACGTTATAAAGGAAATTGTGTTATACAGTAGTCAGTCCCCTCCTCCTTCTGTGCAGGTGTAGCTGATTTTATTTTTATTGGCTTTCTGCATTTGCATGGGCTCTAGGAAGTTTTTCAACAACCAGAAAACTTTGGGAACTTGAAAAGATTAGATGTGAAACTGGGAAGATGTCCCCCGGGCACTTGCGGTCCAGCCTCAACAGCAGCAACGGGGCCGGGACAGCCTTTCTCCTCACCGGGCTCGGGGGACCCTCGCACAGCCGTTGCCAGCGCCTTTGCCCACACCACCCACCGGCACTTGTGGTGTCCGATCCCCGTCTGGGGGGGTTGAAGTGGGTGCTTTTGTGCCCAGCCCAGCTCGCCGTCGGGCACCAGGGCACAAGCAGGACTTGGCATCGCAGGGATGTTTGCGCCCCATTCCCACAGGCAGGTTAATCCAGAGCAATTTGTGCTCTGCTCCGCTGCTCTGTACCTGAACCGCAGCTCAGGGCCGTGTCCTGCAGCTTTTCACAAGCACTAAATCAAAGGAGGCTCCTGAAAGGGGGATGGGGGAGAAGGGGAAGAGGGGGAAAAAAATGCACTTTACACTGGAATGTGACCAGCCTGGGTAACTCAAACCAGAAGGCAGCCAGTGGCAAGCAGGCAGCTGGCAAACGGCTCGCTGTGCTGGCATGGCCGCAGAACTGACCTGCCAAAAGCCTCTCAGTACTGTATGAAAAAAAAAAAAAAAAAGAAACCCAGACCAAAAAACATGCTGACTTGGAGAGCAACGTCGCTCTCTTCTTTCCGCTCTGTGCTGGCGGCGCGGGGATGGGAGCTCCACATCACTACAGTGGAGTGAGCGGTTTCAGAGTGCATCCCAGTGACAAGGGTGCAGAGGCAGCTCGGGGGGTGATTTCGGGGTGGGAAGGTGATGGGTGCTGCGTGAGGGTCACAGGGGTGGGCGATGAGTGCTGCAGAGGGGCAAGCCAGCTCCTCAGCCCCACGCTGTCCCTGCAGGGCCCTGGCAGGGCTTGGGAGGAGAGCTGTGCTCCCAGGGACCCCCACCACCTGCGGGGCCACAGGGACAGGGGGTGGGACGGAGAGTGGGATCCCACTTGCACACCTACCCCGAGCTGCTGGAGAGCGGTCTGGTGTCACGGTGCTGTCTTGGTCCCCGTGGCTGGGATGACAATGGCAGTGCTGCTGAATCCAAAGCAGCTCATACTGCGCCACAGCCGGGGGCTCCTGCCACCTCATCACGGTGTGTGTCCCCGCTCAGGAGCAGGGTCCCAGCCCGGCACCGGCCATCCTCTCCAGGGCTGCTCTCTCTCCCCTCCCCTCCCCCTCTTTTACCTCTCCAGCTCCTGTTCTGGCTCCCGACAAGTCCGAGGGCCTCTGGAGGCTGAAGGAGCCACCAGGACCCGGGCAGACACTGCACAAATGCAAGTGCCGGCAGCTCTGACAACTCCATCCCTGGCTCCCTCCTCTTTGTGCTACTGGTCCCAGTAATGAGTGGGAAGAGAGCTGGCAGGTCTCCCCCCCTCCACATGTGCTGCCCTTGCCGTGCCGTGCATCCCTCTTGCCAACAAGCACTTAAGTGGAGTACATCCAGCTTTCCCCAGGGAGCAGACGTTTCGGCGGGGATCAGCTATTTGAGTAGCTGGCTTTGAAACGGGAAGGGAAATCCCCAGACTCTGGCAGGCTGCTGCAGATGCTGCCGAAATGCTGTGAACTCTGCACTCCGGGGCTTTCATATATTTTTTCTCTTCTTTTCACATTTTCCCCTTCATCTGCTGGTGAGCAGCCACTGCTCCAGAGGACGCAGCTGACTCCGGGAACCCTCCTGTGTCAAGGAAGGCTATTTTCCTTCCATGAAGAGAGCAGGTCTCCCTCTCTGCCCACGTTTCCCCTTCCCAAATGGAAGACTTAATTCACGCCACTGTCTCTCCTGGTGTTTGCCTCCCAAAAGCTGGCCCAGCCCCTCCTGCAGCACCCATTCCCATGGCTCTTCCCAAGGCAGCTCCCGACACCCTGGGGCCGCTCCGGCTGCTCCGGCCTCACTGCTGCCTCTCAGGGGATGCTGCATTCTGCCTTCCCGCAAGCCCTGACGGCTTCACTCCATCATCCTTTTGCCACTAGGAAATCATTTTGCTCGATAATGCATTAAAGTGATTGTTATTTTAGTGATCGTGCTCATATTTCCCCCTCTTTGTTTTCCTGCCAGGCTTTAAGGGAAACCTAAGCAGATAAATCAGTGCTGCGAGCAGGTGTGGGAGATAGCTTTTCCCATGCTGCTGGGAGCCGGAGGGATGCTTTGAAGCACAGACCGCTGGATCCAGCAACACCTGCGCAGACCCTTGGAGGGACAAGCGTTCCCTCTGCCCACCAGCCACCTTTGTCACCCTGAGAGTTTTTTTCCTGCAGCTCTACCCTGCCGCACAACGGCGAGCGTGTGCTCTGAGCTGCTACGCTCCGCTCCACCGCTGTGTCCGGCCTGTGTGGGGCAGGAGATGGGGCTGAGCTCCTGCCACGGGGCTGGGCAGGCGTCCGCCCCATCAGCTGCCTGTCCCTCTCTGGGATCCACAGTGGGAACGTGGTGGTCCTGCGGTGGGTGGGAGCGGTGGTGTCTGCCCCCAGTGATGCTGCGAGATGCTGCATGGTCTGGACGCTGCTCTCCTGGGAAAATGCAGCTGGTTGGGGTGGTAAGTAGCCCTCCAGCCTGGGAAGGAGCCAGCCTGGGAACTGCCGGGGCAGGGACACGCACAAAGCACGCAGACGAGCCGGTGCTTCCCCACGGCCAAGCTCTGTCCCAGAGTCAGCCCGCTCAATGGGAGCTTTCAGTCCTTCCTTCGCCTTCCCTTCTCGCTGTGCCCCGCAGCCAAGTCAGAACCCCGCCTTTGTTCGCATTTTTTAAAATAAATCATTTTTGGGGTGAATTTCATGCCATCGAACAATGCCAGCCGGACTGTGGCAGGGACTATAAGGGCTCCGTTATTCATGGCAGACACCCACTGTGGCTGAAGGCCAGCCACAGGCAAAGCAGTTCCTTGGGATGCTGAGCATCCTGACCTGCCCCGGTGGTGGGGAAAGGCTTGTGTCCCCCCTGGAGGCTGCTGTCACCTCCCCTGTGCTGCTGGGGGGAGTCCAGGCTGTGCCCTTGGGACTGGGACCCCGGCAGGTCCTGTCAGCCAGTGCTCGGCATCGCTGGTGTTTTATCGAAAAGGACTGGGATACACTGGAGGAAGGACTGGGACCGCAAGGCAGGGTGGAGTGGGGGAAGGGGCCTTGGAGTGGGGCTCAGTCCCAAAACACAGATAGCTTTGATAATTAGCCAGGACTGTGAAGGGAAATGATGAAAGGTAGAAAGGATTTGTTTAAGCACGGCATGTTTTATTGCTTTCCTCTCTCAAAGTCTCTCTTTAAAGTGGTTGGAAGATTTTTGCTCTTATTTTGCCTCAGATGTTGAACTTTAATTACAGCCAACGCACCGAAATACCTGTAATATGAATAAATCATGTAAAAGATTTTCCCAGGGATTCCCGCTGTCCCCGAGCTCTCCCCACCTCGCTACTGCACACCGGGGTCCCCACGGGGACCCCAGCTCAGCCCCGCGGAGTGCCTGCACATCTCGGTGCTGCCGCAGAGCTCTTGCCTGTAAGCCGGAGCTGAGACAGGGCAGATCCCGGCAGCCGGGCGCTGCCTGCGGTGTCGCGGGGCTGCCATCACCCGCAGGCTGCCTGCGGTGCCGAGCTGCCTTTGTTAGGGAGGACCTCAGGGAAAACTTGCCACCCTTTTCCAGCCCAGAAACACCGCGATGTGATGCTTCACCTGCCTTTGCTTCTCGGTTGTGCCCGGAGGTGGTGGCAGGACTGAAGGAAAACTGTGTTTTCTGGAAGCCAGCGCTCCTCTTCCCTGCCCTGCCATCCCCTCCGGCTGCTGCCACCCAGGGCTGGTGGAACAAACCCCTCTGCCATGGGGCAGCCCCCCCGGCCTGGCGCTCTCAGCACCTACCTTCACACACCTCTCTCCTGCCCGCAATTATTGCAAGGGATCATTAGAGTCTGTGTGTGCTAATTGCTGCAATAGCTCCTTTCCTGGGAGGAAATCGGAGCAGGAGTCCATGGTTTGCTTCTCTTCCCCTCGCGGTCGATGTGGATGCGGTTGAGCTTTCCCAGTCAGGGCAGCGATGCTGCTCACAGGGGTTAAGGCTGTCTGGTCCCATCAGGGATGACCAGAGCTGGCAGCAGAGCAGCAGGTCTGCTGGGACAGCCACTGCGTGCCGGGCTGGCGAGGGGCTGCTCGGCTCAGCCCATCCCAGAAGGGGCCCTGGGGGATGGAGGGGCTGGGGGGCTCTGGGCTGGGGGTGGCTGCAAACAGACACGGGGTGGTGGAGCGGTGTCAGCTCCGCTGTGGACAGTGAGGCAATGTCCTGCCTTGACTCGGTGGGGGAAAGGCATGAAAAGGAGAGGTGTGATGTTGTCGCATGCCCTCAGCAGCCCTGCCCTACCTATTCTCCTCTTATCGATTACTATGTATTTATTATTTATAGTACACCGTAAGTGGTCAGGGTTTTTTCCAGGCAAACAAAGCCGGTGGGTGATGCCCCGAGGTGCTGCGCTCCCACAAGTGACTCTGACAGCTCCCAGTGCTCTCCAGGGCTGCCCCACCACCTCCCTCGCTGCCCCGCATCGGGGTGTGCACAGACGTGGGGTGACTCCAGCAGCCAGGGGACCGCGGCTCAGCGCCGCTCCCTCAAAACCAGGGAGATGCTGTAGAAGGCTGGATAGGAAAGAGCCCAATTAAGATAAAATCACAGGGAATTGATTAATAATTACTGGGTAATTAGTTATCTCTCTGCCATCTGGAGGGCTGAATCTGCTTGTGAGGCAAGCGGCTGTCTGCTGGGTGTCCCCCACCACCCAGGCTGCCCGGGCCATACCCACAGCTCTCCTGCCCCGTGCTGCTGGTGGGAGGCCCTCACCAGAGCCCAGATCTCCTCCAGCATCTCCACTTTGGGCACCTCTCACTTTCCTGGTTGCAGGAGAAGTCATGAAGGAGCACCTACTCGCTGCTACTTGCTGCTTCAGCTCTTATTTTCCAGGTTTATTCTGCCAGGCTGGAAAGGGAGAGCTTTTCCATGGACTCATCCTTGGTGTAAGGTGGCTTAAGTTATTGAAGAGCACACGTGCATCTTCTGCTCGAAGCTGGAACAGCCGATGCTCAGCCTCTTCCCCGAAGATATGTTCATCTGTGCCGGAGACAGTGTTTTGAATTTGCAGCTTCCTCTGTTTGAACCAGCACGTTTCTTTATTTATTAGGGGGGTGGCTGGGGAGGAAAGAAAAGAGGCCAAAGCCAGGAGCCCTCCCCTTCGCTGCCCGAGGTTTGCAGGGGCTGAGCCCAGCGAGTGCCCCTCGCCTGGGAGGTGGTGTGGCCAGGAGCAGCCTTGCCGGCTCCTCCGCTGTCATGCCATGTATTTTGAATGTGATCATTTCTACACGGCTGCCTCTCTATCCTGCCTGCGCTCCAGAAATGCCATCAGGCACGTGACTTGCCCGGCCCCAGCCTCTCCGTCCCCTCTCCTCGGGCTGGGAGAGGGTCCCACCTCCCCGCAGTCTCCTGGGAGCGCTCTGGGAGGCTGGGCTCGCCTCTGATGTGGGCTGTGTTGTTTCCACACACATGAGCAATTGATGGCACGCCTGAGAGCACCCGGGGAGCGGGGAGGTGAGCCAGCAACGAGAGAGTCTGATTTCCCTTAGAGAACTTCTCTGGAGGGGATTTGTCTGACAAACAGCACCAGGACAAAAACCTGAAAGCTTTCCTTTTAGCAGGAGGAATAAAAGGGCTTTGAAGACACAATGAAGATGAACATCATCTGCAAGCATCCAGAAGGTCTGTGAGTTATGGGGTGTAGCCCGTATCCCACCCTCCAGCAGTGGGGCTGGAGATGTGACCCATGAGCGTGGGCACTGTGCAGGGCTGGTGGGACAGGAGGGGGTCACCCCCGGCCGGGGGGCAAGCGTGAGGGCTTAGGGACAGCTGTCATCTATCTGTCTGGCTCTGTCATTCAGAGACTGGCTACCGAGAGCATCATTTAATCCTTCCCCAGCCTTGGTAGATGTCAGGGAGGTCTTGCTACGGGTGGCTCATCCTCCATGGGTGTCTTACCCGTGGGGGCAGGACTTGATGCTGGCAGAGCTGTGCGTTTCTGCAGTGCCGGGGAGCTCCAGCCCTCCCTGCCCAGTTTCAAGGCCAGCTGTGATAAAGGCAGTCCTGAATTGAGGCCAGGGAGTTTTCTTTAGCTCTCCCTGCGGTAACAGCACGCTGGAGAACTTGAGGGCTTTTCAAGACCTTCCCGGGGCTTTGCTAATGAACCCCTCCCTGTGCCACATATTTCATCACAAACCCAGAATGAAACCACAGAAGTCCACGGAGAGGCATTTCGGCTGCTCCAGAGACGGCAAAAATGTTCACATGCAAATGCGTCTGGCTTTTGCTTCCATTTTGGAGCCCAAAGTAGCTTCGTGCCTCCTATTTTCTGGTTAGCAGAGCCGCCCTGGGCAGAGGCTTGAAATCTGAAGACATGTATTGTCTTTCTTCTGGGAAGAAAACAGAAGGGAGCAGCTGACTTGTAATTTGGAGGAAATCAAAGCCCTACCCGAAGGGAAGGGGTGAGCTGTGCTGTCTTTCTATCAGTCTCTGCATTATCTCTGTGTCTCTTATCCCCTGGATCAGAGGCCCTGCGGACATCCCGGAATAAGACATGGGATTTTTCCACCACCACTGCCAGTATCCCCACAGCGGGGCACACATTGGCCGGCTGATTACGTTCTCCATGTCCTCGGAGATCTGGTGCCCCAGTTTGAGAAAGAGCCTTTCGGTGTAACTTCAGTGGCATAATGCGGCATGTTCTTGGGCAGGCAGAGCCACCACCTGTCCTCCTGCTGATGGGTACTCTCACAGATTCGCGTCAGCCTTCCCAAACTTCCCAGGCCCTTTGATATCCCATCATCATGAATCCATGGGATCCCTCCCTCCCTGCTCTTCTCCATCTCGCACAGCATGCCATGGTACCCTGCTTTCTGCAGCACACTCCATAGACTGAGGTCCACCTCAGATGTCTCTCATGGGATGAGAGTGCACAGAGGGTGCTCAGAGACCTGCATCTTCTCCCTTGCTTGTGCTAAAGGAGTAATGGAAACCTTAAGTTGCATCTGCATCTCATTGAATAACAATTTAATATTGTATATTAGTTGCCATTCCTCTCAGCTCCATCTCCTCTACTCCACGGCTGGTTGCTGCTTTGCTAATTATTCAGCACCTTCTTCCCATCCACTGGAGAGGGAACAGTCTGTGAGATGAAGTCCATGGACCATGAAGACACACACTGATGTAGCGCTTTGATCCCAGAGAGAGAGTGAGGTGGCTGTTTCCCGTTGTTCCCTGGATCCTGGGCTCAGGAAGGTCCTTGCTGCCCATTTGTTGGCCTCTGGAGAGGGGCAGCTGGCTGAAGGAAGGTGGCAGAAGAGAGGAGGTGAAGGCTGGCTCTCGGCTCTGGGCTGGGAGGGAGCCGTGGTGCTGGTGTCGTGGGGATGCTGGTGTTAACCTGCCTCTCCCTCAGCCCCTGCCTTGATCAGGAACGCCATCAGCCACTTTCTGCTCTGCCTTAATTTCTGCCATTTGTAAAATCTGAGTCGTGCCAAAGTGGTCGCAAGACTTAATTCATATTTATTACTCCTTTTGAAGGAGAAAAACGGCTCCATGAATACTGAATATTAGCAGCTTGGAGAGATGGACTGATGCCACCAGAAATCCCTCGGCTGGCGAGGATGGAGTTTGTGAATGCTGGGTTGCGTTCTGCCCCCCTCACCACTCCAACTGGTCCAGAATGGCTGAATTTCTGTGCTCATGTGGGTTTGCTTCTATTTTTTTGGCTATTACTTCACCCCGACTTAAGTTTTGCCCTCTGCAAACAGAGCAGGGCAGAGCCAAGAGCAGGTGGCAGGGCATCGGCTAAATCCATCAAATAAATGGGAAATTTCCTGCGAACACCAGTGAGCCTGGGCCAGAGCCAGGTTCTTCTGTTGATATTTTAATGATGATAAACGCAATTAAGGATGAGAGAGAGGAGCATTAAATTAAATAAAGTATCAAAAGCTTGAAGATTCTTAGCTGATGGGGTCATAACTGTCTCTTGGGTTTCCATACGCAAGTGGCAGGTGTTGCTGGATTGCCTTCCACCCGTAGGGCTGTCAGCCCGTCTGCTGACCTGCCGTGGTGTAGATTGACTAATCCTGACCTTGTGGCACATCTACACCCGAGCGCAGAGCTGCAGCACCAGGTAACCCCATGTCCCCCAGCATCCCACCCCATCAGGGAGGGGTATTTCGATGTGTGCTGTCTTGCTGCTGTCCCCGCCAGGCTGAGCCCCTGGTCAGCTGGTGATGGGATGTCCAGTAACCAGCCTCAGGCATCTTCCCACAACTGGGAAGCTCCAGTGGTGGGGTTGATGGGGTTTTAATAGCTCATCTCCATCAGTTCCCAGGGCTGTGGTGGTACCAATGGCCAAACACACTCAGCTCCTGGAGGAGCTGGAAGAGCCAAGGAAACCCAGTGCCCAGCTGGAGCTGTGATGGACCAGTGGTGGCATCATGTAAGGGAAACATTGGTGGTCCCTAACAGCTGTGGGCTTGGCAGCTCAGTGTTTGCTGGATCCCGCTGGGGGCGGGCAGCTGCCGAGCACAGGACATCTGCCTTCAGGTGTGGTGGCTCTGCGTCTGCTCCTTGAGCCTTACCAGGGGGCAAGGACGGGAATAAGGGTTTTTTCGGTGGGCCTGTACTAATTGCCAGGCTTTGCTCGCGTTGGCGCACGAGGCGTGCTGAGCGGCGGGCTTATGATCAGCATTAGCGTTCCTAACGAAGTCCCGTGGGCTTCCCACCTTCCCTTGCCCCTTTTATAACAGTCACCGCTCCTAGAGACTTTAAAGCTCCTTTTGTTAGGGACTAAAAGCGGCCTTAAAATAATCATTAAAAATGGAATTAAATTAATTTAAAAGGCAGCCATTCAAAGCTGGCTTTCTTCTAGCCCTGACAGGTTTTCCATTTGGGTTTGCCTCACCTTAGGCGGGCCAGGCACAAGCTTGCATCTCTCAGACCTGCCCGGGGGAGGTTTCTTTACCCACCCCCTGCAGAGCACAGTGCATGGGGATGTCTGTCTGGAGGGATGGTGGCTGTCCCCCATCCTGATCACTTCTCATGGCTGCTGGCCACGGGGACATAGTAGATGAGAAGAGATATGCCGTGGTGGCCTGGGAGCGTCACACCAACCAGCGGCACCAGTTGCTCCAGCCCTGGCTTGTCCTCACCTTCCCAGCGTGGGCAGCTCTGCCCTGGGCAGCAGGACTGAGCTCCAGCTCTGAGGCTCTGTGTGCAAAACCCAATGCACAGGGCGATAAATGCACCAGCCTGGTCCTGGGTTATTTTTTGCCCATTTCAGAAAATTATAGCACAACTGATGGATTTTCAGGCCAGAAGGGACCACCGTGACCAGCCAGGCTGACCTCTTGCATTCCACAGCCCTCTGCCTTGGCAGAAAACTCATCCCTTTTGCTCAAGCTGAAACATATTTTTTAGAAAGATACTCAGTCTCCATTAAAAGACGTCGAGTGATGGAGATCCCACTCTGTCCCTGGGGATTCGTTCCAACGCTTAATTGCTCTGACTGCTAAAAATGTGCTTCTTATTTCTAATCTGGATTTGTCTTGTTTCGGCTTCCAACTAGGGATGTTGTAATGCCTTTTCCTGCTAGATTAAAGAGCCGTCTGCTATCAGAAATCTCTTCCCCATGCATATGCTTGTAGACCGTGAGCAAGCCACCTCTTGGTCTCCTCAATAAACTAAACAGCCGGAGCTTCTTCGTTCTGTCACTGTAATGCATATTTTCCATTGCCTTGACTCATTCCCAGCTCTTTTCTGAACCCGTTCCAAGTTCTTGTGCTCTGGTTGGAAGCGCAGACGAGAGCACTGAAGGCAGCATCCTTGCAGTGGGCTCCTCGTGCCATGTTTCTCCCTCCTCCTTTTTGGATGCAGCCAAGGATGACGCTCATCTCCTGAGCCCCCATGCGTGCTGATCGGGCTGCAGGGCCGCGCTGCCGCTCAGCGGCGTTGCCTGCCAGGGTAGGCACGAGCAGGACAGGGTGGCTTGTCTGCAGATGCATGTGCACCTGCCAGCGTTGCAGGACCTGACTATTTCGGGTCCACCAAGCTGGAGGCGGGGATGCTCAGGACAGGCTGAGCTGCGCCGCCAGCTCTGCTCAAGGCTTGGCTGCGTGGAGGGCTTTCCAAGAGGGGGAAAGGAGAGGGAACCCAACCACCCATATCCACCCCCATAACTGCCTCCTAATCCTGTCCTCTTTCACCTAATTTCCCAAGTTTGGTGCTGGAACGAGGTGGGATTTATAAGGGCCAAGCAACAGCTCGGTGGGGTTTGGTAGGGGTGGCTGTGGGAACGGGGAGGGGGAGAGGAAGGGCTGGCGGTCCTCCAGCCCGTTGTTAAAAGTCAGCATGGTGGGATTCACCCGCCGGCTCATTAGCGCGGGGACCCTTGTAGCTGTTGGAGCTGTGAGAGCGGCTCCCTGCGAGATTAATCATCTGTGACCCATCCGGGCTGTGTTTTGGTCTCCTTTCCAAAGCCCATCCTGTTCCTGTTCCCTACCCACCGAGCAGGCTTGGCTCTGATGCCGGCCAGAGGTCGGTATTTCTCTTCCCTTCAGAACAATGGAGCACTGGGCTGCAGCAGCCGACACATAGCAGCGTGCTGATGGTTGCCAGCTGCGTTGCCTTAACATCTTCCCATTATCTCTGTACTGCTGGCTAACCCTATCTTGGGGGAAGCTTCGTCCTGACTTTGGCAGAGGAAGGAGTCTCCCTCCCAGCATGGAAAGTTGGCCGGGTGCTGGCTCGCTCTGCCCCGAAACATCTGCTGCCGGCTTGGCGGGGAGCGGGGCTGCACGCTGGCGCTGACACGAGGGGTGTGCAGGAACACACACAGCCGTGCCATGCCGTACCGTGCCGTGCCGCGCCGTGCCACGCCATGCCGTGCCGTACCGTGCCGTGCCATGCCATGCCGCGCCATGCCGTGCCGTGCTGGCTGCCGCCCGAGGCAGAGGGCTCCATCTCCCCACGGTCCCCCGGCAAATCCACTGCCGGCACCTCGAAAGTGACACGCTCCACGTGCACATATCGACTCATGCGCGTTGCCACCACACGGCCACCTCTGCCCGTCCCCCGCTGCGGGCACCGCTCACGTGCACGCACACGTGCACACACGCGTGCACACATGCGCACCCCTCGCGGGTCTCATACATGCACTGCTGCGGAGCAGAATTGGTCTCTGGGTGCACGAACTGCTCGACATCAAAGCAGGAACAGCCGGAGCCTTGGATAAGTGCAAACAAAACCTTTTTTTTGAAACCCTTGGTGGTTACGGGTGCATGTATTTCCTCCTGTTACTTTCTCATGACTTGTTTCACCATGTGCGGACTGGGACCAGACTGAGAAAAGCAGAACTATGCCAAAAAAAGCCCTTTCTGCTTGATGCAAATGTCTGAAATGCAGAGGGGCTGAGACTGAACACAAATAGCGGGGTGGACTTTGCCAAGGGCAAGGACGTTCACCTGGGACATCCCCCTTGTCCTGTCTGGAAGGACCCGGGGGTTTATCGCAGCCCCTTGGCAGAAGCCTGCTTAGTGAGGACCGGTGCTCTCTGGACGAAAGTGCCCGGGCCCGAGCCAGTTAAGGGAGGAATTAAGCCCCCGAGCTGGTCCTGGCCAGCGAGCTGCAGCACGGGGTGGGACACGGAGCGGCCAGACCAGCAGGTCTGGATAAACCGGCAATACCTCCGGCCACGGACCTGTGGATGAGGACCGCCACAGCGGAGCAGGGTGGGAGCGCGAGCAGCTTTATATCCCTGCGGGAAGCAGGAGGCTGTGGGGATGGGATCGGTGGGCATCGGCTGCACGGGGCAGCTCGTTTCTCTCCCTGCTGCGATGCTCGTGTGGGGATATTGTCTGACAATAATGCAACAAGCTGCACATAGCTGCAACACTCTAGGGCTTGAAACGCTGTCTTGCAGGGATGCTGCATGCTCTTTGCCCCGTGTTACAGAGCGGGGCCAGGCTGCAGCAGCCCCGGTGTCCTGCCCCGCTCTGCCAGCACCAGCCTGCTCCCTGCTAGTGATAGGGATGAGAAAACCCAAGCTCATGGAGCCAGCCCTGCCTCCGGACGCGGAACTTTTGCTGGGGCAAAGCAGTAGCCCGGAGCATCTCCACATGGCTCTCCAAATCCATGGGCTGTGGAGGAGCTGTGCAGCGGGAAGGGGCCGGGGAGAGGTGGAGTGGGGGTGCCCTGCCAAAGTTGTAGCATGAGAGGGAAAACGAGACTCCCAAATAATTTGAGAACCTGAATGTCTCTTGCTGTTCAGGTTTTGTGAACATCCTTAACGGAAACACATGTGAAACACGCTCTCTGTGGATCTACCCGAGAAGCCTTTTCCGTTTTTGCTGCGTTAGCAAACTGCAGACGACTCTTTCTCTCCCCCGTGAACTACTGAGCAGGGACCCTGGACTCTCTCCTCCATTTTCATTCAGAGCCTCTGCCAGCGTCATAAACCCAGTAAAACGTTATGGCACTTTGCACCCACTGGGAAACCAAATGTATTTTAATGTATATTTAATAGATTTCAGGTCTTTCTGTTATTAAATTTGCTTTTCATTCACCCCCTCCCCCTCTCTTTGGTGCATGAGACTCAATGGGAAATTTTAAGTGTATTAAACCAGCATCTCACAGAAACAAATCCAGATGGCCTGGTACAAATCAGGAAAAAAATCGCATCAGAATCTATTAGAATCTCAGCCCAAATGCAATGCACATTTCACCAGGCAGAGACCGCCCCGTTACTCAGCTCCTTGCTACATGACAGCCAGGAAACATGTGCTTTCTTGTCTGGGCTTCTTGGGAAGGTGATGGATTTGACAGCCTGGAAGCTGCAGGCCAGATTCCCCTTTGGTGTGCGCTGGTGGAAATAGGCGCTGAAGGGATTGAGGTCAACTGGGGTATTCTGGTTTTCCCTTGCTATAACTGGGAGCTGAATGTGACCCTCCAGCTCTGGATCCCTCAGAGGAGGGGAAGGGATGGTGCAAACATCCCGGTCCCACAGCGTGATGCCCCAGGGACTCTTCTTCCCTCTGGATCTGGAGCAGGACCAACCTGACCAGGTCAAGTCCTACCTGTCCCCTCCAGCCTGCACCAGCAGACTCCATTCCCGTTGGCCTTCCCCCGTGAGTGCTTGGTGTAGGGGAGTCGGGCTCTGGGATGCTACTTTTGGGGTAGAAGAAATGGCTCAAAGGAGAGGTGAGCCCCAGGCAGGAGCATCGATGCCTTTGGCAGGGGTTCCTCTCCCCTCGGCCTCCCAGTAACACACCACAGAATCAAAGAAACATAGAATGGTTTGTGTTGGAAGGGACCTTTAAAGGTCATCTAGTCCAACCCTTCTGCCACATGCAGGGACATCTTCAACTAGATCAGGTTGCTCAGAGCCCTGTCCAACCTGACCTTGAATGTTTCCAGGGATGGGGCATCTACCACCTCTCTGGACAACCTGCTGGAGTTGGAGATGGGTGGGAATTTCCGCCCTGCCTGGGGCTCTGCTGCCAGCAGGAGATGCTCGGCGGGTCACCCTGGCAGCACACGTGTCCCAGGAGTGAGGGTCCTCAGGGGCATGAGGGGTGGACAGGATTGCTCACAGATGCTTTGCAAGATAAATACGACCGCCACTCCCCAGTAACTCATTTTCCACGCTTTAATAGCGTTTCAAACCACAACTCCTTCCATTCTGGTGAGGAAGGACAGCCCAGATTACCAGGTGAACACAGATTGCTTTCCTTTCTTCTGGAGCGAGCGCCAGCAGCCGGTGGGTTGCAGAGGCAGGAGGGAGCAGAAACGAGGGCCCAGAGTGGGCATGATTATTTATTTCATCTGCGCTGACATTTCTGAAGCGCTCCTCTGTGGAATTTCCCCTTGGTCTCCGTGCCCGTTCCTCCAGCGCGCTCAGCCAGGCTCCCTGCACGCCCCTGCTCTGTTTGCCTTCAGTTAATATTCAAGCAAACAGAATGAGTTACGAGGAGGAATGTCCATGGAAACAGTGAATTTTAAGGCCCTCTTGTAAAATATTCATAGAAAGCAAATTTTGAATTAATACAAAATGTGTGCACTGAAGACCCAGTGCTAAGAGTCATCTACTCAGGGAACGGAAATAATCCCATATGACCTATACGGCCAATAAAGCAGCTTGACTTTTGAATTCTTGCAGTAAACTGCCTGTGAACAAGACACAGGCCAAGAATTATTTGCAGAAATTATTCATTAAGGGTCTAATCCAAAACCCAGCTAAGTCAGTGGAAAGATCCCCCTATGTTAGGCCCCAAATAATTTTGGATAATGAATACATTTGAGAAAACAGTGATCCTTTCCCGGATAACTCAACAACCAGAAAAAAAGAAGCAAACTTCACCGAGCAAAGTTACAGGCTGTAAATAACCAGCCGAGCGGCCCTCGCCGACGATGCATCTGCTCTTCTCCAGCCACGGGGGACGCGTTGGGTGCTGTACGATGCTTAATATCCCTTTCCTCGTGTGCGCAGCTCTCATGGGGACAGGGACCAGCATGGGATACCTCCTGTGGGGACAACGCCGACCTGGCCCTGGGTATCCCCTTCCACAGGGTCCCACGGGGTTCCTGAGCGGGACAGGTCATGGAAATACGATAAGGCCAAATCCTGCATGCTCGCTGCTCCCCCTAACACACAGCTCATCCCTTCCCAAGTAAATCAGGCTGAAGCGACGGTTATTTGTTGTGGCTTCTCCAAGTATCTAATTGCAAAGTACCCTGGGAGAGTCAGGAGGAATAGCATGGCAAGAAAATATATTATTATTGTTATTGTTGTTATTACTATTATTACTATTCCTATTATAACATGGCAGTAATTCCATCAACAGATCATGGGGACACCATAAAACAGAAGAGCAAGGCTTGAAATCGCCTGAGGCCCTCAGCACCGGAATGACACAATTAATAGCTGTATATTTTTATTGCCACATTTAATACTATACATTAAGCCCTACAAATCTTGCCATATTATTAAACGCTGCTTTTTATCCTGCTTTGGTTTTGTTTGCGTTTGTTTGTTGTTCAGGATGACGGGTGGATGATGCCGGCAGCTGGAGAAGTTTGCTTCACATCCAAAAATTGCGTCCCATCTCCGATGGTGATGGAGGGGAAGAAACCAGGGCAGAAAACATCTGGACCACGAGAGCTGCCATGGCGTTGGGAGGTGGAGGGAATTGTTCCCAAATGCCCTTGTCCTAGAGGGACAGATTTGGGACCAGCCAGGAACCTCGAGCGGGCAGCGACGGGGAACCGGAGACATGGGAACTGCAGCACCACGGGGACCGGTGGGGGAAATGGCTTAAAAAAACTCACCCGAAACAACACTGTGCTATATTTGTAAGCTATCTATATAAAACATATCTGCATTCAATATCAGTGTAATGGGAAGCCAGTGTCAGGGAGTGTGACCCTGAGTCCATCTGGATGCAATTCTAGCTTAACATCTGAAAATCAAATACATATTTTTGAAGCCTATCAGACAGAAAGGGCTCTTTTTTTTTTCACTTCTCCCTCGGCGTGTGCATGTCTCTGATGTGCGCCCACGTTAATGGGGTTATTGTCGTAAGGGTGTGACACCACCGTCCGCAGGAGACCGAGCTGCCTTCCCCTGTCTGGGTCAGCCTCGCGCCGGCCGAGCTCTCGGCTGCGTGGCGAGGGCTGGAGCCCCCCCGCTCCTCCCGCCGCTGATTTACTTATGGGTTCACAACCAGGGCAAGGCACCCCTCCGGCTCTTCTTGGGACCCAGGACCGGGGAAGGTTTCCTTTATTTTACTTGAGGTCATGGATATGCAGCAAGAGTGGAAATTCACGTTCGGAGACTCCCTTGTGCTCAGTATAGCTCGGAAAATTTGGAGGAAGAAAGCCGTTCCAGTGTGCGGGGTTGGCAAGTCCTCCCCGGCTCCTCTTCCAGCACTGCCCCCAGATTTTATGGGATTTCATGCATTTGAATGTTCACAGAAATATGATTTCCTTGCTCGCTGCACCGAGCCCCTGACTCAGAGGAGAGCCAGGAGGAGCGAGGCGAGTGCTACCAACAGCGGGAAATATCTGCAGCCGGGGAAAGGCTGAGCCGGTGCGTGTGAGCATCCACGCCGAGACCCCGCTCCGCCAACCCGGGCACGGCGCAGGCACCACGTGGCTGATGGCAGGCGGCCAATCCAAACGCCATGGTACATGAACTACAAGTAAACACAGCTTGAGTTTCACATGTCAAATATGCTCAACAAACTGCTGGCGGATAATCTACAGGCCAAGAAACCAGACATAAAAAGTAGATGATGAATCAGTTGCAATGATGAATAAATTAGGGACTGTAACAGTTCGCCCATAGGCGGCTCGGAGAGGACGAGGAGGAAAAACCCAGCACACACACAACTCGCTGCCAGTTATTTGCCCGGAGCTCAGTTTTCCTCCCAGCAAAACTTCTCCCTCGTGGCCCCAAGGGCTGGGGCAGGCTCCGCTCCACGCAGATGAGACTGGGACTGAATTCTTGCTCTTCAGGGCTTTGGATAAGCGAAAAAAAAGGGGGTCTGTGCTCAAGCAGCATCAACTTAGCAGCTGCACAGTAGGACCCTCAGCATCCCGTGCAGAGCCCCCCGGGTGGCTGCCCACCCAGGCTGTGGCCACGAGCATCACGAATGATGCTGTTCCCTCTCCTCTTCCTCCCCCCCATCTTATTTTATGCTGGTGCAGCTCTTGGGGTGATGGGTTGGTGCAGCTCTGGATTGGGCAATGCTGGTGGGTAGTGCCCATGGAAGGGCTGGGGAGGAGGGTGACAGAGGATGCACCCAACGTTCTCCCACCCGACGTTCTCCCACCCAACGCTCTCCCACGCCGGGGTGATATTTCCAGCCCCCGTTGATTTAATTGGCCAGAGCCGCACATGGCAGCTGGAAAGCAAAGTTCCCATCTTCCAAACTCAAACAGGAAGATTCATTAACCGTAAAAATATACAGAGCCCCAGCCCTTCAAAAGCCTGCAATTTATTTTACTCAAGGCAGCCAAACTTTATATAATCTGAGATGAATGCAGGGATCAGGGAGCAGGCGAGGAGGAAGGGGGCCGAGAGCGAGCGCAGGGGACGGCGGCGGGGACGGAGGTGGAAGGGGAGGAGGAAGGCGGCTATTAATGAAAGGACAGGCAGGGGGGGAGCCGGGAAGAAGGGGGCTTTCCAGGAGGACGGCTAACGTGGGGGCAACGCTGAATGATTGATGAACAGGCAAGCCGAGCAATCAACATGCCACTTTATCCAGCCAACAAACCTGGAGCCGTTGGTATTTATACAGGCCCCAGCGTGATTATTATTGTAAGGGAGATTTCTCTAATCAAAACTCCAAAATTACACACAGGCCTTTCTGATTAATATTCCATGATAACAGCAATGGGGCACATATGGCAAAGGAGCCATGATTTTTGCACTCCCAATGTCCATTTATTTGCCTGACAGAAGAATAACAAACGCCTCCCCCAGCGCTGCTGGTGTACCCCGAGGTGGCAGGTTCCCATCGCAGGGTGCTTGCCGCGCTGGCTGCACCGCCTTGCATCTAAAAGGATGGTTGGTTGGCATCTCCTGCATGTGCCGGTGGTGGTGCCGGCAGCCGCACCGTGCAGCCGGGCTTACTTCCGGCCTGCCCGCCGACGCTCCGGCTTTGGGAAGCTCCTGTTGAGCCACTCGCCGGCTGCACCGCTCTGCTCATCCCTGCTGTGACGCGACTGATGCTAATGGGATTTTTTTTTTTTTTTGGAAGCCAGGATGGAAACAGTCTAACCTCATATTATAAAAAACAACAAATATGTGCAAGACGGCAGGGCAAGGAAACTCCATCTGGGCTTTTGGGCTTCAGGGTACATCCAGGGATGCGCAGGCTGGTGACAGCCTTCACCTGGTGTTACATGGCTGTTTAGGGATGATTCCTCTTATCCGATGGAGATGTCAGGGCTAGGGCTGGCTTCTTCCCCAGGATGACTGCGGAAGGGGGACTGTGCTCATGCACCCCAGGGAAAGGTCTGAGATGCTCCTCCTTACAGCCGGTGGGATGTTAGGCTTGATCCGGGCATGATGTGCTCCACTGAGAGGAACCGATAACCAACTCCCATCTATCACAGGTAGGGAGAGGTACATTCATTTTTCAGAGGGATATATTAAGCGGCTCGGGCTGCAAAATGGTGATGCCCTCCCTCGTGCTGCTGTGCGAGGGAAGGGACTTTGGACTGGGAAGTGCAAGTGCTCTGCTGAGCTACTGAAAACTGAGCATAAATAACCACCGGTGCTTATGCAAATCCTCCCCACCCTGCACGCCTCGCGCGTGTCTGTCGGGGCAGGTCCTGGCAGGAAACCTGTCTGTGCATGGCACCGGACCACGGGGGAAGGTGCATCAAAGGAGAGATGCTCTTTTATACCCCTAAGACGAGCAGGCGGGAAAAGAGTCTTGTTTTTTCCGAATGGGGGGATAAACTGGCTCCTTTATTTTCTGAGCAATAGGCAGCGCAGCGGCACGAGCAGAACTGGAAATACCTGTGGGGGAGAGCGTACTCATGGGAATCTGGTGTAATGGGAATCTCACAAGATTTCCCGCTCAGCTGGAAAGCTTAAATGGGCTTAGGAGAAGCTTTGGATGAAAACTGCTGCTTTTGGATGCTTTAACCAAACATCCAAAGACTCCCTTGACACAGGATTGTGTTGCTCACCAGCCTGGAATGGTGGTCTTGGATGGAGGACTATAAATGTACCTTTTCTGCCCAGAAACATGCCTCTTCCCACTGCCTCCCTTCTTGTGGCACCATATCTGCAGGCAGCACCACTGCCCCATCAGCTACCCCGGCTGCTTCCCCTCCCAGGGCTGGGAGCTGCCTACTTGCGTGGGGGAGACTGTCCTGCTCTCCCCTGCTTTTCCAGGCAGTGCCTGGAAATAATAAAACATCACCCTCCACCTCCTCCTGGCCATCATGTACACAACTGTTTGGTTGACCAGTCAGTGAAGAAGAGCCGCTGTTCTGAGGCATGTGGGGAAAAGGTGTGAGTCTTGCATGGAGCGATGAGGGATGGTGATGTCTCCCTCTGGATGAGCGCCCTCAGGACTTCAGGAGGATGGGGTGCAAGTTGGGTTTCTGCTGAAGGCAGCCAGGCTGGAATTAAAATCTGTGGGGGCAAGAGAAAGAGGAGAGAGATGCGATCATAAATTCCCAGTTACTTCATGGGCATCAAGGGCATGCGATGGTGCTTTTGGGTGCTGGCTGGCCTCAGCAGCCCGAGACCATGCAGCCTGTGCTCCGTTCACTGCCTCCACTGTCCCCCTCCCCGAAAGCTGCGGTCGGGGTATCTCAGAGGAGAGGAGCGCGAAGGCTGGGACGCTGCTGGGCAGGGCATGCTGGGACAGAGGGGTGGACTGGGTAGGTCTGTCCTGTCTCTGATTTCCACCTCGCTGCCAAGTTTGGTTCCACTCCAAGCCGAGTTACCTGGAGCTGGTCTGCGGCCAGCACGCAGGTTATGCATTATGGGAGATTTATGAGGCATGATTTATGGGGCCGGTTGCTGCGCTGGTGTTATATACCCTGACTGAGGAGTCCAATTTTATGCATAAACCCTGTTCTTGGATCACAGTACCTCCAGAAATAGTGGTTAAAAATACCAACACACTTTCCAGTCACCCACCGTTCCCAGGGCCAGGGAGCGGAACGCGGTCTGGTTTGGTGCCATCTCATAGGCTTCAGTGCCAGGAGGGAGCTCCCGCAGCTCCGCAGCCCGAGCAGGCTCGCCGGTGGAGCTGACCCTGCTCTCCAGACAGCGAGCCCCATCCCAAGACCCCTCCTTCCCCAAAAGAAGGCCCCCCACTGGCTGCAGCCGCTTTGGGATGCTGCACGGCTGGCCATGGTGCTCCAGGGAGGAGGTGGCAATGGCCGTGGCGGGTGGCTCATCCCCAGATCCCGTCACCTGCCTCTCCCCGGCAGCTGCCCCCAAGCCGAAAGCAAATCCCCGCAGGCAGCGCCGGGGGAAAGGGCCACGGACCGCTCCGTTCCCTGATGGACACAGACCATCTGTCCCCTCCGTCCTTGACATTCCAGCAGAGCCGTTCAGCCGCTCTCCGGCTGTGACCCGCTGGCAATTTCTCTCGTCCTGCAGTCCATTAGGAACCGTGCCACAGCCTGGGGACACAGCTGCTCCTTGTGCCAGCGCCCGGCCCGGAGGGAGCGTGCGCTCGGGGGGGGACGGAGCCATCCCACACCTGTTTGCACTCGCTGGGTGACGCGGGGGCGAGGGACGGCCGCTTTCATCCCGCAGACAAGGTCGTGCTCGCAGCTTGGCTCCGGAGCGACCCGGGGTCAGGGCTGGAGGGGCATTGCCACCTGGCTCCCATTAGGAGGGCTCCTTTCTCCGGAAGAGGGCTGTGTCATTCCTCCACTCATGCCAATTATCCCGCTAGGTCTCTATTAGCCTGCACAAAACAAACCCTCCCTGTCCCGCGCTCCGACAGCCCAGCAGACGTGTCCTTGCCCAGGCGCTTTCCCACGTGCTGGCCGTCGGCCGCTCTCTCTGGGTTGTGGATACAGCAAACAGCCACTTTCGCCTTCCTCTTCCTCTGCTCGGGGCAGTAGATCTCATTTTTCGTCTTTTTTTCCCCTTTTTTTCTCTTCCCCCTGTTTGGCTGGGGTGAGATGTGGCTCCCCGATGAGGCTGGCTGTGCCTCAGGCACACCAGCAGCACAGGGTGCCAGCCAGAACTTTCGGAGATGCCATCTCCAAGGCCCTCATTATGGTGTTTAATGCAGAAAAACAGCTCCTGGGCTGCAAGGGTTTTCTCCAGCTGCTCTTGGACTGCTCCACCATCAGCTCTCCGCTCCTGGGGAACAAATCAAGTAGCAAACCACTGAGGTTTGCTGCATGGCTGCCCTCCCCACTGCTCCCCAGGTAAGTGTTGCTGTAATAGGATTTGGTCCACCTCGCTGGAAACTCCTCTGAGGAGGATGTGGGGTTTTCAAGCGCGTTAACTCCTTCATGCACCACAGAGGGTGAAACCCCACCACGGCCACATCAAGCCCCAGGCTTTGCCGAGAGCCTTGGCCGGAGCGCTGCAGCTGTGGGAAGCAGCTGGTGGCTTTTTGGGGACTGGGGGATAAAACCCCCTTCTGCCAGCAATGAAGGGGAGAGACAGCCCTTCCTTGGGGGAAGAGAAAGGACACGGGGAAAATCATCCTGTGGGGACCCGGCACCAGCGGAAGCGCCGCAGGGAGCAGAGCCTGAACCTGGGCCTGGACCCGTTGCTGCTGCCCCAGAGACCAGCAGCTTCTCCCACCCCATGAGGGGCCCCCAGGGCTCTGCCCAGCGCTGGTGCCCTGCGTGTGCCGTGCTTTGCCCCCAGCACAGCCCTTGGCATCCCACGCTGGGCTCGCTGAAGGCGCTGAACTTTTTCTGCATTTCTCTGTTCTTATCCCATTGCGGGAGCCATTGTTTAACAGCAGAAAATACCAGATCAGATCCCTTAAGCCAGCGGATTGAATCTGAGACTAGATTGCCTCTCACAAAGAGGGGTGTTCGGCATGCCTGCACGTGTGGCTCTCTGCCTGTGGGTTTTGCTGGTTTGGCTGGGAGAGTGTCTGGCGCTGAGGCTGGGGAGCACCAGGGAGCACCAACAGCAGCGCAGCCATCGTGCCTGGGGGCTGTGGAAGTGCAGGGAAGCAGAGACCTCTCCTGCTGATGGGTATAGAGATGGGAAAGTGGTGTGAGAGGAGAGATGGGTGCTCAGGGTTCCCCATCTGGCAGCAGGACGGCTCCCCTCCTACCATCCCTGCATCCCTTCCCAGAGCATCCTTGCTTTGGGCTTGGGAAAGGGCAGCTTCCCAATAGCTTGTGTTTATCCCAAACAGCCGGGACTTGCCTTCACGCCAAACTAGAGGTCATTTGAGGCTGCTGTCTCGTTCATCAGATCCTCATGTTCCACTTAAAAAAAATAATAATAATCCTCCAAATCAGAACAACAACAGCCTGCAACATCTTAGGACAAAACCCCTCCATGCGCGAAGCTATGATGCCCAGCGTGGAGCACCCTGTGCGAGGCTGAAACCCCAGCTCTCAGCCAAGGCACTTCTGAACTCAGCTCAGCTGCAGGGTTCTGGGTGCCAAACCGCAGATGGATGCCCGAGGGGCACCGGGTCCCGCACTGCTGTGTCCCCACGGGGGCTGCGGCACGGCCACCCTCTTCTCCCTCATCTCTGGTGGTTAGCCTTGCCCAGGTTCCCGGGCAAGGGGACGGGAGCAGCCCGGGGCAGGCTGCGGGAAGGAGGTGCCGGGAGCCGTTGAGGGGTCCCATCCTGCAGCCCATGCAGAGGGACCCGTCGGGCTCCGGAGAGGCCACCCACCACAGGGCACGGGGCCGTGGGACCCCGGGGGCTGCCGGGGCCCCCAGACTGGAGCGACTGGAAATGGGGAAGATTCACAGCACAGAGACTGAGACTATAAAGGGAGCTGAGGAAACTCATAAGGAGGTGTAAATTGGAACAATATGGGCTGTGTCGTGTCCTGATTTGGCTTCGGGGAATTAAGAGCTAATCTTTTCCCTGAGACTGGGATTGCTGGAGTTGTGCATGCAGCACACAAGGGAGTTTGTGATCTCCGAGTAAAGCCAGCAAGTGCCAGTGCAGGAGATGCAGGACTGAGACTTTAGATGATTATTTTTACATTTGGTCTTTCTGTGGTTATTGAGGTGTATGTTTAAAGTAAAAGCCTCCTTCTGCAGATTTGCTTTTTTAATAAAGGATCCCTGTGTGCGCTCAACCGAGAGAAATAGGTAACAAATTGGTGACAGTGGGTTGGAAATCGGCGGCAGCGGGTTGTAAACTGGAGGCATCTAGTAGGGCTCGTATGCTGGTAATAAAAGCAATTCCTGCTTAGCAATGGGGGAACTGGAAGTGGATGGAGGTGGCTGGGCCAGGGAAGGAGAGGTGGGCGATGCTCCAGTCTCCTGCCCTCGATCTAATGTGGGATTTTAGCTCTTGGGAGAGAGGTTTCCCTCCCTGCCTGCATCGCTGCTTCACACGGAAATATGATATGAAAGGAAACATGGTATGAAAGGAAACATATATGTGTGTTTGCATCAATGTATACACACAAAGAAACTCCAAACCTCGCTGAAAACTTGGCATTATAATGATATATCACAACAATACAACATGGACTCCATCCATCTGAATGCTCTTCAAGAAAATTTGGGTTGATAGGTTTTTTTATTTGCTTTTTCTCAAAAAATTCTCTTACTGCTCCCACGAAGGGCTCTGTTTTTCGGGCCTGCACTTCCCTACTCCCCTCTCTGTCCCCCCATGCCGTGCCCTGGCAGGAGACTGCCTGCTGCTGCCCCTGCGCCCCAGCCCTGCCAGCCAGCCTCTCCCGTCAAGTTTCCTCGCTATCTAGGTCAAAGATTAGCAAGGAGAGCTAAAAGTGAGAAAAAGAAAAAAAAAAAAAAAAAAAAAAAAAAAAAAAAAAAGAAGAGAAAGCAAAAGCCTGCATCGTGCCTTTCATGCGGACATTATTTGCTGCTAGCAATGGAAAACACATCCCCCCCCTGCACTTCAGTCTCCAGCTTTCCCACCTCCCTGTGCACACCGGCTCTGAACAGGAGGAGGAGGAAGATGAAGAGGAGGAGGAGGAGGAGGAGGGGGGTTGTGTGGCTGTGGAGGGATGAGCATGGCCAGCAGGGAGGCAGGACTGTCCTGGCCCCAGCAGCGTGCTGCAACCCTCCCACCACCTTGGCCAGCCCAGCTCAGGATGCCCATGGGTGCTCTGGGCAGGAGGGTGAGCCTGGCCTCCCTGGGGCAGCCCGCAACCCCCCCCCGGGCTATATGTGCATGGAAGAGCCCTCCCTGGAAAGAAAAGCCCTCCCCTGCAAGCAGCGAGTCCCGTGTGCTCCCAGCTCTGGTCCAAGGAGATGCATGAGATCAGCATCCTTGGGCTGTGCTGGGTGCCGGGGTGCTGCGGGGCGGTGGGGAGCGCTGAGGCAGTGCCAGCCGAAGGCAGCGTGGCTGTGCCTGCCAGCCCAGATTGTTTCAGCCCAGCGACCGCACAAGTGGCTTTGCTAAAGCTGCAAGTTGATCTCATGGAAGGAAATTGAATTGTCGTCGGGGCTGGGTTTTATCTGGGCTTTGGGCTCCGCTGCCTGGCTCGGCCTATTAACGTTTGCTCGTCTGATTACAGACACAGCTTGGGGTGAGAGGTCAGGTTTAAATCATGCCTCTTTCCTTTCTCGTCAGAAAGCGTGTCGCTGAGGGGCTGGAGATGTGCGGGAGGAGCGGGGGCCGGGGGCTGGCGGATGAGCCCCCAGGCGGCTGCCCCTGAGCTGCCCACGGGCACGCGGGGTGAGCTGGGGGATGCCAGGCGAGCCAGGGCGAGGGGGGGCTGCTAAAGGGGAGCCCTAACAAGGGCAGCAGCTTCTGCAGGCAGCAAAGCATCGCCGAGCATCCTAGGTTGTGGAAGCTCATGGGTTCTCTGTGGCCAGAGGGAGCCCAGGAGGTGCAGAGGGTCACTGCAGATCCAAAGATCTTTGCTATGATGTCCCCATCCAAACTGCCCTGATGGCCAGAGGGAAGATGAAGCGAGTCGGCTTCCACTGCCAGAGGGCCAGGGTTTTACTGTTGTCTCTGACCCAGAAGAGTGGGGATGGAGAGGAGGACCCGCAGCCCCCCAGATGGATCAGGCCATGGCAGTGGGTGCTCGATCAGCCCCTCCTTAGCAGGGTGGGGGGCCTGGGGGCTTCCTGGTCATGGGCAGAGTCTGTGGTACTGCGGCAAAGCTATGTGGTGGTGCAGCACTGCTGACACCAAGCATGCAGGCACTGCGAGATGGGCTTTGGAGCACCAGGTGATTATGATTTTTCACTGATATGAGTGCTTTCTCTTATGCTCGCCTTGTGGTGTCTGGATCTGTAGGGATCTTGTTTTGAAATGTGTTTTTCTCCCAGCCATAAACATGGGTGATGTGCTATTTTTACTCCAGAAAACAGAAAGGGAAAAGCAATGCCAAAAGTGACCTTTCTCGTATAATCACAGGACTCCAGGAGATGGAGATTTAAGGAAATATATAAACATAGCAAGAAGGTGCCCACTGGTGGCATTAAACTGCCTAAACTGAGGTGTATGGGGAGACTTCTCCAGCACTCTTGGGAAGCTGTGAGTGCTGGGACTGGCCAGCAGCATCCCTGTGGGGAAGGGACGTGATGGCTGGCGAGTATGGCTTATTAGTGCCGGTTGAGCCCAGCCATCCCCTTCCAGTCCCTCCAATGCCCCTCGGTTAAGATTCTTTAATGACCTTAATCACCAGTTCATTTACAGCAGTCACTTTCCCCACCACTGCCCTCCCCCAGCATGGGAATAACATCTGCTACCCAACACTGCCCCTATAAACCGCTCCTATTTCACATCACAAAAAATATACAGGGCATTAAAGTAGGTATGTTTTATAGGGGAACTGTCAAGCAGCTTAAATCCAGGCTCTGACCTACTTAAAAGTTGTCCTAATCGGTGGAGGCACGTATGTGTGTGCTGAGTTCACATCTCCACTTCCATGTGTCACCCCGGTGCTAAGAAATGAAAATGGAAATTATTTACAGAACGGAGGAGTCACATTGCGGTAGACGCGGAGGCAGGAGAGCGGTGCTGTGCGTCTGCCCTCCTCAGGGCAGGCAGGGCGGGCAGGGCAGCAGGCAGGGCGCCGTCCTGTCCTCTGTGATGACAACCCCGTGGGGATGAGAAGCAACAAGGATGGGGAAGAGGGTCTCGCCCAGCCTTGAAAGCAGCCCTCAGCTCTTGCTGACCCATGTTTGGCAACACTGGAGACATCTGTAAATGCGGGGTGCTATGGAGGCTGTGCCCTGCGGAGGAGGAGGAGGGATGCCAGCGCTGTGCGGCAAAGGCAGGGGTTTTGGGGGTTAGCTGCCTTTCCTGCCACAGACTTCACGTGGGATGACCTGGGTGCTGCACCCCACCGATAACCGGGAGCTCCGTGCCCTGCAGGGGCTGTGCGAGGAGCCATGGCCAGCAGGGAGGAGGCACCTGGGGACATCGATAATGGAACCCCCCAGGGCTTTGCCTCGCTGCGTGGTTGCAGCTTCTAGGCCAGTGTCCCCAGCGCGGCTCCAGCGCCCCACGGCACCCCATGGGCTGCCCACACTGCTTTAAGGGGGACCCAGCTTTGTGTGGCAGCGGGTGCTGGCTGTGAAAAATTGTTTCTGTGGGGAGCAATCATGCTGTAGGGCAGCAAGGGAAGGGCAAGATGTTCGGCGTCAGGGCTCATGCGGCAAAGGGGGAGCTGCAGCCACCCTGGTCCGGGCCAGCGAGCCCTTGCCCAGCCTCCTGGGCAGCACGGGACGCACAGGGCATGGAGCCGAGCAAGCTCTCCTTGCAATATTTGACAAATGCCCCCCAGATGCTGCGAGAGGAGCATCCCCTGGCTGGGGGCGTCAGGCTGTTCCCCTCACGGCGCTGGAGGGAGGGCTGCTGAGTTTCCCTGCCCTCCTCTGCCGTGGCCATCTGCAGCCCGCGAGCTCTTAAACGCTGGATATTTATGAAGTGTCTGTAACTCCTCTGATGGTTGGCAAAGCTGCCAGCAGAAAAACACCCCTTCCCTTCCCCGTGCTCTCCCGGCGCCCCGCCAGCCCAGGAGGAAGAGAGATGAGGCTTCGCCACTGTAATTCAAACCAGCCCTGAGAGCGAAAGGGATGGTGGCGAGGAGGATGCTGCCGGGGCTGCTCCGTGCCCCCCAATCCCAGCCCTCAGCCCTGGCCCGTGCCCAGCCTGGGAAAGCCGCTCTCTGCCGAGCATCCTGCCGAGCTGGTGAGGCTGCGGCAGGGGAAAGCCACACTGGGGTGAAACCGGGCAGAGAGGGTCACATCCATCCTGTCCCCAGATGTGTCCTCAGCCTCAGGAGCGCTCTGAGACCCGGATCCCCGAGCGGTGCCGAGGGGCTTTGTGCATCTCCGCTCTGGGGAGGCAGGTTGGTGCATGCCACCAGCCTTAGCTCCTTGGTGTGGTGGATGTGCTGGCTCCAGCACGCCTCCGAGATGGGACCCTCTTGTGCCCCCTCAGCCCCCGGCCCCCGCGGCTTGTCATGCGATGGGTGGGATGAGCAAACACTGACACAACACCACTAATTCCCGTAACGTGTGCCTGCAGCCCACAACAAGTTGGGAGACGGAGCAGGGGTAGGTCAGGAACGTCTTCCCTGGTGCAGGGGAAGGGAAGGGCCCCCTCCTGCCCCCGGGGCGCTGATTCAGCCTCCCCGGACCATGTGCCCGGCTCCAGCGTGAGTCACGGGGCGAGGACCAGGCACCCGCCCGGGCGCGTAGGAGCACGGCTCCCGGCCCGGCTGGGGTCCCGGCACCGCCTGGCACCCGCTGTGGTCACGCTGGGCTCCTGGGAACCCCCCGGGTGGCTCGGGCCATCGGGCACTGCGTCCGGCTGTAGCGACCACAGAGAGGAAAAAGGTTTAGCCTGTGGCCTCCTTGTCTGGACCAGGGATCTGCTGCGGAGGGGGTCAGGAATGAAAATGTTTCTGAGGCCAAATGCCATTTCCGTGTAGATGCTCTGCATCCAGGGAAGAGCAGCACCCAGCCCCGGGCTGCCCCGCAGCCAGCCGAGCCCTCGCCCGTGCCCTGGCCGTGGAGGTAAAGCCTCCATCCGGGACCTCGTGGTGTCCTCTGCTGTTTCATAGCTTGGCCACTCTCACTCTTCGGTCCCACTCCCAGACGTGTTTAGAAAAAAATAACGAGGCAGAAAAAGGAGCTGGAGAAAAGTGGAATTTCATCCCCCCGGGGAAGGGACCAAACGAAAGTGCTGTCCCGTGGTCCTGTCCCCACCACATCTCTGCAGGGCAGCAGGTCCCCCCAGGCTCCTCCGTCAGAGGTTTCACCCGGGCGCTTTCCCTCCACGCTAGGAGCCCAGCTCAGGCCTCAGGAACACAGAGCCCTGATTTTTTCCCCCTTGCCGGTGATTTTTCCTATGTCTGACCCATCACCTGCCTGCGCTCCTGGGTTTGCCAGACCCCCCAGCCCCAGCACAGCAGTGTTCGGCTCCGGCTGTGCCAGGGATGCTCCGGGGGTGCAGCAGGGCTGGGGTGCAGGGCGAGGTGCTGCCTTGCCGCGCAGCCTCCTGCATCCTCGCCGGCTGCTGATTCCTCCCCTTGCCCTCGGCCTCGCGCGGTGGGACACTGGGGCTGCAGACATCAAAGGGGCTGCTTTAATGGGGAATCGAGGGTTCGGGGCTAGTGCCCGGGGTATCTGCTGCTTTCCACTCCCCCCCTCAAGGCACTTAGTCCCTAATTAAACTGTACACAGCATTCCTTCCCCATCACACCTCGTAAAAACGAGGAACCCACAGAAAATGGGCTGTGTTACACCGAGGATAATGATCACGGCACGGTGCAGCGAGGGCTGCGACTCCAGCGGAGAGCAGAGACCCTGCCAGGGAAAGTGTGACCCGGGCAGGGGGTGTGCGTGCTCATTTCTGTGTCAGTACTTCGCGTTGGCATATGTGCAAATAAGTAATAATCCACCGTAATGAGAGTAAAAAAAAAAAAAAAAAAAAAAAATAGCAGTTTTGCAAACATTCTCCGGTGGCCGGGGAACGTGTGATGGAGGTGTGAGCTGCCCGGGGCAGGCTGCGCGTGGTGTCACACAGAGCTCTGCAAAGACTTTGCTGCTGAGGGCTCTGTAAGCAGGGACAGCCCATCACTGTGGCTTCTGGCCCGTCTGCCCTCACTGCCAGGATCAAACCTGGGAATATGGCAATCCACGGCACTGCAAGGGTGTTGGATGTCGGGGATTCAAAGGAGAATATATGGTGGGGATTATAAAACTGATGCTGTAAAGTGAACCCGAATATGTAGAACTGAAATCTTCCATTTCAGAGGTTTGGTTTAGACCAGGAAAACCCGGATCCCTCCTGCTCTCTGCAGACACACAGCACGCCAGGGAGTTTGTCCCGAGCTGCAGTTTGCCCCTTTGTCTGGAGCATCCCGCTCCGTCCCGCTGCCCTCCCAGCTCCAGACGGGGCTGCCTTCCCCAGGCGGCCACATTCCACCGCAGCAGTAAAATACATTACTTGTTCGGCTTTGGGGTGCAGTAGGGTGAGAGGAAGCAATCAGACAGATGCTATTGATTAGCGTTCCTATTGGCTTTGCTATCAAAACGGGGCAGGTTTTTAGGATGGTCAGGTACTTGGTCCCAGTGAGCTCTGGATTCGTTTCCCGGTGCCCTGTCCTCTCCCAGCCCCGGTGGGGACACAGGGTCCCACCAGGCGGGAGAAGCTCACGCTGATGCTCGACCACATCTCCCAGTGTGGGCAGGAGTTGGAGGGCTCTGCTCCTCCGGCCTGGTCCACCGTCCTTCTTTAATGTGTTTTACACATGTGATGAATATCGAAGGAATTTGTTTTTTAAAGCCTGTTTTGATTGAAATCGCACACAAACCAGCTCATGCTTGAGGCCTTCCTGTAAGTTATTATTATTTTTTTCATTTCAGGGGAAGATTATGTTTCTTAGGCAAACAGGAAAAACAACAGGGAAAAAAGGCTCTGTTTGTTTCTTTAGCTTGGAGCTGGATCTTGGAGCGTTTCCCCGCAGCGGAGATGACGGTGTCGGCAGTGTGGAGGCATCAGAGGATCCCACCAATGTGCAAAGGGACATTGGGGTAACTCTGCCACCCCCCAAATACGGGTGACCTTGCAGGAACACAGCGCAGCAGAGCGAGCTTCCCCATCCAAACGAGGTGGGGACAGGGGTCTTCAGAGATACAAGGTCAACAAGCCCGTGTCTGTGCTCAGGTTTTAACTAGTTTTTTACGGAGGTTTTGGGTGTGATGTTTCCTTTTTAGGGGCCAGAAAGAGTCCAGGGTGGAGCAGTGTGCCCTGGAGGGGTGGCTGTGGGGGAGAGCAGCCCTGCAGAGGGACCCTCCCCGGACACATCTCCAAATCAGCGCAGCCTCTCCTCTGGCTTCAAATGACCCACATGTCCACTGGCACAGCAGCACGCGGGGACACACACGCAATGGCCACTGGCAATCTAAGCACGCGAGCGAGCACACCAGACCATGCAACCCATCCTCACGGCCCCCGTCCTTCTCCCTTGCACCGCCATTCTTGGACCATCTGTGCTCCCTGTAGCAAGGATGCGCCTTCAAATCAGAAGCTGTAGGTAGCCGTGCAGCGGTGTCTGAGAGACCATCCAAGTAACTTTGGCATGCAGGAAAGCAGGGCTGAGCCAGCGGGGTACCTGGGGGAGGTATTTTTCTCTCTCCTTTCTCCTTTGGAAGAAGGGAGGGGGTGGACGGAGCTGCTGGAGGCCCTGCAGGGTTTGGGGAGCGCGGCCAGGAACCCACCTCCTAACACGGTGTGTGAAAGCGGCTGCGGGTGGGAGCAGGAGCCCGTCTTGGTGGGAACGAGGAGGCGTTTGCAGGTCATTTCAGCATGTTGTCCCAGTCAAATATTTGTCTAGTTAATAAATATATTGTTGTTTTTTTCAGTGAGGAAATGAGGAGACTGCAAAGAAAAATAATGAAAGGCCTTTCTTGTGCAGTCCTGCTCTGCAAGAACCTGGATCAGGCCCTCCGCCTTCTCCTTGGCCCTCACGCTATAAGAAACCCTGCTGTGGATTTCACAACGGCGTGATTGACAAGATTAGAAATTATCTCCCCCTCTCTCTACATATAAGGTTACTGCCGCTCCAGGCACAGTGTGAAATTCCCCTTGCCGGAGCTCATTAAATGGGTCAATGGACGTGTTCCAGCTTCTCTGCAGTTCACAAAGGGCTGAGTCCTGGCCACCCCACCAAACTCTGTCCCAGGCCGTTGACGAGTAAGTGCTTCCATATGGCTCACCTCAGCATCTCCAGAAAGATAACAGAGAGCTAATGGCTTGCAGATTCCACGGATGCTCGTCGTCAAACGTGCAGAGGAACCGGGGGCTCGGGGCTGCGTTCAATCACAGCTGATTGGGACAGAGGGGACCCGCGGGCTGCCTGCCAGCCTTCATCCCCCACAGACCTTCCCGTTGGGATGGGGGCACTGGCAAAGAGCAGCACATTCACACAGCCGTGTCAGGAACTGGGAGCAGAGGGAAAGGTGAGTGGGCAGCCACTGCCCCAGATGCTCTGGGGGCTGGTTGGTGAGATGGTGCCCTCAAACACGCAGCTCTGAGCGTTCTTGCCATCTTCACGGCCCCCAGGACAACCAACGACAGGTATCGAACAGTGGCAAGACCCTTTTCTTGTACTGGATGCTCTCATGGGCTATTTAGATGCCTTCAGGCCAGAAAGTCACCAATGTGCTTTCAGTGATGTGAAGACAGGGAGAAATGCTGCGAAAGCATTCCTTCTGAAATATTTGCCCTTTTCCCCTTCTTTTGTTTTTTAATGGCACTTCAGTGAGTCGGTTGCTTCCCTGAATCATATTTACTGTGAGGAATGATTTACAAATGTCTCCCTGACATTTGCTCCGAAGCTCATCCTTCATGTCCTGCTCGTGTTGGCGGGCCGTGGGCATCACCTGGCATTTCTCCTCTCCTGCAGTTGGATGACCCCAGTTGCTTACCTGCACGGGGAGCATTTCAAATGCACCCAAACATGCTGTTCGAAACACTGCTGTTGAATATTTGAGTATAAAATCTATATTTAATGAGCGTGTGTGCTGGGAAAGTTGGAGCGCCGGCATTATTCATGTGGAAGAGACACAATGGGGTCAAGAGCAGAGGTGAATCGAAGCACTCCCCATGTTGGAACAAGCACTCGTGGGACACGGTTTGCTCTGCTCAGGCTGCTCCGTCACCTCCCAGAAGTGCTGCCACCTTATCACCACCCGTCCCCCTATTGCACGGAGGTGTTTCGGGATGCTCTGGGACAATCCCCTGCGCTCAAAGAAGTTAGAAAATGACCAAATTTTGGAAAGCAAGGTCTTCTTGGCTCTCCCATGAGTAGACAGCCTCCCAGGGCCACTATTGTGATGCTGAGGATGGAGATGAAGTCCTGGGCTGAAGGAGGAATTCCTTTAGCCCCAAGAAGTGTCTGCGTGTGACACAGAAGCAGGAATGCTCGGGGAGGATTGCCATGCTTGTGAAGCGCTGATTGAATGTACTGCTGGAGGAGCTGTGACCTGTGTGGTTTATGGGCTCCTAATTACACAGCTCAGCATCATCGCCATCCAATTAGGTCCCTTCAGTTCAGGGTATTTGTGTAACTAACCACCGATTAAAGTCCCCACTCTCAGGTCCCTGGGGCTGCTTCCTTGGGGTCGGGCAGTCATGCAGGGCGGTGGTAGTGCCTCATGATATCTTAACACTGCTTTGGGGGGGCTTGTTCCCTGGGACCATCATCCTTGTTCTCGTGCAAGCCCACGGACGGGCAACAGGCACGGTTCCACCTCACCAGGACTGATCTGAGCTGGCACTGTTTCAGCCAGCATCCCTCTGTATTCCCTTTGCAAAGGACGAGGCAAAGCACAGCTCCGGGATGCTCTCCTGGCTCTGCACCTCTCTTCAGCTTCAAAATAGGGTAATTCTCGTGCAGGATGCTCAGGCGTTTCCAGCACAGGTCTCTCAAAGGGAAGGGTCCCCCCAGGGACCACCTCCCCTCTCTAGAACCTCCCCCCAAGTGGCCCCACACCACTGTGGGAGCCCATCTCCCAGGTGAACCCCACAAACAGCCAAATCTGGAGAGAGGGGATGTGGCCTCGAGAGGGTAAAGAGGGCTGCTAGCAGGTCCTGCTGCCTGCGGGCAGCTCAGCTTCGGAGCTCTGCTTTCTTCCCTTCCCTCCTTCAGTGAGAAGCTGGAAATCCCCCATCCCCATCTGCTTTACGCGCCGAAACCGAAATAAATGAAATTACCTTTAATTATTCTCATTACTTTCCTTGGGAATGCTGGAGTGAAAGGCAGCATTTAGCTGTGAGCTACAGCAGGGCTCTGCCCTTCCTCCTGCCCCCCAGCCTGCTGCCAGGGGAGCCAGCCCCCCCAGGCCCCCTGCCACAAGGCATGACTCACTCCTCCAGCGCCCTGGACACACACAGAGCTCCTTCTCCACCCGTGCAGGATGAAAGGAGGGGACAGGAGGGGAAGAAACCGGACGGAGATGGGGGAAGGCATGGAGGGAGAGCTGAGAGCAAGGGGGTCCAGGGGTCAGGGGCTGGGGGCTCACGGGGGTCAGGGCTCGCAGCCAGGCGGGGATGACCTGCCCATTTCCAGACCACCTCTCCCGGCTGGTTGTGGCTCCGCAGAGCCTGGGCAGGAGGGTGTCCGGCCGTCGGGCACTTCCATCGCCCCACATGCCCCCTTTCCCCGCTTGTTTGTCCCATCCTGTGAGGTGCTGAGGGACGGATCCTGCAGCTCCCGGCGCCTGGCTGCCTGCAGCGGGACGATGGGCAGGACGTGCAGCTGAAGGGTGCTGCCTTAGCTCCCAACCCCGGCGATGCTGGAGAAAAGCTGCCAATTATTCTTCCCTGTTTAATGATTTCTGGACCTGCAGCTTCGTTACGTGCCGTCTGGCACCTTTCAGCAGGTGCTTGCTGGGATATTTATGTATACAGGTCAGGCAGGCTGGCTCTGGAGAGGCTTCGGGCTGCTTTGCCTGGCGTGGCTGCCCCCCCAGTGCCCGGCCAGGCGTGAGCTGGGAGCAGGACCGCGGGGACTAGCAGCTGGGTGCTCCCACTGGTTCCCCAGATCAGGCACTGCTCGGCAAACGGCTGCTCCCCCTTGTCTCTTCTTTCCCCATCTCCTAGGCATGGGGGAGGAGGTTTTTCCTCTTCCCAGCAGCTGAGAAAATCCGTATCTCCTGAGCTGCGAAGGAAGGAGCGCCCACCCTTGCGCCCAGCTCATGTCCAGTGGAGAAGAAAGAACAAATAAAGCACCAGTCCTGTGGGACCTCCCAAAATAGACCTTCCCTGGGCTCTCCGGCAGCAGCAGAGAAAGCCCCGTCATCTGAGAAGTAGGGAAGGGGAGTAGGGGGGCCGGGAGCCCAGTCCCAGATGGACACTGGGCCATTCTTCTGGAGAAGGTCTTGTTACCCTCCAAGGTCAGCCATAAGTGACACTGAAACCGCTGGGGCCTTTGGGAACGAACATTGAGACACGTTTGCTGTCAAATGGAATCTATTAAAAGGGATTAGATGCTTTTTTTCATCAATACCCCCGTGACACCATGATGGGCTGAAATTGCTGCAAAAACATCATTATTAAAAATGGGCCTATTAGTATTAGAATGGACAGAAGCTCCTCACTAATTTTAGCAGCAGCCGCCGGAGCCGGGACTGGAGGGGGAGCAGCGGAGGCAGCAGCCGCCGGAGCCGGGACTGGAGGGGGAGCAGTGGAGGCAGCCCCGGGAAGGGGCTGTGGGAAACGTGGGCGAGGTGGGAGCAGAGCGGTGCTGGGGGGATGCGGTAGGGTGGGCGTCCCCTCCGCTGTGCCACTGGTCACACCAGCCCGGTACTCAGGCACGCGTGCCGCAGTGCTGCCTCGGCACGGGAAGCAAAGTGGTTGCTCGGAAATAGAGCAAACAAACACATAATCATCTTTGCTCCAAAGTGCATCCATCAGCGGCAAGAGATGCTCTGGACACTGGCGGGCACACGTGCTCCTCCAGAGATGACAATCCGGTTGAGAGCATCATCAGGGACAGAAAGAGATGGCTCGAATGTTTGAGGTCCATTACCTTTAAAGAGATTTAAGTGGAGGTGGGAGACTCTTGGGAGGTAACAGGAGCTGGCAGGGCTGTGCCTGCCAGGCAGGGATGCTGCGTGCCCAGGAGGCCACATCCTGTCCTTGCAGCGTTGGCGTGCAGGCTTGGCACTGCCTGGCACGGCCCACGTGTGCATCCCGGGATGTCTCGAATCTGAGGAGCGTTACCTGGGCTGGGTCGGAGGGGAGGCGGCGGCCATGGGGAGAGCTGGGCAAGCCTGGCACACCATTGCCCTGACCACACTGGGGCAGGCGTGTGGACATCTCCAGGCTGGAGTCAATTCCCTGAGGAGGTGGATTGCAGGTTAACTAGTCTTTATTGCCAGGAAAGCAAAACTAACCAGGCGGAGCCACCCTGATGGTTTCGGTGCCCTGAGGGACTCACCAATGTCTCTCATCGCTGTGCTACAGCTGTCCCCTGGTGTGGGCAGAGGGCCCTGGAGGGTCCTGGGGGGCAGAGACCGAAGAAGGATGAGGCTTGGGCAGCCCCAGGGGATGGTGGATCAGCCCCCCGCTGCTGCTGTGTCCCATCCCAGTGGGAGCTTTCACCGGCAAAGCAGTGAGCAGCACCTCCGAGGCTTCACCTACATGGGGACGGGATGGACATGGCACCACTGGGCACTGGAGTTCAATGGACCCCCACAACTGTCTCAGGGACGTAGTGTGTGACCCCCAGGGGGGACAGGGGCAGCCCTGGGGCACTGCCGGGCTCCCACGGCTCCTTGCAAGGATAGCAGCCTCCACAGTTGGGGGAGTGCCTCTCTGGAGCCAGTTTCTTTCTTGATGAGTGCTCAGGCTATGTTCAGCAGAGCTGGCTGAAATTGTTGACAGGTTGGTTTTTTTTTCTACTGAGAAACGTAGTTTTATCGAAATCAAAGTGTTCCCAGGGAATGAGTGGATTTTGACAAAGTTTTTGAGAGAAATGCGTCTGAACAAATCACTTTAACTCCCTTGCTTTATTTTTCACAGAGGTAAAAATAACTCCTTGGATCTTTATGTGATATAAATTCTATACAATACAATTAATCTAATATTTATAATATCACATCACGCCAACGTTGACTTTGTCAACCAAAACATTTAGCTGTTGACAAAAGGATTCAAAAATTCTCTTTCATACAGCAGCCGGCTCGCTCACCAGCACAAATCCTGAGCATTGAATTTCTCATCAGTGCCGATTTTGCTTTTGGAACAAACCCGAGTATGAAATGCAGCACCCAGAGCTGCGGCTGGTGGGTCAGAGGAGAGCCGGGGGGGTTCAGCCCCAGAGGGTTCAGCCCTGGAGGGGTGGTTTTGGAAGGCAGGAGGGACAGAGGACGCGCTGCTGTGGCCCAGGGAAAGCTGAGCCCCCAGCACAGCCTCCCCCGCCGCATCCACCACTCTCAGTGATTTAACCTGAGTTTGTTTTCTCCTGGCCCTTCCCAGCCTGCTGCAAAGTACCAGATGGTATCTGATATCCAGCCCTAAATGTTAGCTTTGATAATCAGCTACATACCATTATTATAATTAAGCCTCATTTGTGTGCAGGCTTTGCTGCTGCATCCTCTCCTCTCCTCTCCTCTCCTCTCCTCTATTGGTTAAAACAATAACAAAACAAAAAAATAGGACCTTGAAATAAGCAGCAAGGATTTCTCTTACCCGGTATCCATGTGCAAAATTGAGAGAGTTTGCTGCCTCTTCCCTGCCTGCCTTTCTTCCTTCCTCCTTTCCTTCCTTCTTTCCTCCCTTCCTTCCCTCCTTTCTCTCATGGACCCTGCTGCCCGCTGCAAGCACAGGGGGGGCTGACTGTCGGGGCTCCCCCTTACAAGGCTGCAGGGCCGAATCCTGCCCTTGCAGAGCCCGGCTGCCCCAGGGATCCCCTCTTTCCCCACCGGGCTGAGACCCCGAGTCCTTCAGACTCTCCCCTCCAACCTCCGTTTGAGGAGCGATGGGGCTGTCTCCCAGGCGAGCCACTCAGCGCCCCGAGCGCCCCGGCTCCTCCGGCAGTGGCCGCATCTGGTGGGGAGGGGGCTACTGGTTCAGGGGTGCCCGGCCAGCTCTAGGGACAGGGGTCCCCCCTGGCTGAAGGGCTCCAGGTGGCACTAAAACCAGCCATAGCCCTTGGAGGTAAATCCCAGCAAGTCCTCGCCATGAAGAAAGCCAGGGCCTCCTGCTGCCGGGGTCGTTTGTGAGCAGCGCCGGGATGGGGCTTACTTCTCCTAATTGGGCTGATTCCGGTAATTTGCGCCCGGCCATTTTGGAACATTGTTTGTTTGCGTTTCCCCATGGCTTGCTCATTTTGTGCACTAATTAGGTAATTTCCCACATAACTTGGCCAGCTCCCCCTCAGGTCCTCCTCCCTGCGAGGTCTGTCCGGTAGCCCCCGCTGTCCTGGGGATGTCCCTGGGGCTGCCGGGGATGGAGGGAGGGGTGGGTGATGTCCCATGCCCGGCTGATGGCGTTTGCTTCCCCCCAGGCAGCCGGTGGCCGTGGTGCAGTGGGATTCATCCGGGAAAGCTGAAGGCGCTGGAAGGGCCATCAGTAAGGCTGTGTTTGAAGGAAGGGTTGGAAGGGTTTTCCACGTGGTGCGTCACAGCCCGTCTGTGCTCGCTTCTCCCTCCGCTCTGCTGTACTCTCTCCGCTATCAAAGCCCGCAGGTCCCGGAGCCAGACCCTCCCTGTGCCTTTTTCTCCCTGTCGCCCTGCCTGGGAGGGTGGTCTCACAGCTCTGCTGCTAAAAGCGAACCCTGGGACAGCAAAACCTCTGCCTGGCAGCTGGGCTGTGCTTTGAACTCAGACTTCTGAGGACACAAAGCTCCTGCAAGAGCCATCCTGCTCCCTTGAGCCCCATCCGCCCCACGACAGGGAGAGCTCTCACCATCGGCAGGGAGGACCCGCTTCTGCTCAAGGACCACCTTCGGCACGTCCATGGGAGATGGACAAGCAGCCAGGGAGCAAGACAGCCCCTACGCAGTCCCTCACCTGGGGTTGGCCCTTTGGTTTGCCAAAGCAAAATACCCCCCCGACAGCCCAGCAGCCCCGCGCGTGGGATGCCCGTCCCCGGCAGCATCTCCCACTGGCTGCGGGCGCCCCGTGCCCGCCGGGCAGAGCGGGGCTGCGGCGGTCCTGTGGTGTTCGTGGACTGGCATCAGAAGGGCCGGCATACCGGCGTACCTCCGGGCATAGCCGCCTCGTAAAACAGGCTTTTTAATTAACCGTAGGAATAAAACCGTGGACAGTACGTAACCATGGCGACGTGGAGCCAATCCCAGAGGATCCCCAGCCAGCTGGAATATTTGCTGGATGGCAAAGCTTCAGACCAACGTTTAATGGTGTTCGACTCTATTCGGGGAAACAATTACATGCTCCATTTTCAATGTAGTCAGCTGAACAATAGATTAAATGAAGCAATTTAGACAGAGGCTTCTCTGCTGCTGCCCGGCCCATGGGGCTGCTCCTCCGCCGGGCAGGACCACTTCCTTCAGAGAGCGGGCACACGTCGGTGCTGCCCACGGAGAAAGTTGCCCTCACAGGGACGGGAGAGGTCCTTGGACTGCTGGTGGCCCCAGCACATTCCTCCTGGACTTCCTTGGGTGGCCTGGGCTAGCAGAGAGGTGGCCACCGATGCTCACGTCTCTGACCATGACTGGTGTTGGATGGTTGAAAGGACTACGAAAGCCACTGTCGCTGCCTACTTAGCTTCACACACCTGGAGTATGAGGTCTCCCTTGCTGATTTTCTCCCAACTCCCTTTGGTGTCTCAGCCTCTGCAGAGTGCTGTCTCCCCATGCTGGTGGGGCCACGCAGCCGGTCCTGGTATGGCTGATGCTCCGCTCCCCTCCCCTGCTGCTATTGCCCTTCCTCCTCCGTGACACACGTCTCTCTCTTTCTCACCTCCCTTTCTCAGAGCTCGCCCTTTCTCAGCTCCATGACCTCCTTTCTGGTTCAGGAATAGCCTGTTCCCACACTGGTGTGTCATCGCCATTGCACAGAAACCACCTCATGGAAAGGAGACACGCCGTCGATAGAAATGCCTTTTAAGGCATGCTGGGATTTAATTAATTGCTGCCTTTATTTTACGAGTGTAAAAAATGCAGGTCTTTTAAATATTTTCTAAGATGACATCAGGGTCTTCAGTTTAGTTTGGATTCTATTATTGTTATTATTTTAGCTATTCAAAGAATGTGAGGAGTAGTGGAGGTTAGTGACTCCTTCCCTGCCGCCACGCCTTGCTTAGGCTTGTTTTTCCTTCTCCTTGACCTTAGCACATCCACTGGCATGACAATCCACTCCAACCTTCCACATTATGTCCTTTTTTCTGCAAGTAATTGGTTTGCTCCCTTGGCGGTTCAGTTTATCAAGCCCGATCTGATACTCTCGGCAGCCTTTCTCCTCTGCGGTGTTCTGCAAAGTTTATTATTCCCCCCTCTTCCTCAGCCGACTGCTTCATCTCAGCCATTTCACCTCCGGTTTTATAACCATGGGTAGGGCTAACAGTTTAATGGACAAGCCCGCTCTTGCACAATTACTCCATGAAAACATTTCTTGGATTCGCGATGAGTGTTTGCCTGGCAGTTGAAAAGCAGAGGGGCTTTTTTGGGTGCCCATCTCAAGACCTTTCAAAGGCACCTGACATCAGGAGGATGAGCATACAGAATTGATTGCTTTATAAGTGCCATCAAGTTGGGCTCACAAAATCACTGGTTGTTCTTGAAAATGTAGGCTGTTATTCTTCTGCCGATGACTCAACTAACACTAAGCATTAATGGAAGAGTGTTATTAGGTAGGGTTACTCAAACCAGGGTTACTCAACTAGATATTTATCCCCATGAGAAGAGCTCTTCCTCCTCACTCATCCTTTTCTGCCTCTTTTGTCAAAGCAAACTCAAGGGCTTATTTCAGGTTCCAGCATGTACCATCTTGAAAGGAAAGATTTGTCTCTAGGGCAAGAGGAAACCATCCAAAAGCCACCTCCTCCTCTTCATCCTCTGACTCTGCCCTTTCTCCACCTGACTGTGGACCTCTGGCACCACCACACTCTTGTGGCTTGGAAAGGTCCTAGAAAAGAAAGCAAAAAACAGTGTTTCCTGAAGTTTTACAAACGGCTGCTGCCGCTCCCTGGCCTGAGCCCCACCTGGGGATGGTGGCAGCGGAGGGGACAGAGGAGCTGCTTGGGGAGTAGCCGTGGTGGGACCACCATCCCCTCACATAGCCTGGTTCTGGTGTGAACCGCTAATGCAACCACACCAAAAATGGGTTTGGCCTCTATTTCCAGTCATGGACCTCAATAGTAGAGGACAAAAGAGAAAGAAACAGGGAAGAGCCAGGCTGCGCTCGAGAACAAGTTGTTTATCAGTATTTTCCATGAGGCATCAGCAGTTCTTTAAAGAGGACAAAACCAGAGGGACTTTACAGAGAAATCCTTGTAGGGGCTCCGGTGGTATAATTAGTTTCTATATTTGACCAATGTAAAAGTTTATCTTTAAGTCTCCTATATTTTTTAAATATGACATCAATGTCTTTGGCTTTGTTTTGATTGTCATTAACTACCAGGTTTTATTATTATTATTTTTTTAAACTATTCAAAAAAAATTGAGAATATTTACTCAGGGCATAAAAATACCCCCAAATTCTGATGTCTTTGGCAGAGAAGTGGTGGTCCCATTTGTTTTGCATGTGATAAATACTCCTGCTGCCACGTTACCCCCACCACAAATTCAACGATTGTTTAATTTTCAGCTCAATTTTTAAAAACCTAAATGTTCTGAGCCGACTTAATGTTATATTAATTTTTTAAACCAACAAGGCAAACTGGCTCGTAACATAAATATTTTACCAGGCATTTATAAATATCGTGGCTGCTAAAAAAAACAACACAGTTGGTCAAAAAGCTTCAGAGGCTTCATGCTTGGCGTGAGCTGTGCCGGCGGCAGCGTGGTCCGGCAGGATGGAGGGATCCGGCGTGGGAGGTGGCAGCAACAACTCGGACCCACTGAAGGGTTTTCAGTTTCTCTCCAATCTCTCTGTTTCCTGGAGCTGAATGTGTGGAAAACTGCTGCAGCTGCTCCTGACTGCTGGGAAATCTTCTCTTGACTTGCTCCCATCCCTCTCCTGCCTGGTCGTGGGCCAGATCCTGCCAGCACCGCTGGGATGGGCACGCTGCTTGGCACAGAAGATAGTGAGGGCACCGCGTCTCGTTTCTGCAGGGGTTGGTTCTCTGACCCCGACCTGGGGACTGGACAAAGTCTTCTCATGTTGATGCTGGATTTCTTTTCGGTCAGATCAGCGGCGCTGACAGCGGCAGCCCCCTCTGCACCGTACTCCCCTCAGGACCTTCCAGCACAACCAGCGACGGGCTGGGAGGGGGATGCGGATGAACTGGGAACCTTGCACAAAATCAAATCAAATTCCCGATCTTGGTGTGGTTTGAGACCAGCGTTTCCAACAGGAAAAACTACAGGGGCTTGCCCTGTCCGTGGTGGGAACCCGAAGGGCTGGAGCCAGGAGGAGAGGCGGGGAGGGAAACGGACTTTATAAAATTCACTTTCAAACAAGTGAAAACAGCGTTAAACAAACATGTAGCCTTTTGTAAGGGAGGATAATCCCTCCATTCAGATGTTAACATTAAAGAGTTATAACAAGGCTTTAGCTGTTTTCTCTTCAGAGTGGGAACAGTAATTCCGTAAGTACATCTTGGGAAGGTTTCCAAAGGGCTGGGAAGTGACAGTAATAAAACCGGACAGGTACCTTTGAGAGCAAGCGCAGGATCTGATGGCCATGAGCCCACACAGACCTGACCATGCACCCGTCCTGGGTGTCGCTGATGGGCTTCTCCTCTTGCCGCAGGACCAGAGCAAGGGAGAGATGCTACAGGGCAGGAAAATAATAGTAACAAGAGAAAAGTGCATGGGATGGGCTGGGATGGGCTGGGGTGGGATGGGGTGGGGTGGGATGGGAAGCCTCTTCTCCACCAGGTTAAGTTCTGGATGGGCTTGTGCAAATGGCGGGAGGTGTGGGATGTGTAGTGGTGGCAGGAGCACAACGGAGGGAATGGGACGGAGCCTTTGGAGTTTGACCAGCCAGATCAAAGAAGCACAACTTCCGTCCCTGGCCCTCTGACTGTTTTCCTTGACCTGGAGGCTGAGCTGATACTTTGCTCCCTTATGAAAAGGCAGCAGGGAGGCAGAACTATTTCCTCTTCAGATTGGGTGATTTTATGGCTTTGCACACTTCCCAGCTCGCTCCGGCTGGGAGCCAGCCTGGAAGAGATCCCCACCTTTCTGGGAACACAGTGAGAAAAGCAAACACAAGGAAATCTTCCTTCCCTTCCCTCCCCATGCCCCGTGGGCAGCTCCTGCCCCAGCTGCCGCGCTGCCAGGCAGGCTGCTTTCACCCAGCGCCGCCGCGAGCCGTGCATGGGTGATCGGGGGCTCAGCTCTGTCGCAGGGTGTCGAAGGAATCACAGCCCCCCAGTGTCTTGTGCTCCCGCCACCCTGCCCGTCCGCACGCTCGCCCTGCCTGCCGGGATCCGTGGGGCTGCCTGCGAGTCCACCCGCCTTCTATCCCCATCCGCCCATCTGTAGACATTTTGTTGGACATTTCGCTCCCCAGGCTTGTCTTCGCCATCGCTGGGTTCACACAAATGACAGTCCTCTGCAGCCTGAAATAGAAGAAAATGCAGTAGCCAGCCTGGCAGCCCAGGGAGCCCCTCCAGGGGCAAGCAGGGAAGCGTGCCCGGAGCCCCATGCCCACCCTGAGCCTGGGTGCCAGCTGCTTGTGCCTGGCATGGGGCAGCCCCGGGGGCTTGCCCAGGCTGGGAGCAGGGCTAGCTGGAGCCAAGCAAACAGCCAACAGCCTCCTCTCCAGACCTGAGGGTGGGCATCAACTGCAGGAGCTGCCCTGTTGCTCCTGGGAGAGCTCTGGGGGGAAGGCTGCGGTGGAAACGACAGACATCACGAGGAAGATGTCAGCCGATGATGGGAAGTGCTGGGAAGCGCCACGAGTGTGGTCGAGGAGGGACAGTTTCCAGGCATCCCGGGATGTAAACACCAAACACACGCGGGGTTGCCAGAGGAGATGGGATGAAATGAAAAACGCAGGCTCAGTGCCAGGTTCCCGGTGGCACAGGGCGTTTGGGTCTAGCAGAGCGTCTGAGCGGGATGGAGCATGCTTGGAGGGCTTGGGGGAAATTGGGAAATATGCTTTGGGCCCCCCAGACCCCCCAGCCTCTGCTGTCCTGCTGGGGGGGGTCTCCACCAGCTCCCTCCGACCCGAACAGTGAATGCTGAGGGAGAGGATCCCTGCGAAGCTTTCTGCCAACGTGCTGACAGCGCTCCGGGCTCCCTCCGAAATGTGGCAGCAGTCTCGTCCAGAGCAGCCGGGGCAGGAGCGAGATTTCTGCTTCCTGACAATAGCCGAACCCGGGCCAGCCCGCGTCCCCCGGGGCATTCTTCCACCCCGCTGTCCCCCAGACATGCCGGGACAGTGGGACACGAATCCAAGCCTGGATGTTTCCACTCCTCCTCCCTCCTCCCCTCCCGTCTCCACGGCCTGTCTTGTCTGCATCCGATGCTCCAGTGAGTATTAATAGAGTTGCAACGTCTGACGTCTCAAAGGAATCCCCTGTTGGGAGAAAAGCTGCTCCGGGGGCTGGCGGTGGGGCCGGCACATCCCTTCCGCGGCCGAGGAGGGCTCCGGCGCTCCCCGGGCTGCTCCCGGCACAGGACCTGGGCTTTATGGGGCTCCTGAATTTAAACCTAAATTATAGATCCCCATACACCGGATCCGTATATTTAAGCATTTAATGGGGTTTTACGCAGGCTATTTTTACAACTTTAATGCACTTAGCACTAATTTGGGGAAGTTTAATGCAAAACACATAAATGTTGGATGGGAGACGGCCGAGGTGTTTTACAGCCTTTGGGAATTACACAAAGTATGTGGGGCTCATTTCGACTTCTGATATCACTCAGCACAAAATTACCTTTGCCTGGCCAGGTGCCAGGGAGCTGCGGGCTGCGGCTGGCAGGCGTGATGTATTACAATGTCACTCTCAGAGCGGTGACCGTGGCCATATATAAACCCGAGACCCAGGCAAGGGCTCAAAGCCTCGTTAATGCCTTTCCTAATCTGGCAGGATCAGATTTGCCCGATGCACTCGGAGTCGCTCCGACTCACATCCTCTGGTTTGTGTGGTTGCCTTATTACGTGTTGTGGGGAAAGTGGAGACATCTTTGGTGCAAAGAAAACACCCCGCAGCGCCGGGTGGCTGAGAGGGGGGAACCCACTGAGAAAACCCAGTAGGACGTGATGGACCAGGAACCAACCGAGTCAGCATTGTATCTTTGCCCATCCCTTCACACCTCTTCCATCTTCGCAAGTCCATTCTTCTCCATCTCATGGTGTGAAGGATGGAAATGGCTGTTTTCACTGATCTGTCATCTATACGATGGCGTGTCTCCCATGGCATGAGGGATTGCTTCACCGCCAAAGCCAAAATGAGCCATACCTAGGCTAATGTTAAGACAAACTGGTTGTGTCCTGGACACAGCGTGCCTGGAGCAACAGGGAAGCCAAGAGGTACAAATCCACTGGGCTGAAGGACATCCGGAAGCCTGCGGGCAGGAGAATGGACCCACTGCTGACCATGTCCTCAGGAGGAGTTTTGAAGGAGCGTTTAAAAGTTTGATGAAAGAATTTGGCTGTGGGTTTGAGCCTAGCCTCACTCACCGATCTCTGAAATCTCCCTCAGCTCTGAAATCGTCGCAGCTCGAACGCCCTGCGAAGCTGCACAGTAAAGCTGGTGAGAAAAGAGATGGCTTGAAAAAAGAGGCTCTCAGCAAAGACCCTGATGGATGCCCAGGCACGGACGCCAAGATGAGACTGAACCGTGCCGGCCAGACCGTGTCCTGAGGGCAGGTGGCTTCCCTGACACGGGGCTGGCACACTGGGCAGCACTTGCAGGAGCAGTTCATGTCGTGGATGCTTCTCTGTCCCAGGGAAGGAGACAACCTCAACCCCTTCCTCCACGCAGGAGGGATCACTGACTCCTACGTGCCCCCCCCACGGCAGCGGCACAGCTGCCGGGTTCTGGTGAGCTATGAAAACATGGCTTGCCCTGAGCACAGGCAATTAGCAGGGTCAGTACTGTGTATAACAAAGTAAGAAATTACACCCCAAAATATTGGTTTCTCAGTTAGTGCTTTAACTTATCACATGAGCCGCTTGTCCCTGAGATGAACAGAATTTCCCTTCTCCAGTTAATTCCAAGGAAGCTGTTATGACTGTAGCAAGTTTTGTGTGCTCTTCCCTTCCCAAATTCACTCATTATGAGTCAGAAAAATCTCATCTTTTCCAACCTTGGCCTTCAGGTAACTACCTTGAATAGTGTCTACCAAGCAGACAGCAAGCATTAACTAATCAGGTCGTGTCCATTAGACCCACAGTGCTATTTCCAGGACTCAGAGGATGAGCGAAGAGCCAAAGGCATTAAATGCCTTATCCAGGGCCAGCAGCAAAGCCAGCCAGGTCACTTGGGCCACCGATTCACAACCCCGTGCTCACTCCAGGCGGGCACGGCAGCTCTCGCTGCAAAGGCTGGGATAGCTTCCATAATGATGCAGCCGCAGCCACGAGGTGAGATGAAGCCTGAGGAGCAGTCAGCGACTTCCCAGGGTCTCCGAAAGCCAGCGACTGAGGTCAGACCAGCCACAGAGGGACTGAGCTGGGGAGGGCTCAGCTGAGGGTGCAGGAGGAGGCAAGGTGAGGAGTCAGGCAGCCAGAGCCTGAGAAGTGTTGGGGGGGATGCTGGGAATGGGAAGGGGCAAGAATATCTGAAGCAGCGGATCAATGACCGGCTGGCAGGAGCCTCCCGCCCCTGGGACCCGTGGCTGTGCAGGCAGGGCTAGAGGGAATCCGAGCAGTGCTGCAGTGCAAACATCGTCAGCGCTGGGGGAGCACCAGTATAGCTGAGGGAAGGGACTGTGAAGAACTGGGACAGGTTGTGGCACAGGGTGCTCAGTGTGGGCTGCTGTGGCTGAGCTTAACGTCAGAGTGGCTGCAGATGCCTCATTGCACCCTCCCACGCTGCACCGCTGCCGCTTGGGACTCTCTGGTCTAAAGGGTGGGCGCACCTGGATCCTCAGGAGGTCCATGCTGTAGCCACCAGCTTGCCAGGGAAAGGGAGATGGGATGGGATGGGATGGGATGGGATGGGTTGGCATGGCATGGCATGGCATGGCATGGCATGGCATGGCATGGTGCGTTATGTAGCCAACAACATCTCCCTGTCTTTTTGAGCTGTTACAGAAGGCGTCAGTTGGATCCTTGGGTACATGTGCTGCTCCTGACATTGCCACAACATTTTCCCACCTTTCTTTTTGCTCCAGGTCAAACCTGTTACTTTATCATAACAGGCCAAGGGGCATATCAGCCCCACATCTCTGGCTTAGCAGTCGTGATCTGTTGTCCCCACACAGCCTGGTTAATCTAGTTATCCTATAACTAAACAGCTTATCTATTCCTGGAGTGCAGCCAGGGACTTCTGCTTCCTCAGCACACATCCCCAGGCAAGAGACGGGCCGTAGACTGTGCAGTGACCCCAGCAGCACAACTTGTCTGAGCAATCCTGGCACTGATTTTCATCAAGACACATCCCAGACACTCGTCCAAGCGGGGCAACTTCCCTGTTCCCGGACAGCCCTGCCAAATTCCACCAAAGCAGCCAAGCTCACCGTGCAAGGTGGTCTGCCGCCCACCGGGACTGCTGTCTCAGCGTTCATCCTTGCTCCTCAGCTCTGGAGGGAGTCCTGGCAGGTCCTGCCTCCTTTCCCAGAGGCAGAATTCGCTCCCTCACCCAGTGCAAGGAGAGGCACGCGGAGCTCTGGCAATGCCTCGTGCCTGGAACCTCGGACAAACTCTGGTGCTTCAGCCTCTGGTTATGCAGACAAGTGTAAAAGCCACTTCTGTTTCGAGCACATATTAAGCCTATTGCACCAGGGCTATGTTCTCCCTGGGGAATTCCCTCGCAGCCCTGGTAATCCTCCCTTTAATTTTTCGCCTTTTCTTCCTTCATTTCTTTTAATTACTTAAAAAGCACCCCAAAATGAAATTACACCAAATAAATTCATGCTCCCAGGAGAGCCCCAGGAAGCCGTGTGGCTGCAGGAAATTCGGAAGGGTTATAGACCACATCTCTGAGATGCTCCAGGGGCTTTGGCAAGAGGTGGCCACCAGTCTCAGCGCTCCTCTTCCATTTCCTTCACCTCCTGAGTGTCTCATTTATGCTCCCGGGGCCAGGGTGGGGAGGAGGGGGCTGAGCTGAGGATACCTTCCTCTGGTCGGCTGCAGCACAGACATGAGCAGGTCAGTCTGAGGGACACCCTCTGCCTCCTGAGAGCTGGGGGCAGGAGAACTTGGGACCCTTCTCTTCGGACACACTCCAGGCAGCACGGCAGACACGCTTTGCTCCATCTGCAAGCACATGCCCTCACCCATGATGCAGACCGTGCTCATACGAGGCCATGAGTGCACAGCAATGCTTCCCGCGCCTGCCTTGGCACCTCAAGAAGCAAACACCTCTCTTCCCCAACAGCTGGCAAAGCTTTTTTTTTTTTTTTTTTTTTTGCTGGAGGGGAAGCGATTAACACCGAGCCTTGCCCTTCCTGCTCTGCTGCTGGCTGTGACTCACAGCTACAGCAAGAGGCGACAGGACCAGGCTGCCAGAGCCCAGGGGCTGGACAGACCTGCTGCACGAAGCGGAGGGCGGGCAGGCACACACATGCATGCCCGGTGCCGAGCCAGCCTGAGTACGTGTCCGCAGACAAGCATCAAGCAGAAATAAAGTTCATGGCGATACACCCCCGTGTGCAGAGATTGGCGATGGCCCCAGCAGCCCCGCAGCATCGGTGGTGCCGCTCATCCCTCCCAGCTCTGCCTTCGCTGCCTCCTTATGAGGCGTCTGCTTTGGGGCTGTCAGTGTAATCAGTGTTCCCTGCCTCATGTCATTGAGCCGAGGATGTCTGGGGTTTCCCTGAGGTCACCCGCTCTCTTTCAAACTGTCCCCTGGGAGCGGAGGGGGAAGGGGCTCCAGGGATCCTGTCCTCTCGTGCCACTGCTCCGGCGCTGTCGCTGCTCTGTCCAGCTTGGCTGGGCTCCCTGCCACGGGCAGCGCCATCCTGGCAGCGAGTAAAGGGACTTGCTGAGAAGATAGGCTTGGAAACCCCAAGGAGACCTCTGCAAGGGAAGGGTTGACCAGCAGGGCTGGTGGGACACAGATCTGGGACCTCCAGGCAGCCAAGCCCTGTTGCTTTGCTCCGGGAGGTGGGTGCATCCTGCCCCCACCCTGCCTCTGTCCCCTCTGATGTGTCACCTCCCTGGGGCAGGGAGCTCCCCAAACTGCCCCAGCAGCTGGCAGCGAGCAAGGACCCACGGGTGGGCACGCGTGCTGTGGGGCTCTGCATGGTCTGTACACTCCGTGGGACTGCCCCGGCAGTGGGGTCCCTGCTCTGCTGGTCCTCCCCCCCTAGGGAGCCCACCCCGGCCAGGGCCAGGCGACACGCACCTTGAGAATCCCTGTGACACGTACCAAGAGCGACACAGACAAATACCCCTCCAGGGGCCGCAGTGGATGGCAGACATCTATTCTTCACTGTGGCTGAGCTGAATGTTAAAGCAGGCATCCCTCTGGGATGGAGAGGCGGCCAGCTCGGCCCCTGGCACTGCAGACCCCAGATCTGTGGGTTTCAGCAGGGCAGAGTAAGGCCAGTAAAACTCCAGTAAGGCCAGTAAAGCTCCAGTAAAGCCAGTGTGGTGGGCTCGGCTTGGTGGCCAGCAGCGAGAGGTTTGGGGACAGCCCGCTGCTCCATCCTGCTCCCAGCCCCGCGTCGCTCCAGTCTTCCCATGCCACCTGCATATGAATGAAGGGAAAATAGGACATCAATTACTCTGGTCAGAAATGGAAATGGTTTTTCAGATGGGCTGGGAGGGCCCCTGGGTGCCAGTTAGGCACACCTCTAACAGCCCGTTAGCACAGGAGAGCAAAATGCTAATTGAAAGGGCCCAAAGTTACAGCCCCGCTCACTGCTGCTCCCAGCTGCTTGCTGAGAAACGAGCAGGAGTCTAATTGCTGTGACGGGAGAGGAAAGGCCACCAAATTGCTTCTGCCGTGGCAGATCACTGTCCCCCCCAAGACTCGGTGCCAAGCAATGCTTGGCAGGTATCGCTGCCACAGCATGGTGGCACGTCCCCAACAAGAGGGACAGGGCAGTCCTGGGGGAGGGTACGAGGCAACAAATACCGCACATGACACTGTGGACCCCGACCCAGCTGTTGCTCAAACACGCATCAGGCCACAAGTCCTTCCTCAGCAAGCCCACGTCCCGCTGGGCTGAAGGTCAGGTTCACAGCAAAGCTGAAGCTGGGAAGCCCTGACGCCTCTTTATTCACTCCCTGGGAGAAAAAGTTCAAATCTTGAAATTTCACATAAGCATAATTTTTTTTTTTAAATCGTCATCTAATAAATGAAGGAATTATCTTTAAAAAAAAAATCCTCTTGTGAAGTTTGGAAGAGTTTTTTGAAGCAGTTGGAGTACTTTGTTTTGATTTTGATGTTTCAACTAACAGGGAAAAATGCAAAAATTGAAATGAAACTCCTGGACCTTGTAGTATGTTTTCATAATTATTCACAAAACTCCTCGATGAAATATATACGTCTCCACAAAGTCCTTCTAATGTGTGGAATCAGCATTTCCTGACAAAAGCTTTCCATCGGAAAGTTTTTGGTCACCTCTCAAGAATGCCCGTGCTCCTCAGAGGCGAACATGCCCACCCTGCCCACGCTGCCCACCCTGCCCACCCTGCCCACGCTCATCCCCCCCGCACCCAGGCAGCACCACCATCCTGGCGGGATGCTGCTCTGCGCAGAGCAGGGCTGGGATGGGATGGGCATCTCATGGGCAAGTCTGGCAGCAGAAAGCCCTTGGCTTTCCCCTCCTGCCGGGCAGGCTGCGAGGGCCGGGCTGGGGTGAGCTGGGTGAATTTTCTCTCTTTGGGGTTTTTAGGGGCAAGAGGGGTGGGCTTTACCCCACGGGTGCGTTGGTTGGTGGGGGAGGAAATAGTGGAGAAGCTCGAGGTAATATTTTTTATTTCCTTCACTGCCAGGGAGCAGAAGGCTCGGGGACCATCCCCGGGACAGGAGCCCCTTGCCTTGCCCAGCCGTGCGTGTTCAGACTCCCCGGGTGAGGAGCGCAAGCGCTGCCTTTCGGAGCCCACAAACCATTGCGTCAGACGGTGGCCGGGAGCCTCCTTGGGCCGTGTTTGCACAGGCTGGGGCAGCAGCCTGGCTCCTCCACTCCACGGGCAGCATCCAGGGCACGCTGATGTCAGGGTGTCAGAAGGGACGAGCCCTCCTTGCTCCTCGCTCTGGGTGGGCACCTTCAGGCAGCTGCTCATCCCCCCACGCAGAGGTGCCCCATCCACCCAGGATGCCTCAGAGCTGGGGGCAGCAGCCAGCAATGCCACCTCCACAGCTTAGTTAGCTCAGACAGGACTTGGGAGTCTCCTTCCCTGCTGGTCTCTTGGACAGGAGAAAGGATCAGCTTGACTAAAGCCAAGGACACAGCCTGACCACGCTCTCCAAAGATGGGGGTGGGTGGCTGTGTGCTGTGCCACCGCTGGTCCTCACCTCGTTCCTCATATGATAAGGTTGGAGGCAGCTTCACATACAGCTCAGAAAGCAGCAGCAGAAGAGATGGGAGTGGGTCCATGCAGACCTCTCTTGAACATCACAGCCACATGGAAGGATCTGCTCCTTAACATGCCCCAAATGCATTGTGTTCCTCCTTCGCAGCCAGGGAAGGGCTGTGGTTACCATAGCCAGGCAGCGTGTGTGTTTGGGTGTACTGCTTGCACGGGATGGGAAAAAGATGTGATCTAATGTAGGATCGTGGGGTATCTCCATGGCCATTTCCAGCAGAGCTGTACCAAATGTACCCCTTGAGTTAAGAGAAGCTCTTGCTAACTTCTTACGTCTCGAACAGAAAACACACTGAAACAAGACCATGGTAAAATTTTTAAGCAGTGGAGCTGAGCCTGGGCCCTACAAGCCCTGTTCCTGGAAGCGCTTTTTTCTGGGAAGGACAACCTTGTAATTAAGTGGCTGGGAATGACATGATGTCTCTGAGATGTTTTGCTGGCTGCTGGGAGGTCCAGACGGCAGCACTTGCTGCTTGGGAAAACCTGCATCCAGAGCTGTTTGCCTCTGCACCAGACCTTTCTGTAGCCCCTGAAGAACCAGTGTGAGGAAACGGTCCCTCCCCAGCCCACCCTTCACTGCTCTCTGTTGGGGTGAGATCAGTGTCCCCTGGAACAGATGCCCCAGCATTTGCTTTCCCTTTGGAGACTTCTCAGCCTCTTTACCTGAACCATTACCATAACTGGTTTTGGGATGTTAAGAGCTTTTTTCACATTATGTGCCCCAACAGAGGGATGCAGCGCTGAAAGCCGTGTGTTTGGCTTACTGTGCTGGTTTTGGGCTGCTGAGGGGACATGGAGGGCATTACGGTGACCCTGATGAGTGAGTTGAAGGGAGGGGAATGCTTTGCAAGAGATGGATGCTCTCCATGCCAGCCTCCATGAAGCTGCTTGGGAAGGATGTAGTGGTGGACCTGGCATGGAGATGCAGTTTCCTGTGCCCCGTGGGCATATGGCTCTGCCCGGGGCACTGCAGACACCCCAAAGCCCCATGCCAGCTCCATGGGCCACTCTCAGTGCTGGCGGTGGCCAGTGGTCTGCGAGGTCTGGCAGCTGGGAGCATGCACTGGCACAGGGAGCCAGGGCATCTCACCTCTGGTGATTAATTATCCCCTGAGCCTGCTGACTCCTTCACCTCCAGCCATAATTCAAAGTCTCTAAAAAAATCTGTGTTTTTCTTCTCCCTGTACTATTTAATTAGTTACACATGTCCCCAGCGCTATATTTTTTTGTGGTGCGCTTGGAAAATTAGAAGAAAGTGGTGATAAGATTCCCTCATTACCTGCCGCTCTTTGTTCTGAGCTGCTGCTGGGTGTTTGTCCCCTTGGGCCGGGGGACGCAGGGGACTTGTGAGGGTTTCTGCCCGGGCACCATCTCTGCAGAGCAGTTTGCCCTGGAGGGAGAAGACCCCGATGTCTGCCCTCCCCTTCTGTCCTCACCGAGGGGCTCGGGGAGGCCGGGGGGGG
>NW_009647444.1:308707-314579 GCF_000708025.1 Charadrius vociferus
CGGGGGGGGGAGAAGAGGAAGGCTGATCTCCAATGCACTCCTCTCCCCTGAATGCAGCCCCCCTCGCTGGTCCCATCTCAGCCCGTACTGACCCTGGGCAGGCTGCGAATTCAGCCTTCACCTCTGCTGCATCTGCACCCACACTCCTGCCGGACTTTTTCTAACTCGCTCTGGAATATTTATTTCCACAAGCCTCCGGATCAAAACCACAACCGATGCCTCCATTGTGCCGCCTCTGTCCCTCCATACGTGATGAAATGATGGCAAGGTGTCACAGCTCATGCTGGCCCAAGCCCACTGGCTAAGCTGGGGCACTGGCAGTCTGCAGCACGGTGGCTGTGCAGCGGATTGAGGCCGTGCGTGGTGACAAGGGGGCTGCAGACTCAACCCCCACCCCGCTGCAGCATGCGTCCGTACTGGTCCTGACTGGCAGCTGCTCCTGGCACTGGTGTTTCCACATACCCCCTTGGAAATTCCTCCTGCCTTGGTCTTCCTCCCGGGTCTCCAGGTGGGACTATGTGCTCCCACCACCTCTGATTGCACCGTACCCCTCAGGACCAGCTGCAGAGGGCATGTTTGCCATCCCTGAAGAAGGCAGGTACCTGCTGACAGTCATGCTGGCTGCCTCATCGGCCCCAAATAGCCCTTCCTCAGTGGTCACCAAGCGGTGGAGACCCTCTCCCATGAGGGCCCATGCCCGCTCCCCCTGATCCTGGCCAGAGTGTTTGGACCCAGGCCAGGCTCTGCTTGTTCAGGATATTCTGTTCTTTGCCAATGCTCTGAACACTTCAGTTTCCATCCAAAAACACAAGACAAAATACAAACATGGGGGAAAGAGCGGACTGCCTCACAGCCCAGCACCATTGCGGGTGCCATGAATTCCTCCAGAGTGAAACCTCTGTTCGGAGTTTTCCTTGTGGGTCACAGATGCAGGAATTCAGCCTGTCGGGATGAGGGGTTTGCAAAGATTCTGCAAGGAAATATTTGCTTTAAAGGAGGAGATCAAAGCCCCCCAGCCTGGTTCTCTCCTCCCCATTGCCACTGAGGTGGCCAGCCTGTGCCAAGTCGACCTGCACACTGCTCCTGCCGTGTGGCACAGGGGACAGCGGGGCAGGTGACCAGCCTGCCGCATGGCCCCCCCATGCACGCTCCCTCCCCACTCAGCAGCAGCCTCTGCAACGTGGTGGTGCCTGCAGGCTGTGCCGGGCTTCCCCCAGACCTGCAGCCCCGGGGGCGAGGTGACCCCAGCGCCAGGCACACTGCACCTCTGCCACCTCCCTGGGGGGCTTGCAGCCCCCAGCCTGACACTGGGTTGCAGTGGGAGAGGTTTCAGATGCTCACAGCTGTATCTGCTGCCTTGAGGCACCCCCAAACCCATGCCTGCGTGGGAACCCAGCTTGGAAAGCCATGGAGAGATGAGCCCTGATGTGCTCTCCTGAGCGGTGAGCGCTGGGTAAGGCTGGTTGCAGGGTCTGGCCAGAGAAATGGACCTTGCTGGAAACCCACCCAGTCCTGCTCCATGTTCTGCTGAGCTCCAGTGGAGCAGGGCTGGGTGCTTGCTCCCTGACAGGCCACCACACCACTCCACATCCCTTGCCAGCCTGTGGCGGGAGAGAGGGAAGAAAAAAGGAAGGGAGATAAAGGCCCCCATGAAATGGGGATTTATGGTCACCAGCGACAAGTGTGAAGGACTTGCAGAGACCTCCAGGTTTTATGAGCAATGGTTTAGAGTTGACTGGCTGCTTAAATAAGTCTCTGCTAATCCCCAGCACAGTGTATCCAGCTCAAATTGGAAAAGAAAATGGTTTAGTGGGAAGACAGTGGAAAATGGGAGCATAAAACATATTTTACATCATGTCAGAAGGATATGTATTTTACAGCAATATTATGTTAAACAAACACTGGAGGCAGCCAGAAAAGTGGGGGACACAGCCGAGGAGCTTCTCTTTGAGCAGCAAAGGTGTGTTTTTCTCTGGTGCACAGAGAAAGGGCACGGCTGAGAGCAGCCCTTCTCCTGCACCTCTCCAGAGGGGTGCTGGCACTGGGACCGCCACATCTGGCTGTGCCAGGGCAAGGACAGGGGACAGCCAGTGCCACCACATCTGTGGCAAGGCAGCACAGGAGATTTCCCAGGGAGCCACGGGCTCTTCTTCATTTTTACCTTCCTGTATGACTCTGCCCTTCTTACCCAGCCAAGGAGTCAGAGCTTGCTGGACCCGGACCCCTCCTTGCTGGGCTACGTGTCTGCCTCAGCCCCTCCTGCACTGTCACAGCTGGGGACATGGGCCACAGCACCCCGAGGGTCCTGCCTTACAGCCCCACGCAGAGCCCAGGCAAGCGCGGGCAGGTCACTGCGTGGGGGTACGTGCTCCCCTCGGGGACAGCCTGCAGCAGCCCCTTGGGGACAACTGCTCCCTTCTCCCCTGCCCGTGGGAGGAGACAGAACCCTCCCCAGCGCAGCTGGGGGACCACGCTTGGCAGCAGCAGCGGAGGGTTTGCTGCAGGGGCTCTCAGAAGTTGGGTTTCCTGGAGAAAAGGAGCTTCCTTCTCCATTAGCGTTGCTGAAGCAAAGGTAGGGTGGTTTTGGGTCCCTGGTAAGAAGCAGAGCAGCTCTGGCAGGACAGCGAGCAATTGCAGTGGAGGCTGCGCCCTCCGAGGAGCTTGGGGGTGAATCTGCTTGTGGGGCAGCTGGTGGGGGGAAGCTTCCCCTCCCAGGACTGCTCTGTCCTCTCCCCCCCAGGTGCTGACTCCTTTGGTCCCAACACCTCTATAACCTCTCTGCCATCACCCCTTTTCTAGCAGTGCGGCGTGAAGCACAATTAAGATGCTCTTTTCTCACTGTCTCCAGCCGCGAGCAGCCGGCTGCTTCCCTGCACACTGCTGGCTCTGACCTTCCTCTTCTCCTTTGCCATCCACCAGCCTTGAGGCCATCGCGGATGGGCAGAGCAAGGAGCGGGATGCAGCACAACCAGGGCTGTCACTCCTGGCTGCACGCTGTCCTGCCCGGCGCGGTGCGAGGGATGTGATGTCTCCATCCCCAGCGCTCAGCCCGGCTGCAGAGCAGCCAGCGGCAGCAGGAGGGGGGTCAGACGAGTCAGTTCCCCGTCAGACAGACCTGTGTTGTGCCGCTGTGGCTTCCTGTCTTGAGAAATGCTTGCTTTCATTCACCGAGGGCTCTCGCCTGGCTCTCGCACGGCAGCCCAGCAGCCGGAGGCTACCAGGAAATTTATTAGACTTGTAAAACTTCAGGGCTCAAATCTAATTGTCTCCTTCTCCCCCAGATCCCTCGAGGGAAGCTCTTTGATTTAAGCCCCAATTCCAAACTGAGCCAGCGAGTCAGCACTTGGCGCTCAAAGTCAAATGAGCAATTTGTGCGAGGGCCAAAGGATAATTACAGCCCCTGTTGTTCGGAGGTCAGAAACCCAGGGAGCAGCTCGTGTCCTGATGGAGGTGTACCCCTTGCTCGAGGACATCAGTCCATCTCACCTGACCCAGACTGGGACACAGTTAAGAGAGATCCCAATTCACTCTGATAGCAGCCAAGGGCAGAAACGTGGCACTTGTTTTCCAGCACAAGCATCACCCCAGAGGTGAACAAAAAGTCCGTCTGACATGGGCTCTGCTTGGGTGGCTGTGAGCCCCGGAATTTGCAGAGGATCACAGAAACTACTGTAATGGGAGTGAAGTTGTTTTAATTTCATAAGGACTTTCAGCTGAAGGGGGTTTTGCTCAGCCATGCAAAGCAGCACCTGCTGGGTGGGAAATGGATAAGTGGCCAAGTACTGGGAGGCTGGATGGGAAGAGGAGGTGGGTGAGATATGAAGGGGCTGAAGGCTTGTTTCTCTCTTCTTGCAGGGACAGGTAGAGGTTAGGAGCTGCAGGTGGGTTGAGGACCTTTCCCTTACAGAAAATCAATGGGTTTGTAAGAGAGCTCTGCCTGGGACTGATGGTCTACCTGTTGTGGTGGATGAGCTGCTGCTATGAGGGAAGGTTTTGTCAGATGCAGGGTGCCACAAAAGAAGGGGATGAAAAAGCAATCACTGCAGTGAGGGTTAAAGGTTCCTATATGGAAAAGATACACAAGCTTGACTGGCCAAAAATGAAGATGCTGAGAAGGCTGAGATAAGAGCAGCCCCAAGCTAGATTGCAGCCCCCTGTGATGCTGTGCTGGTGGTGATGGTCTTGATGAAAGATCATCCCTTGCTCCTGCTCAGGCCCCCTATGACAAATCATCAGTGCTCAGGGCTTGGCATGCTTTCTGCAGCTGTGCTGGGTATGCCCCTATGGGTACCGGTGTGAGGAAGGGAGATCTTTGGAGACACTGGGATCTTCTTGGCAGACATGTTTCCTACCTATTAAACCAAAACAAAGCTAATAACTGGTGGCCTGCTCCTCTGTGAGCTGAGTGATCGGACGTGACAGGCAGGCAGTGCTTGTCTGGGCACAGCCACCGCCAACACCTCAGGTGGGATTGCTGTCATGCTCTGGCCGAGGCAGCAAAGCGTGAGCCACCCCAAGGAGCCTCATCATCTGCATGACATGCCCTGCCTGCCGCGCAGGGAGCAGGCAGCACCGGGGGGTGCCACTCTACCAGTGGCTGTTGGTCACCTGGGGACATGAGGTGGCTGGTCATTATCCCCCGGTGACTTCAGGGTGGGAGCAGGGATGCCCTGCTGGGGTGCCTGGGGTGATGGCTGCCTGTGGAGGTGAGGGCTGGGGTGTTCAGGGAAGAGGAGAGCTGGGATGGATGTGGGATGTCCGAAATGCTCTTGTAAAGGGGAAGTTTCCAGCTGGACAGAAGCTGGTCAAGCCATGGAGGGCTAAACCCTGCCTCTGACCCTGCCTGCTGTTGTGTCCCTGCAGGAACACGTGGCTGCTGATGGAGTGACTTTTTTTGTGTGGGTAAGTGCATTCGTCTGATCTGTTGATTGGAAAAACCATCCTGAGCTCACTAAATCCCTGCAGCCTTTCCAGCAGCTCGTAGTGGCTTCGCGCGGGCTGTTTGATCGGTTGTTTTTTGTGACTATCTCGTGGGTTATCCCGGTGAGGGATAGGACGCAATGGGCAGGCTGTAATCCCAGTGCTCCATGTCACTGGCCTGTCACCGGCTCCACCAGCTGGGGCCACTGGGGGTTTGTCGCCTGAAGCAGCTTCATTACAGCAAATTATAAACTCGAGTAGATTTTGCAGCTCTGCTTGTGGCCCGCCTGGCACTAGCAAAACATGCTTCCCTCAGCAGTCTCTTTCTTTCCCCTTTTATTGTCTTTTTAAAGATGAACTTTGTTTTCCCCTTCAACAACCAAACTTTGCACGAGCAGCGCTGGCTGCGGCAGAGCTGCCGGGGCTGAGCACAGTCCTTCCCCACACGTAACGGGGGTCTTCACCCATCCCTGTCCCGACTTGCGAGTGCTCAGCCGCCGAGAGGGATACGAAGGGGGGGAAGCGATGCAATGGGGATGCTGCAGGGCAAGGGCCAGCCCTGTAGCTCGGCCGGTCTTCTCCCCACCTGGGAGAGACTCTCACGCTGTGGGCGCTTGCTCTGCGGTATGTTGGCATGCCCACGGCAACGGCTGAGCTCCAGGAGAGGCCGGAGGACGGCTGCCAAAAGGGGATGTTGAGCGCAGAGGGCTGGGGAATGGGGCTGCTGCTCCTGATGGCTCTGGGCTTGCTAGACCGAGGAAGGGAAGGATCCCACGCGGTGTGTGCCTCCAAACCTAAACTTGCAACCTTTCCCAACTTCTGGTTTCCTGATCCTCGCAAGCTGCTCGCAGGCAATTTGCAAATAAGAAAGGATGTTTAAATTCGCTCTCCAGAAATAGCTTATTTCTGGGTTTGCAAGTTGTCTGGGAGCTGCTTACAGTTTTGTCATTTG
>NW_009647444.1:314615-336829 GCF_000708025.1 Charadrius vociferus
AGAAGAAGAAAATGCAAAATCCAAAGAGAGCAGAAAGCAGAAGTCTGGCTGGAGCCCAGAGCCGTGTATTACAGTAGGTGCCTAGGAGATGCTCTGAGCAGCCTAATGCGCTTCTGAGCCGTGGTCCCAAAGCACTGTGCTGTGGAGGGAGGTGACAACAGCCCCTTCCTGGACAACTCTGCCGTGACCATCCGCCACGGTGCACTCTGCTGTGCTTATTAACAGAAATAAATGGATATGGTGCAGGGAGTGGATCAGGGTAGATTTATGGGGAGGGATTAAAATAACTAAATATACATAGTTTGGTGGAGTGACGTTTAAAGGAAAGGGCATGTGTGTATAGGGAGGGAGTGAAAAGTATAATAACAGTCTATAAATATTTGAAGGTGTAGGCACCAAGAAGCAGATTGATTTATTCGTGGCAATGTAAATGGGATGCAGTTAAGAAAGAGGGAGAGAGACATGACTGGGAGAAGCTGTAGACGTTTTCCTGCAGAAGGAGCAAGGACCCCATCGCCTGGGCTCGGTACCCAGAGGAGGTACGGAGCAGGCAGGGGGAACGCTTGCTGCCTGTGTTTGGCCCAAGTGGCATCTTGTGCTCTGGTTCACTGCCGTTACAGCTGCAGGCAACGCCTGCAGAGGTGGTCTGGGCCCTGGTCCTGTGGACCGCACCGAACTCAGCACCCTCAGACTTTTCCCTTTCATCTCTTCCTCAACGGAGCTCAGGCGGCGCCTGCGCTGCTGCTCCTCCTCCTCCTTCCCCCTGCCCCTCGTGGTGCCAAGCTGTTCATGTGTAAGGCGAACATCTTGGGCAGGACTCGAGCTCCAAGTCCTGCCCAGTTTTGCGGCGGTCCCCCCCCCCTTCCTCATCCCACCACGGTGTCATGTTCTCCCGCCTGAGCGTGCCACGCTGGGTGGCAGAGCCTGGCTGGCATCGCCGCCGCGCTTGGTGCGAACGCGACAGATGGGAGCGAGGAAGGCTCGCTCTGCCTGTGCCAGGGTGAAAATGGCTCAGCTGCAAATGAATATTTCCAGAAACCTCTTCTTCCTTGGTTTATAATTATGAGCAGATTTTCTTGTGGATAAAAGGGAGGCTGCTTTCAAAAAAGAAATGACCCTGTGTGGGAAGAACTGATTCTTCTTGGAAAAAATATGGTGCCTTGAGCAAGTTTAACTCTTCTGCTTCCTCCAGGCAGGAAGAGATTCGCTGCATCCCAATTCCCGTCAGCCAGCTCCGAGCCTGAGGCTTGGCATCAGCCATCTCCCAGTGCAGGAACCGGAGTCTATTTTAAAACAATGAGTTCCTCTTCGCAGGCTGTGCACGTGGGGGGCTGCGATCCCCGGGTGAAGCCCCTTCTTGGAGGCTCCTGGAGCATCCGTGGCAAGCAGGACTCCATGCACGAAGGTCTCTGGCATCGTGAGTGGGATGCAGTGGTGGGAGGTGTGAGACGCTGCCTTGTCTGGTGCTAGCTGTGGGTGTCCCTGCTCTGTGTGTGAAGGGCTAAACCTGCCCCCCATGGCTACTGGTGACGCACACTGGGGCTATTTGATGGGGAATTTCTGCTGGAGAGACCTCTATGAAATGGATGTGGTGTATTTAAACCCAAACCGTTGTTCTCTGGAGGGCCGCTGGTGCTGCTCGCTGCTGCCCAGTGGGTGCTGAGGAGCGAGCACTGTGCCCCATCCCAGGTGGGGGTGTCTCTGCCTGGGCTCACTCCGCAGGGAGAGCCCCTTTTGCAGCCCCCCGGCAGGGAGGCAGCCAGGGATGAGCCGAGTGATGTCTGCGGTCACATCGCATGGCCACCCGTCCCATCCCTCTGCTAGCTGGAGCATCGCCGTTGTGCATTACAACTTCAGCAGCATATGAGTCGGGAGGGCTGGGGGACAGGATTCCCTTCCCCGTACCGAAATTATCATCTTCGATATGTGAGAAATGGCAAGGAAAATTTGCGCAACAGACGTGAAAGGCAAAGGGGTCCTTGGAAGTTTTCCCCAGCGTGAGAGAAGCTCTTGAAGTTTATTCATATAACAGCCATCTTATTAAAGAGCTTCTCGGAGAACTTTGAACAGCTTTCTATATGGAAACAAATCTGCCTCTATAGCAGCAGTTTTCTGTGTTTCTTTTGATAACGATAATGATCTTACATTTCTGTACAGCCTTTCATCTTGCCGGATCTTAATGAGCTTTACAGACAAATGTGCAAGCTATACGCAAAGATCAATTCGCCCAACAATGCCAGGCAGCCGCTGCCGGGGTGGATGCGGCAGGTGTCTGCGCAGCCCACTGCAAAGGCAGTTCAGGCAGGAACGGGAGAGATTGGGTTCTGTTTTGATTTTTCGTTATTTATTGAAAATGCAGGCAGCATTTTAGAGAAGCGGAATTTGGCAGGCTAGAATTTGGCTGGGACAACAAAGTTGTCTCTCTGTCTTTCCTTTTGGAGCCGTTCCTCTCCTCAATGCATATTTCGCCCTTCCCGGTGCCAGGGAAGGGATCGCTTCCCAATGGCTGAAGCTCCTGCCTGGCGTGGAGGCGGACAGCTTCAGCGCTCTGCTCTGCTAAATATTTAATGTATTTTATAGGGATGGTGATGATGCCAAGAGGAGAGAGCCATGCCAGAATAGCCGATGGCCCGTGCCCGCGGTGCTCAGCTGAGCAGAGTGGCTTGGACGGAGCTGCTGCATCCGCCACAGCCGCCCTCGCTGCCGGCTGCTCAGGGGTTCTGCTCCCATTTTTTTCTCACTATTTCTTGCCCATGCCTCAAATGATGCGGTGGGCTGGGACCTGGTCCCTCATCGGCAGCCTCTGTCCTCGCAGGAAAATTTCGAGCAACTGTTGTGTTCAAGGGTAGAGGCATCACCTTGAAAGCAGGACTTTGCGTCCCCGGAGTCTCATCTGTTCCCAGTCCGTCAGGCCAAATTTAGCACTGCCATGAGGAGCAGCGGTCCTCAAGCGGAGCGCATCTCCTCCCCATCCATCTAGGGCACCATTTATTTCCTCCCCATAGCAACAAGCTGAGGAGTCAGCCTTAAGTGGAGAGGAAAGGGCAGGAGCTGGGAGCATCCTAAATGTCCTCACTTCCCATTTTAAGCCAATATACTGACTAATGATCACAGGCCAAGGAGAAAGCTGCTGCGGCTATTGCTCAGGTGTCGCTGGAGGCTTCTGCCTCCTGCAGACCTGCCTGCCTCCTGCTCTGCCCCATTGCTGAGGATGGCTTCCTCCTCCTCCTCCTATTTAAGCATCTGTTACCTGGAAATAGGCTGCACTCACCCATCCAGGGCTGTGTCTGGGTGGCACAGTCATTGTGCCTCCTGTGGATGTGCCACCTCCGTCAGGTTGCGCCCCGTCCTTTTGGCCCTTTGCTTCACAAATTCTTTCAACCCTTTGGGGTTTCTGTGGAAGCAAATTCCTTTTCTCTCCTCTGTTTCTCTTCCTCTCAAGCTGACCCCTCCTGAGAGCCCTTTTATCCTCCTGTGTCTCCATTTCCACCTTTTTTTTTTTTTTTTTGGGTGGGGTTGTGTTAACCCTCCCTTTGCTTTTTGCAGTTTGTAAAAAAAAAAAAAAAAAAAAAAAAAAAAATGCTGGCTCAAGGACATTTTATTTTAAAAGCAAACCCCCTGCACACTGGTTGGCAGCTTCAGCATAATGCCCATTGTCAAGTAGTGCCGTGTCTTTGCCGGGAGAGCGGCTGCAGGGTGCCCACTGGAGGCTCACGTGGGACATCCCAGCTCAGAGCTTTTGCTCCCTCATTCACTCCCGAGGATTAAACTTGCTGCGTGGATGGATGGGTCTGAATTTAGAAACGGAGCGAGATACCTGCTGTGCATCATGGCAAGACGTCAAAGCAGAGGGAGGCCAGAGGTGCCCTGGGGTGTCTTCAGCACTGGCTCTTTCTGCTGCTCGAGATGGGTCCTGCTCCCCTGCCCCAGCTTTGGCGGTATGGAGCTGGGCACCACGTGGAGGCATCACAGCTACTGGTGAGACTGATGCACAGCTTGGGTGCTCCTGCCTGCAGCTCAAGGGCTGGCTGGCAAGGCACAGTGTGTCCCCTCTCCCTCTCCTCTCCCCGCCCTGGAGCAGCGATGCTGGCGCTGCACCATTTCCCATATTTATGGCAGTAAAGCTGTAATCTCCCTCGATCCTCAGAAACCTCCAGGAGAGATTGATGGAAGCCCAGGTCAGCCATTAGTGACCGCTGCATAAATCACCCTCATTAGCCGAGCTCCCTTGGCAAGGCGTGCTGATATATGGACCCGTGAAGCCTGCGAAGCATTAAGAAATCATGACTACATACCTGGGACAGCTGAGGATCCCTGCTGGGCGAGCACCTTATCTGGACAAGGGCGGGCTGGATTCTCCTTCTGGCCCTTCTTTTTGTTGTCTGCAAGTTTTTATCCCTGCCCTGAACCACTTGGTATTTTTTAATCAACCCTGGGCTGTGCTTTGGGCTCGCTACTGAGATGATGAACAGAAGCGAAGGGGAACCCACCCGGGGTGGTGGCTCTCAAAGAGAGGAAGCGCCTTGAGCCTGAGCAGACATCCCTCCGAGGAGCCCAAGGCGTCGGAGTAACCCGTCGGGAGAGCATTTCCCAGTGCTGGAGCTGTGGGGAGTCTCTGGCTTTCAGTTCTGTCTGCTCATCTGGAAGCCTGAAGCAGCAAATGCTACCAAACCCTGACATAACTGGCCATGCGTACGGGCTGCTCCCATCCCATGGTTTGATTTGAGACTGAGTTGCAGTGAAACCCCAGAGATGCCCATGTATGTTGGGCATTCATCTGGGAACCTCTGTCCTGCTACCTGGCGTGTGCAAGGGCTTGAACGCAGCTGGTAGAGCCCAGTTTTGGATTAAGGCAGCGAGGGAAGGGCTGTGGAGATGGCATGTGGAAAAGGATGCTTTGTGGCCAACAAGGAGAGAAAGGCCTGTGGGGAGATGAGCTAAACGCTCTCTGTGGACACTTACCCTAATAGAATTTCATCAGTCAATGCTGATCGACAGTAAAGGACACGAACGCTGCTCTCCTGAATGCTTATTTATGATGGAAATGCTGGAGTGGTTATCTGGAGAGTGCCTGTGGATTTGGGAATCATCCAGTCCAAGACTGTCAGGCTCACGTGATTGTTTGTAGGGCATTTGGTGGGACTACTATGGCAAGAGCTGTCGTGGCCCTATAGCTTCTATGGATTTCCCGTGTTTGCAGCCGCTGCCTCGCTCTGAATAATGGGCAATAGCATAAAATCAAGCAGTTTGCAGATAATTTAGGCACAGCCAAAATCACTATATTCACAGGATGAACTCTCTGCTGTGCTAAACGTATATATTTGGGAGAGCGCGTGTAGCATTTTCAATTGTGATGCCTTTCTAATTAGGGCCTTGAGTATTTACCCATGGAGTTTGGGGGGAGCCGGGGCTGGCTGAGGCTGGGGGGAAATGCCCGTGATGCCGGGCTCGGGGCGAGGAAGGCTGGCTCCTGTGCACACGCGTGTGTGCCCCGGGCACACCATGGGCATGCAAGAAATAGCGGTTGCATTTGTTTTCTGCTCATTTGCATGGAGACGATTGATGCTGCTACATTTGCGTTTCGAGCACTGCGGGGAAAGCTGAAATCTTTCAAAACCTGTTTTTTCTCTGAGAATTTAAAAAAAAAAAAAAAATCAGGAGAAAAGCTAACAAAAAAGACAAACAGAACCAGATCGGGGAATGTTTTTATTCATGTCAACTTTCATAAAGCTCCTCTCTCCTCCTGTTCCTCCACCCACCTGACCCCCAGTGAGCATCCCTCAGGGTGAGAATTGTCTGTAGGAAGATGCTGTGCACATGGGGCGTATCTGGTTACAGCAAAGGGCTTATTAGAGGAGCCTGCAGCTGAGGAGCGAATCTTTCTTTCCTCTCTTCGGCTACAGCACAAGGCCTCCTGTGCCAGCGTTGGGTTAAATGTCCAATTAGTCTCTCGCACTTCGCCGTTAATCGCTGTTGTTTGTTGCTGAGCGAGAGCCGGTGGGATCCATTAACTCCTCTTCCTCCTCCGGCTGGCCAGCTGGCTTGGGCTGGCTCCAGGTATGCTTTTTGGGGTCTGCCACGGTGGAGAAATCTGGCCTTTTTTCCTCTTGGAAAGTGGTGTGCTGCGTTCGCTGCTTCCAGGCTGATCCGTAACCCCGTTTTTTGGCTGGAGGGGGAGGCACAAAGGGAACCATTGGGACAGAATTACAAAAGCCTCATCACGTTTCACAACAAGGCAACTCGCAGGCAGAGATGTAAAGCTTTATATAGATATATAATTAATAATCTGGTAAAAAGCTGCCTCTTAGCTAGTGCTGTAATGCAAAACAAGGCTCAAGGGGCAAGAGGCTTTACAAGTGCTGGGTCTGAGTTCACAGCTTGTCCTGCACAGTAAAGAGCTGTCTGGGTGATGACTGTTTCATAGCTAACCACGGCAGCTTTTCTGGGGGCTGCCTTGTCCTGGTTGGTGCTTAAAGATTGCTGGATGGGTTCAGGGGAGCTCCCCCGTGCCTCACCTGCGGCTGTGGGTGGGAGAAGGGCTCATCTCCCTCCCTACGCCCCCGAGATGTAGCCCGGCAGGTGGGACAACCCATTAAAAGCCAGCATGGGTGTTGCGAGGGTAGCAGCGACAGCCCATTTGGCAAGCGGGGCCAGCAAAGTTTGGTGCCGTACAAAGGGAAGAGTCGTGGTGGCGTAGAAAGTGTGCCGGGTGCGCTGCTGGCATCCCTGCAGGACCTGTGCCAGGGTGGCACGGTCCCGGCCGGCATCGCGCCTCCCAGGCAACTTGCCGAGCAGGAGCTCGCCTGCCCAGCAGGTCTCTGCAGACGGGATGGTACATTGCATGGCAGAAAAAAAAAAACCCTTGAGTGGAGCAATCCTGGCTGGAAACACCGCAGTGTGGCATATGACCCTTCCTTTGTTGTGGGGTGCTGCTCCTACAGGGATGGCAGCGAGTTGGGGCTGGACCGTGCCACCAGCTGCCAGGGAGGAGAAGACCGCTGGGGACAGGCAGCCTCCCACGGGAGGCAGAAAGGCCGTGGGGAGGGATGTGGTGTGGGAGCGGTGGGGGAAGATGTGGTCCAGGGCAGTGGGGAGCGCCGGCAGCAGCAGCCTGTGCGCGGTGGCACGGCGAGCAGAGCAGGAAGGGCTGGTGATGAGGACTGAACCTGGAGATAACCTGCTGTGCTATCTAGGACAGGCTGTGGTTTCAGGGGAGTTAGTCCGGAGGTGGACCCGAGGTAAGGGAAGCCTCGGCTGCCTACGGCTGTACGCTGGTGTGTGTCCGGCTGCGGCGTGGGGTGGGAGAGGTGTCAGAGCACCGGCGCTGCCCTCCCTGCTACGAGTCCCGCGCGTGCCCCGGCCCTGTAGGGAAGGGCACAGTGTGCAGCAGTTCCCGTGGTTCCCTGGGAGGTGGGAAGGAGCTGAACCCAGCTTTCTTCACCTCTTTATCACCGAGTATGAAAAAGCAGCATCCATCACCTCTCGCAACTTTCTTTGAAGGGAAAAGAGCGAGTGCCAGGGCATTCTGTCAGCTCCTGTCCTCGCTGGCATGGGAACAGTGCTGTGACTCACGCAGCCCCGCAGGGAGCAGATGTGTAAATTGAGGTTAGGCTGAATTTAGCCAAATGCTTTAGACCCCTGAAAGCGGAGAAGCCTCACTTCTGCCTTGGGCTTGGCGGTCGGTGTCTGTATCATGCACTATAGGTGGCCCAGAGGCACACGAGCATGGTCCACCCCAGATGTGCTCATAATACGAGCATTTATAATGCACCACTCCCCCCACCCGCTGCACTTGCAGTGCAACCTGGTAAAAAAGTGCTCTTTGTCCGAGGTGGTTAATGTGTTCTCCCACCTCCTCCAGCAGCCAGGTGATATTATCATCTCCATTTTACAGGCAGAGAGGGGGGCACTTGGCCTGCGGTGAGTCAATGTCAAAGCGAGGGTTATAGCCTCGAGAGCCAGCCCGTCCTTTCCTCCCCGCGGCCAGCAGCATCTCTTTCTCTCCAAGCAACATCCACCCTGTGTGAGACCGGTGCTATAAAGAACAAATAAAATGCTGTGCAAGCCAAAGGAAATGGCATCATTTAAAAATATGCACAAGGTTAACAGGCACAGAGAGGACACAGCGCGTGTGGATGGATGGCAGGAGAGCTAACAGATGAGACCCGAAGGGCTACAGAGCGTAAGGCAGTACCAGCAAAATCATCCAACTGCATAAGTCACAAGAAAATCTGGCTTCTCACCCCGCTTAAGGACTGTCCCAGGCAGGTGCCTGGGGATGCAGAATGACTCCACATCGCTGTGTTTCTGTGGGACTGATTGACTGATCGATTTTTGCAGCACCATCCTGTAGCCCGGCACACTTACTCATCACAAGCAATTAGCTGGGAGTGATGCGCAGCTCCGAGCGACAGCCGGGCTGACTCCCTTCGGACCGCTCCGACCCGTCCCTGGGCTGGCACATCCCCAGCTGGATGAGGCGGATCAGGGGAAGCACTTGGAGTCACTCCTGGGGCTTTGACTCTCCTGGGGCGAGGGAGCAGAATTGAGGGATTTTTAGAACATTTAGAAACGTTTGCTCTCCCAGCCCCGCAGGCATGGCCTGGGGCGTGTTGCCTATCCAAATTAGGCCACTGTCAGGTTTGTCGGCTGAGGTTTCATTTAATTTTCTTCATCACGCTCACTCACAGCAGCCCCGTGTGGATACCCAGGCCAGGACACAAAGCATCTGGGCAGACCTTTATCAGGCTCCCTGGCTGAGCTGTTAACACTGATTTCCCATGAATATTCAGGCGTCTGAGATACATCCAGGATGCTCTTGCAGTCAAGGCTCACGGGATCGCGACTCAAACCTTAGCTCTGCCATGGGCTTCCTATGGCTTTTTGGGCAAACCAGCTCTGCCTTTGGCTTCCTTGGACAAATCTTGTGATTCCCCTGCACCTCAGCCTCCAGGTGAATAGCCGGGCGGATGGGTGAGCGTGCGACTTGCTGCTCTGTGCAACGTGGTGCATAGAGCCCCAGTTCAGGGCTTGGCAGGGGTGCTAGGCTCGCTTTTCCCTGACAGTCGCTGGCTGACTTTGCTGGGGTCAAGCTTACCTCTCCCCACCTCCGCTGTTCCATCTGTGAAAGAGAGCTAATGATATCCAGGTGGTTTCTAAAAGAGCTGTTGTGCTAGAAATAAGGAACTCAAAAAAGACTGTGGGTTCTAAGTGTCTCTCTGTATGTGTCAGGACTGCTTGTTGGAAATATTTTGCCCTGGGCATATGTCCTGGTTTCAGCTGGGATGGAGTTAGATTTTCTGCTAGCAGCTGGTGTAGTGCTATGTTTTGGATTTGGGATGAGAAATAGCGCTGATAGCACACTGGTGGGGTTGGTTGGTGCTAAGCTCTCAAGGCCTTTTCTGCCCCTCACACCACCCCACCAGCAAGTAGGCTGGGAGGGCACACGAATTTGGGAGGGGACACAGCTGGGACAGCTGACCCCAACTGTGCAAAGCGATATTGCATACCATGCGACGTCATGCTCAGCATATAAAGCTGGGGGAAGAAGAAGGGGGGCACATTTGGGGTTATGGTGTTTGTCTTCCTGAGTAACAGTTACACGTGATGGAGTGCTCCTTTCCTGGAGATGGCTGAACACCTGACTGTCAATGGGAAGCAGTGAATGAATTCCTTGTTTTTCTTTACTTGCGTGTGCTGCTTTTGCTCTACTTATTAAACTGTCTTTATCTCAACCCACCAGTTTTCTCACTTTTGCTCTTCTGATTCTCTCCCCTATCCCAGCTGGGGGAGTAGAGGGGGGGGAGTGAGCGAGCCGCTGCGTGGTTCTGATTGCTGCCTGGGGTTAAACCACGACACCACACTTAAAAAGATGAGTTTTCTCAGATGTGAGTGACGCAGGTGCATGAAGCTGCAGGTGAGCATCATGGGGCATCATCCCGCAAGGGAAAATGGTAGCAGGAATTTCAGATAAGTTCCCATCACCAATGGTCTTTGTTCCCCAACGAGATTTGAAAGGGCAGCATCCACCCTGAGTCATTCAACACTAAGCCTGCTGCTTGGCTGGAGCAGGGTGTCCATAACGATCCCCTCCAAGAGCCAGTGCTGCCTTCACTTCAGGGTGTAGGGGGGCGGATTTTGGCCCCGATCCCCCCTGCCCAGGCAGAGGCTGTGGTGGGCTGCACTCTGCCGATGAGTCTCTGCTCCAAGAGCATCGGTTTGCAGCCCCAAGCTTGGCGAGAAGGGAGACCTGGGGGCAGGGAAGGTCCTGAGCAGTGATTGATGGGTTTTGCTTCCCAGCCTGTCATTGCCTGGCCTTCTGCTCCATCGCAGCCCAGCCAGCCCTGGTTTCCCACCTCGGCCCGGCTCCCAGCACATGGGAACAGCTGGATGGAACCAAATTTTCACTTGCCTTTGAAGAGCCAGCAGATCCCGTAGCCAGCAAAAACATTTACTGAAAAAATAGTAATAGATCTGTTTCCCTTTCATCAGGGTGAGGAAGGCAGCTCTGATGTTGACGTTTCTTACCCAAGATTCAGGAATTGCTGTCTTTAAAAATGAGAGCCCAGTGTGTTTGCAAACTGGACGGGCATCTGACACCCATCAGCCCCTTGGAAGCAGCCCAGGGCTTGTGGGGAAGGCCTTTTGCTTCCCTGGCTGTGGTGGGCTTTGTATGGTTATTTCTCTGAAACCAGTGCTTCTGTTTAGTGGTTTTCCCTTAATAAAAGAGATTTTCCTGCTGCAAGGATGTCATTGCTGAGGAATTACTGCTGGGCCTGGTCTTTGCATCTTTCAAAACTTGTCTGTCCTCAAAGGCTGTTTACATGAGCTCCTGAGTTCAGCCTCTCCAGGGCAGCTGCAGTAGCTGCGTCCTTCCCGAGCCACAATTCGCTCCAGCTGAGAAGCTGCTTCTGCATGTGCGGGCTCCTGGCTGGAGACTGACCTCCACCAAAACCTGCTGGTGGTTCCTGTTTGTCTCCTCCGAATGCATTGGTCCTCGCTGGCTCCTGGGGACCCCCCAGCAGCAGGGCTGGAGTCACACAGGGGCTCACTGGCTCGGGGGAGCGATGAGGGAAAAGAGACTTTCACATGCAGCTCCCTGAACCCACCGGAGTTGCTGCTTCAGGGCAAAACCAGAACATCTCATCCAATTGGTACTCCTTTTCCTCCGGGATACCCCAGGCTCCATGGCAGCCAATGACAGAGGCTTCATCCCCAGCCTTGGGAAGAAGTTCCTACATCCCACCTCAACCGTATTATTTGCCCTCTCCCTGTCCATGCACGGATGCACACACACTCTGAGCTTCTTTTAGATGAAATTATGTGTTATGCCCATCATTATTCCTGCTAAGCAAGATTCTTGGCTCTGCTTCTGCCAGCCTTAAACCACCTGGCTCCCCTTCCTGCTGGGCTCGGGGTCAGCTGAGCCCTGGGGCAGGAGGGCCGGCAGGTTCCCCAACTGCGGTGGGAAAGGGCTTGGGGAGTGTCCCGTGGTTTGGACGACGTCCGTCTGTCTGTCTGCCTGGCTCCAGGCCTCCATGCTGCTGGATTAGTAGCTACACCTCTCCAAGCGCATTGACTCAGGCACGGCTGTCATCTCCAGCAGCCACTGGGCACTGTCAGTGGAAGTGGATTTCTGTGCTCATTAATCCCTGGCCAGATTTGCCTCCCTCCTTCAGCTGGTTTTTCCAGGAGCCTTCTCCAAGTACAATCTGGTCGCTGGTTTTGCAGTGGTTTGGCAATGGCTTATAACCTCCTTGTTCCCCAACCTCCCTCCCCTTGCCCACTCTTCGCCCTTTCATTTGTCAGAGCTGCCCTATGTCCTTTATTTTTCTCCTTCTCTCTTTTTCCTTAGTTTTCATGTGACCAGGCACACTGAAAGGGAAATTGGCTTCTTTCCCGTTTCTGACCCTGCTGTGCCGAAGTGGGGGATGAGCACATTGCTCATAGGAGTTGCAGCTCAGAGGAAGAGAAGGAGGTCCAAAATGCAACCCAGAAACACTCGCGTGTGTCTCCTGGCGTGCGTAGGGCTGCAGCCCCGCAGCCACTGCTCACCCTGTGGCATACAGCTTTCCCCCTGTGCCGGCACTGCTCAGCCCTGATGCCAGTGCTCCGGTGGTGCCGGCTCTGCCGGCTCGTCATGCCGAGTCTCGTTCAGCTGTGGAGAAACCCTGAGCTGCAGAGCAATGTCCAGATTCCTGAGGTGCAGGAAAAATTCCTCTACCCCCTCGGCTGAGGGAATATTTTGGCTGGGCCTTAGTTTGGATTAAGCCATAGGCTGGGAGAGAGAGCAAAGCCGGGTTCATGTAACTCTGGGCAAACAATGTCTTTATCCCGTGGCAGAGAATGATTCTTTCAGATAAAGTTCCCTTCTCCAGCATTGCCATATTTGTTGACCAGAGATGACAATTGAGGAAGAGAATTAGAAGATGGGGTGTTGAAAGGAAGGGTGCAACAAAAATTATTAGTTGGCATCACAGCTGAAGAGAGATGGAGAACGAAGGCAAATATTTCTGTTGAGTCAAATGCCCTTCCCTTGCCCTACTGGCAATTTTTAAAGCACATCATAGGGAGGGGGCACCTCCTCAAACTCAAACAGAATATTTATTTTTTGGTTTAGGTGGTGGCATTTTTGCTTTGGCTCCCTTTCCTCTCCAGGGAAGAATTAATCTCAGGATGAAAAGTCCAAAAAGCACTTTGTGCTGAAAATGCCCAGCTCAGTCAAGTCTGGTCTTAGCCCAAATTTGCAAATACTTTCCATCTCCCTGGAACTGCTCTTTCCAGTCAATGGGGTTTCCACTCCAGTTACACAGAGTCCTCAAACTGGTTAAAGGAAGAAACTTCCCCCTCTTCCCTGGTGCTGTTCTGCAGAGCATCCACCCTCCCTGGAAAAGTTTAAGTCAAGAGTGGATGTTTTTCTGCAAGCCTTGCCTAGTTTAAACAATGAATTCTGGGAAGTGCCATGGCATATGTTCTGCAGAAAATCACAGTAAATGACCACAATGATTCCCTCTGGCTTCATGCTCTGTGAAGCTATTGTTTGCAATGTGTTGCAGGGGTGTTTAGCTTGGCCCAGTGTGTCATCCTCTCTCCGGTCTTTGAATAGACTCTGCTGGAGAAAATGACTGGAATAAGCCTGTTCTGTATTTGCTTTTGGCATTAATTTTTTTGTTTGTTTGTTTATTTCTTTGGGATTATTTTAAGGACCTCAAGGTCCCCACAGCTAGAGAAGCAGGCCCAACACATGTGTTGCACGGCTGTTCCCCTCACCGACAGCTGAGCGCCACAGCTCTGATGGCAGAGAAATGGGGGAAGTTCACATCCTCCTTTCTCCCATCACCTGCAGGGTGAAGGTAGCTTACCTTGCTTGACAAGGAGATGTGCTGCTCCCTTCTGCTTTGGGGGAGCAAGGGCCCTCAGCATGTCCACGGGGTCCTGGAGTTGCATTTCCATTGAAGAAAGTACTTCTGATTAAATGATGCTCGCTGCATCCCTCGGTTGGTGCAGCTGCATTGGGACCCGCCGCGCTGCAGTGACCTGGGTGCTCCGGGCTGTCTCCCAGCACTGCTCCGCAAAGCCAAAGGCTGGAAGCCTGGCTGGAGCTGGGAACGTGGGATCCCCGTGACCCCAGCAATATGCCCTGGGGTGACCACTCCATCTGCCCCCGCTGCCTTTGGGGTCCACCCTCACCTGTTTCCTACCGACCTTGCTCGTGTACGTGTCTCTGTTTCCATCTTGCCTTTGCTCAGGAAGCTGATTTTGGGAACCAGACCTAGGCTCCATCTCACCAGCCTTCCCCAGAGGGATAGACGCAGGGCCGTGTTCTGGGGGTCTGCAAGGGTCCCCCGTCCTGTCCCACTCTCCTCTCCCAGGCAGGACCACCTCCTCCTAGTTGGTTCCCAACAGCTATTTGTCTGACGCTCCCACAAGATCTGATGCTGGGGAGTCTGGCACTGCCCCAGGCAATCTGCTCCAGCGATTTGCTATCCTTAGAAAGGCTTTTGTAAACACCAATCTGGATCTTTTTTGCTGCAATTTAAGACTATTGTCATTTGTCCCATCGAGGCAGACACAGCTTGTTTGCTCTAATGTCTGAAGTGCTCGAGAGAAACCTCAGATCTGAACAATATCTGGTTCTGCCCAGACCCCCATGGGCACCCATGGGAGGTCACCTCCCAAGGACCTTCTTCCCCATCCCACTGCCATCCCCCAAAAATGGGAGGTATTCCTCAGCTCTGCCTTGAGGAAAAGGAAACCTCGGGTCAAACAGCCAAAAAGAAGGTTTGGATGTGTCAGCAAGTCTGTGTGCTCCCAAAGGGACCCGGGAGGTTTCCACACCTCAGTTGATGGTGGTCACTTACATCCCAACTGGCATTAGCCGAGCTGGTGCTCAAGCACGTGCTCCCGAGGGCAGGAGCGGTGCTGGCAGTGACCAGGGAGTCCCTCTGTAAATAGCAAAGGGGAAGGAAGGAGCAGATGGGGAAAAGGAGGAGCAAGACAGAGAGAGTGACAAGTGAGCAAGTGGATGTGTAAGAAGGAGCTGGGAGGAGTGAAAGAGGAGAGGGAGCTGTAATTAGGGCAGGTTTAGTATGCATGAATTTTGCTGGGTTTGCAGCAGGAGGCTTGCCCAGCAGCTGCAGAAATGATTTATTACATGCTCGCTACATTTGCCCTGTAGGAAGGTAAATAAAATGTACACACTGTCCCATTTACTCAGACAATCAAGAGGATATGACCCAATTTCTATTTTACTAAAATGTTTTCCTCCCCAGGATTGGACCCCTGGGAGGTGCGGAGCGCCGATTTTCCCCCATGGAGCGGCAGCGCTGCACGGGAGCTGCATTTATCTCATCTGCCCTTGTTGTCAGAAGGATCTTTGAATGCACGGTTAGCATTTAAACCTCCTCGCGCTATCCTGCATCTCCGGCACGGCCCCTCCTGCCTCCCCCCTGCCAAGTGCCAGTGACCTGTGACAAGGGGGAGATCACGGGAGGTGCCAGGCCAAGCGCTAACACGGGTGCGGGGGAAATCCACCCGCACCATCTGTGTGTCGGATTAGGTGATGCTTTTCCTCTGACGGCGAGATGAGGGAGAGACAGGAGCTGGGAGCATCATCTTGCTTTCACATCTGCTGGCGCTGCCGGGGCTCGGCACAGCTGGTTGCACCGCGCCGCGCCGGGGACGGGGGCTCAGACCCGGCTTCAGAGGAAAAAGTCCTGCGTGTGCAGCAGGGCTCCGGCTGAGGGGAGGAACTCGCTGCTCCGGGGGAGAAGCGGGGGCCCATGTTTGTTCAGTCACTCAGCAGGTCTAGGGGAGATAAGGGGCCTCCTGCACCCTGGGATCTGCCTTGCCCGGCACAATCTGGGCTGTGATTACTTTTGCTGATACCCCAGATACAGCGTTTGCTGAATGTGCATGTTTTAGCAGCACGGTTTCTGACTGTATCTGGGGTTTTTTTCCACCTCTGCTCGTTAAGTCTCCTCCGGCCTCCCCAGCAGACAGCCCCGGGCAGCCAGGAGGCTGCAGCCACTCTCTGTAGCTCTCTGCAGCCGCGGGGATTTGTTGCAGATGTCGGGCAGCGAGGGGCCGGGGAAGCGGCACGTGGCCAGCCTGGCCCGCAAACGGCAAGGCCGCGGGCAAGGAAACGGGCAGAAAGTGGACATCAAGCTAAAACCCTCTTTTGTGGATTCAAGTTCAAGGATTTTGCCGTGCAAAGAAAGAGTCAGTCGGTCGTGGGTGTTTCTGAATCCAAATTTCACATGACTTCAAGCAAATAGTCACAGGAAGCATGTTCTGCTCTGTGTTCGGCTCTATCTGCTGGGTTTATCCTGCTGCGTGCAGGCTGGCGCTCGGAAAAACACAGCCTTGTTGTCTTTGGAGAAGCCTGTCTGGAGGAATGAGGAGAGGAGCAACCCCTCGCACGAGGGGCAGGCGTTTCTGACATCCTTCCCTGCGGGAGGGAGGGCTCAGCCCCAGGCGCTCCAGGACACCCTCACCCATTCCTTCCCCAGCGGGTCCCTCGTCTCCCCCCCCCTCCACCCACACACGGGCGAGATGCTCACCCCAGCTGAGCAGGCAGGAGCGGTTCCCACCAACGGGTGATGCTGAGGACAGGACACTGTTACTTAGCAACTGCTGAAGGATGCAGCTTTAACCCCACCCGACACCCAGCACCACCCTCCCCTGCGGGTTTTCTGGAGGAATGGGCACAGCTCCCATCAGAGCCAGGATCCACTGGAGGATGTTTTTCCACTGTTTTATCATTCTTCTGGACCACGCTTCTGAGCTGCTTCAGACCCGCTTGCTGCCCAGCAAGCTGCTCAGTGCCGGGCTGGGAGGAATCCCGGCTCCACCGTCCCGCAGGCAGGGCTGCCGCCTCTCTGGGATGAGCACAGGCACACATGTCAGAGCCACTGCCCCTTAACTATTTGCCAGGCTCGGGGCTCCTTCCCTTCCTCGGTCCTCACCCTCCCTTCCAGAGCCTGCAGACAGAAACCTAATTGCGTGACATAAATTATAGCAACTCTCCAAATAAAAGCCCAGGAAAAAAGGCTGTGGCTGGATGGACACTTGAGGGCTATTAGAAGATGCATAAATTCTTTTCCTTGGGTTTTTCATTTTTACATGTCTAATTACAGTGAAAGGAGCCTTTCAAGGGTTCTCAACTGCCAGGGCACTCAGCAGCCCCTGGCAACTGGAGTGGGAAGAGGTGGCAGGGTCGAACAGCCCAGTTTACCTTGGATAGAGCCTGGGGCTAAACAAATGCCAAAGGCTTGGGAAGGAGACTGGGAGAAACTGCTGCATTCCCCTGGGTCTCCCCCGGGAACCTGCCTTGGTTCCCCGGGTACCCATCACTCCTAGAAATACTTCTATGCCATTGTGGCCCCTCTTTATTTATCTGACACTCCTCAAGCATCTTGCAAACTTTAATTAAACGTGCCTCCTAGGGGTATCCTTTACCCCTATTTTAAAGATGGACTGGCTGAAGACAAAGAAAATGAGCAGCGTTTCTGAGGACTGGGAATAAAACCCAGGAGGGGGGAGACAGTACTTCAATGGTCTGGGTCCCCCCCTGCCCCGTGCTCTGCCTGGCAGGGACTGAGGCACCGGCAGCATCGCCGGAACCGTCCTTGGTGGCCCCAGATGTGCCGGGGAGGCTCGAAAGGAGCGGGAAGGATCCGGGAGCGACTGCAGATTCCTCAGGCAGGGGCATCGCAGGCTGGGACGGGGAGAAAAGCCCTTAAACCAAGAGAAATGCAGCAGGGTCAGAGGGCAGGACTGCTCCCAGCTCAGGGCCCCGGCAAAAGCACCCAGCGCATGACGAGCTGCTGTGATAATTAGGGCCAATTTATACTTCCAGGTCAGGGGGTCACCCTGACTTGTCATCGATTTTTAGGTGGGTGATAAACTGCCTGGAAACCAGAGCTGTCGGGATAACATGGGAAATGTCCCATTAGAGAGGGAGCTTCTGGAGCAAGTGCTGACATTTTTGCCCCCCCGAAGCCCCCCATGGCCACGACCTGGGTAGGGGACCCCCATGGTCTGCTGCCAGCTGTCCCCCTGTCCCTGGGGCTGGCCACATGCCATCCATGGGTGCTGCACTCCTGCCCCAAGTCCTCCCAGTGCTCTGTGCTGGACCTTGCTGTGCCCACGGGCACGGGCTGGTCTCCTCCAGTGAGGTGTGCTGGAGATTGGTGTCTCCCCTGAGCCAGGAGTCACGCCGTCCTTTCTGGGGAGCGGGCTCGAGAAGGCAGCCATGGGGTCATGCTTCAGAAAGTGCATGGGGCTGCTGACTTTTCGACGTGTGAACCTGAAAAGAAATCCAGGAGAAGTTTTGTGCATGCATTTGCTCAACTTGTCACTGCTCTTCCAGTGCTGGGGAACAGCCTTTGGCTCCTGGCCCTGGGTCCACTGGGCAAGGTGGTTCACACACCGGTGCTGGTTGCAGGCTGATGGACCAAATGGAAGTCAAACATACAGGTGCTGGGATGTGCAAGGCATTGCTTCGTCGTCAGCTTACCCTGCTGCCGCGTTTGCTCTGCTCCAGCGCTGGCCGCTGTGCCGATACACAGTGTGAAGCCCTAGCAGAGCTCCGGTCCAGCCAAGGCGAGCGGTGGGAAGTGGACCTCCTGGCTCTCCTGCCTGGGAAGGGTTGTTTTTTTCCCTTGGCTTGCAGAGCTCTGCTTTGCAGAGGCAGATTCCGCTGCTCCTGGTGAGCACAGCAAGAGCTTAAATATGTTTGCTCCATCCCTTTTTTTTTTTTTTTTGCAAACTGCTCTAGCAGGTAGAACTGTTCCCAGATTTATTCCTCATGCCAAAAGAAAGCAACTGCAGGAGGCAGCTAAATGTGTGCCGTAGCTCTCGCTCGGGCTCCGCTGCGGGGCGGAACGAGCTCAGCAGCTCCTCTGCGAAACGCGCACCCTGCCCGGCCGTCCTGGGGCTGCTCGCTTGGCGGATTTGATTGCACTGATACGATCCCAGTCCAGATACGCTGCTGTATCCCCAGCCTAGCTCTGCTTCCTGTAATTAAAGGTGTCAAGTTATGCCATGGACCGAATTCAGCAGTAGCAGCTAAATTCTTCCCAAGTACATTGTCCAGACCCTGGAGTGTCATGAAATTACAGCCTCCGCACGCTGAGGGTATGATGGTGCTCTGAACCTCTTGGGCTGAGAAGGTCCAAAACGAATGAAGATTGACCTGCTGAAGAGACTTATTAGGATCCGGGTTAAAATTGCTCTGGCAGCCCTTGCACCTTGTCCTCTCTGGATATACCCCTAAATAGCAGGTGCTCAATCACAAGCCTTGAGCTGTCTCAGCAGCTCCGCTCGCTGCAAGGCTGGTAACCGGAATGCTGCTGTCTGTACGTGTGCCGTGTCCCAGGGCTGGAAACACGAGTGGGAACTGCCATGGCTGAGCACCACCAAAACCTTCCTGGCATCTCTCTGTGTTGCTTTAGGTGACATCCCCACCTTTCAGAAACGATCCCTTGTCCTGATGGAGACACAAACAGAAGCGTGTGACCCGACCGCTGCCGGCCAGCAGCTGCAGCCGACAGCCCGTGGGCAGGGTCGCAGCAAACAGGCGCTTGCAACGACAAAGAATTTCATTTAAAGAAATCCACGCTTGCAAACGGGAAACGCAAAATACATCAGATAAATGGCTTGCTCGTGCTGCGAGTGAGGCGCCCAAGGAGCTGTGGTGTCCGTGCCCGCCAAAACACAGGGCTCAGCACATCCCCCCCTCACCGAGCGCTCGGCTAATCTCCTCCGGGGTGGAATATTTGTGAGGATGCTCCTGTCATGTCATTAAGGAAAAAAATGAAGGAGGGGGAAGGGCAGCTGTGTGGGTGATGGAAAAGTGACTCTGCATCATGGAAAGCCACCTCCAAGCTCAGGCGCGGCCGCTCCTTGCTCGGAGAAGCCCCTCTCGGCAGCCAGTCACTGGGTGGTCTGCCTCTTAATTACAGGGTTAATGCGATGTTACTATCAGGAGAAGTTTCTTAACCTGATAATGAGTAGGAAGCAGCTGTAGCTTGGAAAATGTAATAATTGCAGAGTGGAGCAATGTAATTATAAGGTGTGTATCAACTGCCTCCATGTTTACTTAGAGAAAACTAAATCCCCTCAAAAGCAGCAGCCGGCTCTGTTTCTTGCAGGGGGCTGTAACTGCATGGGGAAGGGGGGAGCGGAGACAAGTCCTGGCCTGCTCCTCTCCGCTGCTGACGTGCCAGGGCTTGAGCAGAGGCTACGGTAGACTCAGCCCAGCAACACCCAGCACATGCCATGCTCAGTTAGCATCGCTCCAGCTCCCTGGTGGGACATTTCCATGGAGCATCGCGGTGCCATGCCCAGCACTCCCGGCTCCGGGAGCTCATCCGGCGCGTGGAACATCACTGGTCTCGGCAGACGGTGGATGGAGAGGTGTCCCCTGGCCTTTCTGGTGACAGCAAGTCTGCCAGGGGAGAGAGAAAGTTTCAGGCTGAGGCAGACAGAAGCTGCCACTGATCTCTGCCCTTCTCCTGTAAGAGCTCCTCTCTGCAGTCCCAGGAGCACGTCCCCGGCAGGGACACCAACCTAGAGGTGCAAAGCACTGCACTTGTCGACCCCCTCTCCCTTCCACTGTTGTTTTCATTCCCAGGAGCTCCTCGGGAAAGACCAGCAGCAAACTGTCACGACCGAGCTCTTTATTTTCTCTTCCTGATGTATTTGCCTGTCTCGGGTCTAAGTGTGCCCTGAGCTCCTCCCTGCAACCTCAGAGCACTCCACTTCCTCCCCCACTTACCTGCACACGAGGTAAGAGGTTTTACTCTGAGGTCTCCATGCCAAAAAAAATTTCTATTAGGTGAAAAAATTGCTTCCCTTTCATGCCCTGAAGGTAAAATAACCAGATGAGTGGAGGTGCACATCCCATACAGAAAAAAAGCAGTGCCATGCTGAGTCTTTCTCCCACTGAACACGGCTCATTACTCCTCTTTTGTTGTCGCTGGTGCAGACAATGGTGAAGGTGTGCCCCAACACAAGTGTGCAATAAATCCCTCATCACAAGCAGGAGCTCAGCGAAGGCACGCGGACATGGCATGGCCATCGCTCCCTCCTGCCACTCCAGCTGCCAGGCAATACCTGTTCATCTGCCGTGCGATCTGCGTGTATCATTTCTGTCGAGCGGGCAGTAAATCAGAACAAAGCTCACCCTCGAGCGGGTCTCCTTCTCTCAGCGAGAGGCAGGAGAAGGCTCCCCACACTGCCTGGGCACGGCTGGCTCGCTGGCACCCTGGGTTTGGGCAGGTCCCTCCTGTGAGCGCACACACGCGTGCGCACACACACACACACACACGCCTGTGCTCACGTGTTGGCATGCACATGCTCGTTCTCCCTCATTCTCGTTCTGGGGAAAAAACTTTTGCCAACTGTTTTTTTTTTTTTTCCCTGAAAACTCCAGATTTGGCTCAAACAAAAAAATTGTTGCAATTTTGCTGGGTGCGCTCAATTATCCTCCACTTTAAAAAAAGAAAGATAAAATATGCCAATATGGAAAATAAAAGTGGGTCAAGTTTTAAATGAATCGCAGTCATACCGACTCTGAAGCGCAGTCAAACTATTTCATCAGTCCTTTACAATGCTCTCCTTGAGATCCTGGCACAAAGGCACAGCCTCTCTTGAAGCATATTTCTGAGCTTCATTGCCTGCGCAACCTTTGCAAATGTCTTCCTTTGATCTTTAATAATTACCCTGTGCTAATGTGTTTGTGATGTGATGAATGAGATGGAGAGGAGAAGAGATGGGTGAGAAGAACCCTTACCTTTCCCTTGTCAAGGTCCTTTACTCGGGGGCTGTGACCTGCTCCCGCCGCCGCTGCCCCACTCATCATAGGTGCTGCAAAATGGCTCATGCGTCAATTTGGGAGTTGGACCAAGGTCTGTCATGCCTTGTCTTGAGAGACAATCTGCCCTCTCCATCTGCTAATTAATGAGAGGAAATTCTTCATGGCCTCGCATGCTTCCCAAATGCTCCCCCCTTTTGGGGGTCACAGGAGGGGGCACGGTACTTTCCCCCATGGTGTTGGCTAGAAGTTTTGATAGATATCTGTCTGGTCATCGCTCTCCACCAAACACTGCCGGAGGAGGTGGCCAGGCGACGTCCCATCCCTCGGCAGCATCTCCTGCCGGAGCTGCTGGAGAGAGAGCCGCAGCCTGGCTGGACTGGTGGTCTGCACCACTGGGGCATTGCTCCTCTCCTTGTGTCCCATTTCCCCTGAGGACAAGCCTGAAAGTGTTATTTTTGATCATCACTGTGCACCGAGATGTATGCACACAGTGCTTGGATGGAGCTCACGCAGTAGAAAACTGACGGCAGCTAAAAATTCGGCTTCCTGTCACTCCTGGCTTCTCTCTGAAAACCCCAGAGAGTATGTAGGGCCCTGTGCCACCTTCGGGTGCCCTCTCATGCTGGTATAAATACAAACAGCAGGTCCCTGCTCCGTGCAAAGCCCCCCACATCTGAAGCCTTTGCCCTGTGGCAGGTGACACTGGTGTCTTCGTGGGCAGCTCTGAGACAGTGCAGGTATTTTCTCCAGATAAATGGGATGGAAAAGAGCTTCTCCAATGCTGAGTGGCAACTGCATGCAGTCACCAAGCAGCTGTGAGGGAGCGGGTCTGGCTAATAAGATCCAGCGTGTCTGCAAAGGCCCTCAGCTTGTGCAAAACAGCATCTTCCTC
>NW_009647444.1:336878-337972 GCF_000708025.1 Charadrius vociferus
TTTCGTCAAGCTCTGGCCCTGCATGCTGGAAATCAGCAATGGAGATTAAAGCTGTGTTTGCAAACGGTTGGTACTACTAAATCAAAGCAAGCGGATTAGCGAAACCTTTTGGCTTCTCAGTTCTGCTTTTCTGCCGTGACCGCGACACATCGCCCAACAACTCCACTAATCCGCGAGCCAACCAACCCCTTTCCTGGGGAAATCCACCTCCTCCGCGAGGATGCAGGGGAGGCCGGGTGCAGGATGCTCGGTGGGTGCCCAGCTTGGGGAGCGCAAACCCACCAGGTATGAGGCTGCAGCTGGCTACTGTCAGACGATGTGGCGAGCAAAGCATTCATCCCAGCAGAAACTCCTGAAGATTCCCTCCCTTCCTGGTGCGATTCACCGTGGAGGTCAGCCCTGGAGACATCTCCCAGCTCCTCGGCTGTCCTGCTCCATGCTGTGAGCACTGCCTTCAAGTTAAAGAAGAACAATGGACAATTACTCAAAGTTTATTCAGAGCTTTCTTTCCCTTTACTTTATTAAAACAATTCATATAAACAGTGGGAGTTGCTTTGTAACCACCTGGTTTTCACATATGGTAAAGGGAATATGAGCAGCAAGTCCTTTAGTTATGATGGCTTACTATTTCCCATCAAATGGCTCTGTTTTTAAAGGCTTAAAGCAGTGCTCACCACAGTTTCACTACCCAGGGTGAACTATTCTGGGCTGAAGTTTGCTTCCAGCTGTTCCGATTTTTGGAAATTTCAATGGAAAAAACAGTTAATTTGATTTCTGAAGGAAACAAGCTGAGGGGACAACATCTTTGTTTTTCTCATACTGAAACCAACAAGAACAAAACTGGTGCCACTATTTCAGTGACAAAGCCCTGGCTGATTGTGATGCTCTCCGAGGAGCAGAGTCCATCAGAAGGTGCCTTTTGCCAAGCTAGTCAAGATCCACCCCAGTTAATCAAACCGCAAAATTTTAAAGAAATCTGAGTTTGCTCCCACACAGTTTGGCAAACAGATTTTGCACTGACTCTGTCCAGGGGCCAAGTGGTCCCGGGGCTCCGGGTTTCTCCATGCCAGCAGCCTGGGCTGAAGGCAGAGCCC
>NW_009647444.1:338057-358182 GCF_000708025.1 Charadrius vociferus
AAAGAGTGTAAGAGCGCACCACGAGAAGAGGCAACAAAGACTTCACAACGACCCCCCATGCTGTTTTTCCCATGCCTGATTTTACCACGTTAACTTGCTTTTAGCAGAGGAGCTCTCTGCGCATAATGGAGATGGGCTCTGCGTCCTCATAGAATCATAAAATGGTTTGGGTTTGAAGGGATGTTGCAAATCATCTAGTTCCAACCCCCCTGCCATGGGCAGGGACACCTCCCCCCAGCCCAGGCTGCTCAAAGCCCCGTCCAACCTGGCCTTGAACACCTCCAGGGATGGGGCAGCCACAGCTTCTCTGGGCCACCTGGGCCAGTGCCTCACCGCCCTCACAGGGAAAAATTTCTTCCTAATACCTAATCTAAATCTACCCCCTTCCAGTTTAAAGCCATTCCCCTTCGTCCTATCACTACATGCCCTTGTAAAAAGTCCCTCACCAGCTTTCCTGTAGGCCCCTTTAGGTACTGGAAGGGGCTATAAGGTCTCCCTGGAGTCTTCTCTTCTCCAGGCTGAACAACCCCAACTCTCTCAGCCTGTCCTCATAGGAGAGGCACTCACCTGCTGAGGGAATTTATCTTCATTGCAGCCTTGCCATGGGCTGCTTCCAGAGAGCTGCAAAACTCAAGCTCCCTGGCTAATTCCTGCTCATAGGTGCTGCAAGGGGGGCATCCCGAGCCCCGTTAGCCACCCTGGGCAAGGGGACTGCAGCAGCCTGGGTCACACACAGCTCCTGTGGAGCTAGTGAGAAGTTGTGAGCCCACGGCAGTTCTGAAAATCCTGTCTGAGTGCCACTGAGACCAGGACTTCTGAAAAAAAAAAAAAAAACAAACCACCTCTCTATCACAAAGAAGCACAGGTCTTGGAGGTGGTTGTGGAAATGCCACCTGAAGTACCTGATTATGACTTATCAGCCCTGGAACAAGGTCCAGGTGAGCTCCCTCATGCTGAGCCTTTACACAGTGCTGTGAATCAAACTGCACCACCTAGCTAAAAAGATGGGATTAAATTGATGGAGAATGGAGAAACTGAGGCAAACTCAGTAACTGGGCTTCAGTCACGTGGTATATCTGAAATGTGGAGTCCCAAACCTATTGCAAGGGTCTCTGAGAATAGGGATCTCAACTTCCAGATACTTATGTCAGCCCTCTCCTCCACTGCGGAAACCTTGAGAGAGGTTTTAAAGCACCGTCTGATGAAGAACAACAGGCTGGTCCAGAGCCAGGTCCCGACCAGGGCCCAGGCACCCAGCCCACTTTGCTGATCTTCCGAAGCCCCCAAAAGCACTGGTAAACCTCTCAATATAGGGTATTTTTAAGAGAAACCATTCTGTTATCTCAGATTCAAGCCAGCCCGGCAGCTACCTCTAGTCCTTTACCTTGGGTATGCCCCAAGGTCCTTGGGTCCTTGCTTCGTAAGTTGTTGCTTATGAAACTGCTCTTGCATTTGGCCTCTCTGTTTTCATACTGGCAAGGATGTCCCTGTTCCCTGGAGGTAACAGCAATCAGCCTCCAGTACCCTCCACCTACAGGAACCACTTGCTGGATATCAATATATATATCAATATATGCATGCATGTTTGTGTGTGTGTGTGCATTTTTATGTATATATATATAATCAATAAAAATTAACATTTAAGGAGCTGTAATATAATCTGCATCATTGTCGGGAAATGCAGCAAGTGTTAAAAGCTTAATGGACGGTGGAGGAAAGGATTTAAGTGAGTTGTTTGCAGACTTCAGCATGCAGGACGAGAGGGAAATCAAGGAGAGAGAGAACAGGAATTTAGAGGGATTTGGAGACGCTGCCTCCGGAGCTGGTAATGAATAAGAATGAACAGGCTGAAACACCGGGCTGCCTCCAGAACACGGCCCTGGCACGCGCTCTGGCACCCGCTTTAATTTTATGCTGTAGTTACCTGTTCCGACCTCAAATAAAACAACGATTCCGATGGGAACGTTGAATTAAATCAGCTGCTCGGCTTCCCGAGACGGGCGCTTGCCTCCTCCTGCTTTTCTTACCCTGGAGATCTTAACAGAGCAATTTAAACCTTTGCAGCAAATCTGGGAACTGGAGCGGGTTCCCTGGGGAGGAGGGAGCTGGAGGATGCCAGACAGAGATGGCGCGGGGAGGAGTGTGCGGGGGGCTGAGCACGCGCTGTCTGGCAGGATCAGGCTTTTTACAGCATCCCAGCGACCCTGCTGCAGTCACACACACTCCTTTTTTTTGGCCCCAAGGTGCAGCGTGGGAGTGTAGGAGGCTCCTGCCCCTCCAAGGAGGCAGGGAGGGACCCAAGGAGGTGGATGCTCGTGGGCCAGTGGAGGACAGGACCCACACGGGTGGGTGACCCTGGGAGATGGTGTCAAGGGATCAGTCTGTGGGGAGGGAGGGATGCTGGAAACTCAGCTGCTGGAGGCCTTTTGCACTGCTTTACCCCAAACCCACCAAAGGGAGCCTGCAGAGAGCCATGCACACATCTTTCCAGCCTCTGGGAGGTCCTGCCCTGCCCAGGGTGTGTGCTTCCAGACCCAGCACAGGAGGGGGGGATTGCTGTCGGACTGGACACATGGCCATGTCCGCTGTGGCTGCAGGTGCTTGCGACATTGCTATGGGGCTCCATGAAGACGTTGTTGAATTGATGTAGTTGTTTAATGTCTCTGTTTAGTGTCAGAAGGGAGGAGAAACGGCAGCAGGCATGATTTTTCTGAGGATGATCCATTTAGAGAGTAATGGCTCGTCCAATCTGGTCCTTTGGGAAAACCCTGGGGGCCAGCGTGCGGCCACAAATATTATCGAGACTTTTAACTGTGACACCAGCTTACATCCATCATGGTCTGCCTGGCCTGTCTGCTGCTCCTCCTTCTCCTCCCCCAAACATTTGTCTGTGCAAACTCAACTGACCCTCAAAAGGTCCCTTTTCACCTGTTGCTCGAAACGGTCCAGGGCTCATCCTCCTGACACCGCCGGTGTGGGAAGGGTTAAAGCCTGCCTCCCCCAGAGGCTACGCTTCACTTGATAATATCATCAGCTTGTGACAGTGTTAATGTGGGGATCAGGTGCAGGAGGCGGCCTGCATTACCCTGGAGAGAGATGAGTTGTGTCCGGAAGAGCCAGAACTGGATATGCGGCATAATTGCACCAGGGCTTGATGACGCCTTCCTGACCCCTTCCCTCTTAATAAACCATTAGCCACCCCTCCGACAACGAGCATCCTCTTGCCTCTTGTTGCATGTACCTCTCCTTCCCCTCCATGGCCACATCCGACCGTGTCCGCCTGCTTCCACAGTGCTCCCTCCGGCTGGCCGGGCTGCTGCTCCCTCCATCCCAGGCAATGGAGCATCTCCCAGATGGTTCCTGTGCTGCAGAGGCGGCAGCAATGCTAAGCCGGTGTCACCCTTCCCACTGCCCCAGCCACACCGCTTGGCCCTCCTGCGCCATCTCCCTGCCACCCTCCTGCCTATTTAACGCACTGGGAAATTTTTCAATATATATTCAAATCACTGCAGCTCCCCAGGAGCTGAAGGCTGTCATCCACTGCTTACTCCTCCCAGTCAACCCAGTGCTCCCAGCCCGGGAGTAGAGTGCTGGAGCAGGGGAACTCGCTGCTGGGACCTGCTGGTGTCGCCAGTGCTGAATGCCGGGTGAAGGCAGTGTGTGTGTGTCTTCCATCCAGCCCTGCTCATCCAGGTGGAAGATGCGTATCGATGGTGGTGAGTCCTGGCACTCCTTTGGGAGCTGAGTGAGGCTGAGAGTTCACCGAGGCAGAAAGCGGGACCTGCTCAGCGAGCGGCAGGAGACAGGGAACAGCGCTCGCTCCTCTTGGGCTCTGCCGTGCAGCAAGGAGGCAGTGGGTCTGTCCATCTCTTGGCTGGTATTTCCAGAACCAACCGCAAGCCCTGCGTACGCTGCACGAGAGACGGCCCCGGTGCTGCCCCAGCGCCCCAGCCTGTGACAGGCACCACCGCAAGCCTCCTGCAGGGACTGCCAGCATCGCTGCCGGAGGGATGCTGCTCTGTTAGCTGGAGAGCAGAGAAAGAGCAGCGGCAGCAGCAGCGTGGTTCCCCAGTGCAGGTGGGAATGGTTTCCCAGTTGGAACTGGGACAGGCTGGATCATTCACAACAGAAGCCCTGTGCCCACCCTGAGAAATTCCACAGAGGCTTGGTGGCCGGGGAGGGGGCAGAGCGGGGCAGGAGAGACCGTTTCTGCAAAGCCCTGAGGTATTAATAAACAAGTAGCAGGGAAACAGGGATGGGTTTGGAGGGGATGTCTTTCAGATGCATTTTCCGCCAGTGCTTGAGTACACAAACCAGACCAGCACAAGGAGTTAGTCCCTATCTTCCTTGTTCTGCATTTTGCCAATAAACATATCTATGATCGCTGTGCTGGGTAGCATCCTTCAGCAGGGCTCTGTCAAACTTTTACAGCAGAAACTTATCTTCTCTGGTTGTTACTGGTTATTTGTATTCCGCTGGTGCCAGGAGAGGGTTTGCTGCAGGGCATGGTGAGATACTTCCCTTGCCTCAAACTGGAGTTATCGAAGGAAAAATAAGCTTTTCCACACAGGGCTGTGCCACATGATTTAAATACCCAAAGCAGCAGAGCCCGTGCAGTAAGCTCCGGCGATGGCCCCGCGACGTCTCCTGCTCTCTCCAGCTGTTGACTGTGCCGCACGCATCCCTTGTGAGCTGGCGGTAATTAGGATACTACGGCTTTCCCTCCTCTCCTTCCTCTGTGCATCACTAGGATTTTACTCATCAACTTTCTCCTCCTTATCTGAGTATCCCATTGCTCCAGTCCTGTTCCTTATCTTCTCACCATCTGTCCCTGGGTTTGGGTGATGTTTCCTTGGGCTGGGGGTCCTGAGAGGCTCGAACTGATGTGCAGTGCCCCCCATGCCCGGCTGGCAGGTGCCATCCCCACCTCCCACGCTTACGTCCCTTCTGCCATTGCTCCTGCTCCTCAGCTACTGTCCGGTCTGGCAGAGAAGCCAAGTCCCTTCTCCGTCCTCTCTGGGGACAGTGACTGGTCACACGCTGGGCTCACTTTCCCCTCTCAAAGCAGCTGGTGACACTGCGACAGAGGGTTAGAGGATAACAGTAGAGGGACAGGATCTGAGCTTCCAAGCCCTTGGTACCCGTTCCTGCCAGGCTGCCCTGCCAGCCAAACTCAAGTTATTGCAGCTTCATGGCCTTTTCACCCCTGCCAGTTAATATGGACGTATTCCACTTCCACCCATGCGAGGGGATTTTCGCACAGAGAGTTGGTCTTTGAACAAGAGCGATGTGTCTGCTGGGTCTCCCTTCCCTTGCCGTGCTGCTGCTCCCAGGATGTGCTCTCTGCACAACCATGTCTTATTTTTATCATCCTTTCGCCACCATCTTACCTCCATCTTTCCCCTTCATGATTTGTTTACACACCAACAAAAACAACTCAAGCTCTGAGCCAGCTCCTATTTTTTAATTAAAGTTTCTACATTCTCACCTAGACCTGCAGACCGGCAGAGCTTTGCCGATACTCTCAGCATCCCAAAGAGCCTTGAGAAGCGGCTTAAACCTCGGCGGTCCCTTACTGGTGAGCCGGCCTTGCCCACCTCCCTGTCCGCCCCCTTCCCTCCCTGTGCCCTGGTTCCCACACTCCCCAACACCTCCGGATCCTTCAAGGCTCCCGCTTTGCTTTGCCCCCTAACTCCCGGCTTCTCCAGGCACCGCTCTCAGACAGCTGTGATGTATCGGTGACAAGCTGCCTTTGTGCCCTGCTCTTGCACAACAATAGATACTCCTGTCTGTTTATACAAGTTTTGAGTTTGTCCCTATAAATACGGTGTGGAAGAAACAGTAGACTATAGATTGCACGCTGACAGCTGAAAGATTAAGGGAATCCATTAACTAAACCAACTGCCTGGAAATCTTATGCAGAACATACACCTGAAAGCTATTATTGCTGTCCTGTCATACTACTTTATCTCTTTATTTAGGACCCTTTTTGTTTGGCTGAGGGTTTGGTGTTGTAGTTTTGTGTTTTGTTTTGTTTTGTTTTTTTTTTCTCTAATAATGTAAACTTGTTCTGGAGTAACAGAGGAGCCCTTGATTAAGTATCTAAGTATTTTCTGCTGAAGAATTTATGAACTCTGAGCCAGCACTGTCCTTGCCAGATCCCATGGAGTGTAAGGGGAGGGGGCACTTGCCTGTCTCTGGGTTTGTGCTGTGAATGGCCTGGGATCGGGTTTCCTTGCAATGAACTGTTTGCATTGCTCTCATGGGCGACTCCGTCTCACTTAAATATCTGGCTGCACTTAACCTTTTTTCACCTGAATTCTCTCCATCACTCCAGCGCTCCCTGCCCCTACCTCTCCCGCCAGCTCCCCGCTCTACAATAGCAGCCCACCCTCAAGTTTACAAGTGCAGGCAGTCGCTCGGCTCTCCCGGAGCCGTGCTGGATCCTGGCTGTGATACAGTTGAAGTTAGGGTTGTTTTTTTTTCTATTTTGGTCTATTCAGGTCTCTACACAATGCTCGTCACCATAGTATCTGTGCAAGCTCCTTGTTCTCCACCGAGCACCACGCCTGCTCCTCTCTGGTTGTCCTCCCCTCCTCTCTCCGCGGCTGCGGGGGGGTTCAAGGGGAGGGGGGGGTTCTTTATGCACCTTGCTGTGCGCTAGTGTTAAAGAAGGCAAAAGCGGAGACGTGTGGCTTTTCTAAAGTAAAAGCCTTTGAGTTTGAAGAGGACTGCTCTCTTGTTCACACAGACCTGACCGGCGGTCTCTCCGGGCGGCAGGTTGTGGTCCAACACAATGGGTCGGCTGGAGGAGTTTGCAAAAATCACTGGTCTGCTTTTGGAAGATGTTTGCCTGGGAAAACACCCACAGGGAACAACACCCTTGCTGTTCCCCCTTTTCCCCATCCCTGCTTTCCCACTTCCCTCCTCCCTCAGCCGAGCCTTGCCGGTGGACTTCATCGTACTTTCATTGGATTTTCCAGTTTTTCAGATTAGATTAGCACCTGTGTGCTCAGGCTCTGCCACGCGCCTCAGACGGTGTTTTTGAGCATATGATTTCTTCCACTTTTATTGCGGATGGTTTTCTCCTTCGTTTGAAATCCCAGGGTGGGGCAGTGTGTGAAAAAAGTAAATATCACGGTTAGTGAAAATGCAATCTGCGCGAGCGTGAAACATTTCCACAGCCGAGGCTGCAACGGCAGCAGTTTTCTGCAGCGCTCAGCTCTCCCCGGGGTGGGAGGGCGAACGTCCCCTCTGCCAGAGCCCCCTTTCTCCGGTGATGTGTGAGTGATTAATGTCGTCCCGAGTGAAGAATAAAGTTTCAGCCGCTGCTATTGTCAGGGGAACAGGAGCGGTTCCCGTCCCGGCTGTACAGATAGTAACCATGGCATCTGCCGCTCCGCAAATACAGGCCGGTGAAAGGGCTAGCCATGGGTTGATGGGTACTGGACGGGGGGTAAATCACATTCAAGCCCATCTCCGCACTGAGGATGTTACTGTGTTACTGAGACGTGAGGAATTTGGAAAGGGGTTTTTAAAAGTTAGCGCAGCTGCTCTGCTGCAAACTCGCCCAAGCCGGGGTATTTTAATTTCTCTCTTCCTCTAATAAATACCCACAGGATTTTCCCACCTTCTGAACTAATCACTTCACTTGTAACGTGTCAGTGGAACAAAAACGGCTGCTTGTGAGCATCAGGAGAGCTAAGAGAGAAGCGGGCTCAAGGCCTGTGGAAATGCTGAATTCCCACCTGGTACCATGGCTGGGATGGATCCTGCTCACTAAAATAAGCTCTCCCAGCCCAGAGAAGTCCCAGAGTGCACAATCCTCGCAGGACAACCCTGCTTTGAGGAGCTGGGAACAATCGGGAAGCTGTGGGAAGGAGTTTGGGGATGGCGAGTTAGGAGTGAGGAATGGAAGGGTGCGGGTGAAGGAGCTTGCAGTTGTGGGAAATCTCGGATGCTTACACAGGAGAAAACATGCCCATTCCAGGAGGTTCTCCAGTGCAAGAAGTATCCCTCTCCATGCTCCACGCCTCTGCGTGAAGGACTGAAAGGGTCCTGGAGCATCTCTGCTGAAACCTGCAGAGACCTTTAAGCAACACAAGCAGAGCCTGGATGAATGTCCATGGATGCACCATCAGTGCTTCTGCTTTAAAGTTGTCTATGGGGCTTTTACCGAAAGATGGATGTGTTTGAGGGCACGGATACTGTTTGAAGGTTGTCGGTGAGCTCTGGGAGCAGCTCTGAATGGACACTCGTGTACATACCATCAGCGTGGTCAGGGCTTCTGCAGGAGTTGTCTATGGGTTTTTAGCAAAGGATGGGTGTGTTTGAAGGCACCGATGCTGTTTGTTGGTAAGCTCCAGGAGCAGCTCAGCCTCATGGTCAGGCTCTCCACCACGGAGATGCCCCAGTGAAGAAGCTGTGGTGATCCTCCCTCCAGACCAGCCAGCATTTGCCCTAAGCTGTGTCCCTCCCTGGGAGGCGTTTGCCACCGAAGAGAAGAAAGGAAGGGCTGGAGATGGAGAGATGAGCAATTCGTTTTTGGAGGACTCACCAAGCCCGTGTAAATCAGCAGGTGATTGTGCTGGAGAAGGCTCCATGTGGTTCGAGCTCATTTGGGCTGTGCTGAGGGGGAGATGGCAGAGGTCGGGAGAGCCAGTGTTGCCAGGCAACGCTCCCCGTATATTAGGAAGATAAATCCTATAATAATGGAAAGAACGGATACTTTCTGCGCCTGTTGTTTATTTCTTTCTTCCTCGGTGGTTCTGCTCGCTCAGATCCCAGCTGCGGCATCAGGGAGCAAAATGGCCTTTTAATGCCCCGAAGGACCAAGGGGTTTTATCCTTGCTGGTGAAAACGGTGTGATACGGGGCTTTTCGGATCTGCTGGGACTAGGGCTGCATCACTGCGGGTACAGCCCTGGGCGGGAGGGGAGGCAGGAGGGCTGGCAGATTCAGGCACGCTGGCTTTTTGGAGGAAAAGGGATTGTGGGAAAGGCCAATTCCTTATCTCCGGACACATCCCACTCATGTACTACTTGCTTTTTGCAAACATCTGTGTGTTTGCTCTTTATCTATCTCAAAGAAAGCACTTTTCGATCCCTCTGCCGAAGCGGCTGCTGAAGCTGGTGTTTGCCTTGCATGCGTTGAGGTTCCTCTGGCAGCCAACACACAACACCAGGTGACTGATCCGATCAGTTGTGGTTCCAGCTAAAACACAGCTTGAATACTGAGCACCTGTGGCGAGCTGTTTGCAATCAAGCCAAAAGAAGAATTTAAAAAAAAAAAAAAAAAAAAAGACAAAATTCTCCCTCCCAAAGATGTTTAAATACTTCCAAACAACAAGAAAAACTGGAGGAAATTGCAATGATTAAAGCGAACAGAAATGTAGGCTTAATTTGTCACATATATCATTTGCTCCGACTTGTTTAGCCGGCTCTGCTATTTTCCATTAGTGCACTTCAGGGTTGCAACTGGGATTGAGAAGGAGAAGTGACAAAGTATGATGAGACTCCAGCTTGAGGAGCATTTGCTGAGCACGCAGTCTGCTCTAGCTAACGCCTTCGGACACGCAGCGGCCATACACCCCGGCCTGGAGCTAACAGCCGTCCTGTTACTCCCCGCTGCCCCAGGGCTGAGTCCTGCCATCACTGGGGAGAGATGACGAGGAAACCCCAATGGCTGGTGGCTTCTCTCATCCCACCACCACTCTTTTCCTCAGTCCATCAGGCAGAGGAACCAGCACCGCAACGGTGGCCTGCAGCCATCGGATGCCGGTGGTGCCACTTAGCCTATAGCCCAGGCACTTCGTCGTTTCCGTATGCAATTAGCTTACAGCAGCGCGGTAAATATTTCATACCTTATAGCAAAGATTGTTTAATTTTTTATTATTCTAAAGCTGCTCATGAATGTTTTACAGAGATGATCTCCTCTGGTGGAGAGTGGAATGGGAAAGTGCAAGGAAAGTTTCCTGCAGTTTCAGTTTTGGGGATCGTACTCCAGTCACCCAGTGCCCATGGTAGCTGTTAATTTAGTCTGCTAATGAGTACAACTGAAGTAGGATGTTGAGCAAAGCATATTTACTGATATGTCACTGTGTGTAATAAATGTCTATTATAGGCTTCTACCATCCTATTTATTACAACAGTAATTAAATTGTCTTTTATTCCAGGAACTCAGCTACACCAGCTCAACAGAGGACAACCTCCCCGCTCTTATGTCATGGCACCTTCCGCTTTTGTGTACTCACTTCTAAATTCTACCATTGCTGGGATCTGAAAAAAAGCCATTTCGAAAAGCTTTTGTGCAAAAAGCCATTGGTTCTGCTTGTTGTGTAATGGCCTTTATGAAATGTCATTTATGTCATCTGCTCCTGACCAAGTCTGGGAGTGACCCCTCAGAGCATCTGTTCTACCACTATCTTTGGGAGGCAACTGGATCTCTCTCTGCCATCTTAAAAGTCAGATGGCTATTCTAAAGTTAGGTGAGATGAGTTTCTTTCCTGGTGCAAAGTCAGTCATGAAAGGATATCGAATTTCATTTCACATTAAATGAATGTCCACTGGGTAAGATACAGATAGAGCCAAAAAGAAAGTAGTTTCTTGTTCTGGTGCAGAGCCTCCAAAGGAGTCCTTCAGGGACTCATTAATCCCATGTCCTTTCCTCTGAGGCATTGCATTAGTGATCTTCCTGCAAATGTTTCTGGGATGACCACCTCGTTTCTTCTCTATTTCTCTTTTTACAGGAAAAGAAAGCAAAGAGCATCTTTGCTCGTGACATTTGCCACCCTGTCTTTTAATTCTGCGTACCTTGGGATTCCCCTTTGACTCAGATACTTGCCTGCCTCCCTGCAGAGCAAACTGAGGGCAAAGTTGGTTGTCTGAACCCAAATTAAGTCTTCAGGAAAGGACTTGGGACTTTAATCACAGCCAGTAACTCAACCATGCAGGATATACTCACATTGCAGTGTCACTTAAATGTCTGCTCCTGCTCTCCCCCTCCTGCCCAGATCCTTTGGCAGTTTAATAGAAATAGATTTCCCAAAACCTTAATCATCTGTGAGCTAGATCAGCTCCTTCGACTTGTGTTTTGCCGCTCTGATATTTGCTGCCCAGCCAGGCTTGAATGCACAGCGTCATGGAAGGTAGTTGGGTTTTTTGGAAGAATTCCCTGGGAAAATACCTCCTTTCCACTCTTCCTTCCCTGCCACTCGCCACAGCTCTGCAAAGAGAACGGGTGCGAAGGGTGTCCTCCCAAAACACTGGCCTTTCGCTGTGTCTGCCTCTCCTTGCCAAGCTGCCCCACACAGCCTGACTGAGAGGGCACCGCTCATTTCACTGCTCTCAGCTGTACACATTTGAAAATCCTTTTCCTTTACAAAAAGGCAGGAATACACATGATAAAGGGGCACAAAAAGGAAGGCATACACATGATAATAGGAACAAAAAAGGAAGGAATATGCACGATAAAGGGCAATTGCCATGACTGCCCAACTAGGGAAGTGCCTGGGATCTGCTTATTAGAGGCTATTTCCTTTCTTGTTCACCTTCCTGTGTTTCAGACCGTCCCAAGTGGATTCTCTGTATTTCAGCTCACACAATGTGATGATCCTGCTGCAAGCGCACAGGGAAGCGGTTGTCCCACGGACAGTTTGCTGTGATGTGGGACTGAGGGATCACCTTTCCCTCCGGCATCCCCAGCCTGAGCCCCTCAGGATCTTCCTCTGAAACACCACGGCATCCTCCCGAGTCACCTCGGGATCGGAGAAGAGATTCTTTGAGATGCTCACCATCTGGCACCCCTGCCGTACCCAAACACCACACGCCTACGCTCCACAGGGACAGTCCCGTCAGCGTGCCTCCATTTCACAGGCAGGCAACTTCACACTCACTCTTTTATGTTTCCAGAACTGCCGTTTATGTCCCATTCAAAGAAGCTATGGTATAAGTTGCACTGAGTCTTAGATTTCTACTCTTTTCCCAGGGGCGGGAGCAGGTAATGAGCCCCGGAGCCCTAATGCACTCAGAGCTGCTGCCGCGTTCGGCAGGGAGGCTCTGCTCTTCTTGTGGAGCTAATTTGGGGTTTGAGGATGCGGGATTTCAGGGACAGTCAGGACAGCCAGGTCCTCAACAGCAGCGGCACAAATGCCAGGGAGCCAAAGGATGGACAAGGTGAGGAGCGCTTAACAGTCCTTCATCTCACACCGATGATGGGCAAACAGCTGAGTCACGTGTGGATGGCAGAGACATCAGTGCTTTGGGGAAACTGTGACCAGAAATTCATAAATAATGAAATCGCCTTGTTCCACCTGTTTTTCCATCTGCAACCTGCATTGTGTGTGGTTTTCATGAATACATTAATTAGGGGCTATGAGTCTCTGAACAATATTAACAAATCATCACTATGCATTTATCCATACTTCCTCTAAACGTTCAGTATTTGAAAATCTGATTAGGATTGGTTAATTTTAATCAGACAGCCGAGGAACACGGTATACCTCTCCTTCCTAGCTGGCTGAGTGATGCAGGCACACGTGCTTGAATTCAAATTCAGTTCTCCATAGCCATTTCCTGGAAACACATAAGAATCGGGGTGTGAACTTGAGCCCACCAGACCATCTCCTGGGAGGGGAGAAGGGAGAAGTTCATCCCAGGGAGAAGTTTTGGAGGCATTCAGCTCACGCTGGTCTTGAGTGGCAACCGATGAAAAAGGAGACTAAGACAACAAACACGAGGACAAAGTCCTCTCCCAGTCAGATGAAGCCGATGATCTAATGTGAGCTGGTATCTCCAACAAACAGCTCCAGCAACAGGGAGAGGTTTCCCACCGTGTGCCTTCTATAGGTGCTTTTTGCAAATGGCCTTTATCTAAAATGGCATCGCAGAGTCCATCTGACGAGATACAAGCACACTGATCCAGACCAGATTTTTTACTTCACCTCCCCTGTCTGAAAATATGCTACTACCAAAGTGTCAGACAGGGAAGAGACTCCCTTTTGTCTCTTCATTCACCGGGAAGAATCCATCATCCAACACTTTTCACCTGCCTCAGTCGCAGGTAAATCCCAGACCAGATTTTTTTACACTCAAACCCTTCACGCTTCCTCTCACCTCCCGCAATGGGACAAATAAAGCCCAATAATATGCAAAACCCCTGATTTCTCGAATTCCTTCCACTCCAAGATGTCTTCTGGCAAGGAGCCTCCCGCAGAAGGGATGAGCCCCGTCTGTGCCAAAACGCAACTCAACCCCTCGCTTTCAGCTCTGTGTCGGATTTTTATCATAACTTCGCTTTGAGTACATATATGCATTTAAAAAAAAAAAAAAAAAAAGAGAAGAAGAAGAGGACATTCAATTTAAAAACAACAGCTTTGAAATGTGAGCTGGGCTTGGGCACCGCACCGCGGGCTGCTGCCGAGCGGCCTCGCCGGGCTCCCCGCGTTCCCCCCGGCCGCCGCCGGCCCCGCTGCCCCGCCGAGAAAGCCTTTTGTCTTCCCAGCACGCCGGGGCTGAGCGACGGAGGGCCGCTTCCCAGAGAGAAGGCAGCTTGTTTGCAAGAAAAAGGGGAGTTTTCTTTGGCTTTTTTGAAAAATAATCTGCCTTTATTTTTTTTTTTTTTAAATCTGCATAAATGCTGCAATTCTTTGTGGGATTTTTTTTTTTTTTCCTCTCTCCGCTAACAAATGCTTCAGTGTCTTTACCAGGATAAAAGGGTGGGGGAGGGAGAGGCACAACCCCCTCCTCCCCAAACCAAACCAGCAACATATTTGCACTATTTAATTTAATAGGGAATTAATACCATTAGCGGATTAAATATGCCAGCAGCCCTAGCACTCAGCATTCATTCCAGCGAAGCAGACGGGTGTGTGCATATCTATCACACGCTGACAATAAAGTGGGAATGAGCCAGGCTGGGCAACGCGACACACACTGGTATGGTGGAGTCCGGTGTCCTCTTGCAACCCTGCATTGTGCAAGGGTGTATGTGGCCCAGGGACAAGGTCAAACCAGTAGGCTGGTGCCCTACCCGGGTGGCTGTGGGGCAGAGGCTGGATGGAGAGTCAGGAGATACGGCTTTGGGTGCATTGCTTTTGCCAAGCCTCAGTTTCCTCATCTGTAAGATGGGCACAAAGATACTGGTCCAGCATCTGCTGAAATCTCCCGATGAGAATTGCTCCTAGAGAGCAAGATAGCAATGATGTTACCCATAAGAGCTCACCTGTCACCAGGCATGTTCTGGAAGAGGGGACTGGGGAGGAACGAAGGGACTCTCGCTCCCATTAGCACTGCTGGTGTTGATGCCCCATCCAGGTGACCATGCAGCAGCATGACTGTGCCTCAGTGATGCCACTGCATGTCTCCCAGGCAGCAGGAAGTGGCTTTTTCTCCACAGTTGCTGCCTTCGCTGACCCTTACCACTCATTTTTGCATGATGAGCTCAAGATTGTGACAACCTGTCCCCCCATCACTGGTGGAAAACACAGCTGCTTGCTCACCTTTGCTCACTTCTTCTCAGAGCTACAGCCAAATGTGGGGCATCTTCTCACCTTGCTGGCCCCTGTGGCAGGTTCTCCCCTTTGCCCTTGCAGCAGCAAAGGGCTCTCAGCCCCTGCCTCCAGCAACCCCCATGCCGGACCAGAGGAACAGGAGAAACCAGAGGCTGGGCAGGGAGAAGGGGCAGGGGTTTGGGGTGAAGTGCTCTGAGAAAGACGTCATCAGGAGAATTGGGATTGCATGGAAAAAGTAGCAAAAGGGTAATTCTGCCCATCAAGAAATGCCTCTGTGTGCAGGTGCTGCTCAGGGGCTGCATCAGGGAGCGATGGGGCTCAGCATAAGACAAGAGGACCTGGGAAAGATGGGGAAGCTGCAGAAGAAGGATGAGCAGGAGGTGACGTGAAAGCAGCGTAGCGTGAGCAGCCGACTTTGAAGCAGAGGGAGAGAGAAAGGAAGGGAAAACAGAAGCATCACTGGGGCCGGTCAAACATTTCATTTTTGGCAGCTGTGCTCCAAAATGTTCAAGGAGCCAAAAGAAAAAGAAATAAAGAGAAACCACTTCAATAAACACTAAAAATTACAAGAACCTTTTATTTTAATATGATTTGCACAGTATTTTTGTTAGCGATTGACAGGATTCCCTCCCTCTCTGGCGAGGCACCTGGGAGGAGAGGAGGGATGAATAGAGGAAGGACTAAATGAACAATGGGGGGACGCTGGCCCACGCCGCTGGCAGCGCTCCACCGGCTCCAGTGGGCTGAGCCGGCAGAGGATTTGGCCTGTTGCTGACAGTCTGTGGAGAGATGAAGGAGCAGAGCAGAGCATGGGGGGTATTTGGGGAAGAATCCCTTTGCTGTGTCTGTTGTGACACCTCCACAATCCTGATCCCATTTCCTGGCCTCTTAGTGTGATGCTGGGGAAAGAGCATCCTCTGGTCCTGAGACATCACTCTCGGTTTCCATCTAAACGTGGAAGAGAGGGGTGAAACTGTCTGGCTTCCACCAGACGTAGCAATGCTTTACCTCATTTCATGGGCCATGGTGGTGCTTGGCACCCTTAGGCCACCCACAGCCAGGACTCGGGGCTTGGGGGTATCTCCCCATGGAGCTACCAGCCCACCAAAGCCCTTGCCCTCAAAGGGGTGATGAGGGTGGTGAAACACTGGCCCAGGTTGCCCAGAGAGGTGGTGGATGCCCCATCCCTGGAAACATTCAAGGTCAAGTTGGACGGGGCTCTGAGCAACCTGATCTAGTTGAAGATGTCCCTGCTTATTGCAGGGGGTTGGACTAGATGACCTTTAAAGGTCTCTTCCAACACAAACCATTCTATGATTCCATGAAAGCTGCCCAGTAGCCAAATTACTGATGGCATCAGTGAGCGCCCAGACCTGCAGATCCTGACTGCAAGAGATGTTTCATGCCTGGCTGCTTCCCTCCAGGATGGTTTGCTCCCCCTCCGCAGCCTGCCCACAGGAGGGACGCAGAAAGCCCGGCACTGGGTGCTGAGGACGGAGGGCTCAGCGCGGCCAACAGCACCCTGACACCTCCGGCGCTGCAGCCGGGCACCACGTGCACCTCTCCCGCCTGCATCCCCCTTCCCGGAGTCCTCAGCCATCCTGCTTTCCATTACGTACATTAACTTTTGGACTCTTAATCCCCTCCATTGAGTAAATCACTCCTGCTAGCCTGATAACTTTTCTTCCCCTTAAGCTATCATCCTGGTCTTTCATTCCGTGCAGGATTTGAGACTCTCCCTGCTGTCTGCAATCAAGCTGCATTCTTTCAGCAATTATTTTGTGTCGCTGCTCTCCCCTCTAAAATTTCTGGGGCTAGCATCTTTTTTCGCTTGCAGGCTTCCTGTTGCTGCTTATCTCCAGCGTCTCCAGCCAAGAGGTCCTTTTCATTCCACCTCCACTGTCTGACACTAGCCCTGGATATGGAACTTGGTCAAAAATGCTTTCTCAACACATGTTTGTCAGAACGGAGAGCTCGCATCTGTGCTTGGCGGTGCAGTGTCATGTTCCCTGTCAGCGGGGGGACATCGGGGGAGCAGAGCTGAGCTAATGGACTGGATCAGGTTCTCTTTGCTGACACAGATAACAGAAGGAAGCTGTACGTGTGTGAGAGAGTAAGGGGGGGGCAGAAAGGAGAGGGGCTGAGTGCTGGGGGAATTCAATAGGGGAAGGGCAAAGATGCACAAAGGAGCCTGTGCTTCCCCGGCTGTGGGGCCAAGGGCAAACTTGCTGCGATCCCTTTGAACCCGTGTCCTGCCACGGTGAGCCACCGCACCATGCAGTTCAACCCTGCGCCGGGGGATACGATGCTTGCATGGCTTGCAGCGTCGGACATAACCGCCTTTCCTCTCCTGATGGAGAAGAGTCAGGAGGAGAGAGGACCGCAGCCCGCTCTCCCTGACCCAGCTGACAGGTGGAGGGATGCCATAAGTGTGGTTATTCGGGAGGCTCTGCCGGTGTGACAGCCGGGTTGGGTGATGGAGACCTGGAACGTGCTGGCTGCGTGGCTTCTGGAAAGCAGACCGCAGTAGGAGTGATCAGATGTCATGATACAGAGAATAAGGTGATTTACTGAGAGGTCCGGGAAGAGGTCATCCTCCACGCTGCATGATTTATCTATTTATTTATTGCATGCTTCTTAGTGCTGGGCAAGGCTTCCACGGGGCCTCGGCAGGAGCTGATGGGGCCGGGGGGGCGATGTGAAGGGGCAGAGCCTGTGCCCGCTCGGCCCATCCATCCCCTCTGCGATGTGCCTGTCAGCATGGCGCTCGCCCAGCGACTCTCCGTGGCAAAGGATCCCGAATACGATGCTGGTTTACAAAATAATAAACTCAAAGGACAGAATCCTCCATTTTCCTTTGTTATTGTTTTGGGGTTGGATCCATCCCCTTTCTCGGAAGGAATTTTGATAGTAATCGTCTTCATAAGCCACCCACGGTGCTGGTTCCCCTGCCACAGCCCTTTCCATACAGATGCGAGCAGGACCCTCTCAAGCACATGCACTGCAGCTACTCAAACCGCAACACTGGCTTGGGGTTGGGATTTTTGCTCTTCCAGATGGTGGTGAAGGAAAAGGCAGGCTAATTTTACACTGATTTGTCATTTTGAATATTGGGTGAATGGTTAGATACCAATGGGGATGAGGGACATCAGCAGATGTGGACAGGTCATAGCATGCAGGTAGGTCTTGTTTCTGCTGCTGGGATGGTCTGGAGGCACATGGAGGGACCATCCCATGATGTTAGCAGCTGTCTTGCAAGGATTAACCACACAGGGAACTTCACCGAACCTCCAGGAACTGGGACAGAGAGGAGGGAGCTGATCGGGGGGATGGAGAGATGTCTCAGTGAGGGCTTCAGGGGCACCAGCAGCGCCCCAGCCCTGTGCACCAGCTGCTGCTCCCAGGAGCAGGGCTAAGGCACCTTGAACTTGGGGCTGGAGCAAGATGCTGCGGCATGAAACAGAGAAGGCTAAGTGCAATGAAGATGTCCTGATGACTAGAACCAGATGATTAATCTCTGGGCTCATACTACATTTCCCAAGGAAGGATTTCTAGGAAAAAGGTCCCTGCAGCTACAGACTTGAAGGGGTTTTGGCTGGTCCTGAGCAGCCCCACGCAGTGCAGCCTGGCAGACACCACCAGCTATCCAGCTCGGGAAGCACAAAGGGTTATGGATGCTATGCAGGAGTGAGGAGCTGAAGTTCAGGTCCTGACCGGCAGGCAGGAGACCAAGTGGGGACAAGAAGGTGCTGGACTCTGCCCACCTCACGGCTGTGGCTCATTAAAGAATAAACTGAGATTTGTGCCTCCTTCCAAAAAGGGCAGAGGGTCTCAGCCCAACTCGGGGCTCACTCAGTAAAGGCTGCGGTTAAAATACGAAGGGTTTGCCTGCGCAGGGTGCAGCGGTGCCCCGGGTATGCCACGTTGTGCCGGGGCTGTGCGGCACTTGCCAGGGTCCTGCAGCCCCCGCTGAGCTTGCTGCAAGGAGCCCAGGCTTGGCACAACCCCCCCTTAAACCAGTCCCGGGAGAACGCGGTGATTCGCAGGCTTCGTGCTTGAATAAATCTGTCTCTCCCAAACTACAGCGCACCGGAGTTAAATGCAGGAGGATGAAAATCTCTTTCGGAAGAAGCACCTGGCAGTGGAGTGAGCCCGCTCTCCAGCAGATTTACTGTGCACGGTGGTTATTTGTTTAAGATGTGTCCGGAGTGCTCCCCCCATATTGTGAAGCCCACTTAAGTAAACACTTCACCTGAAGCAGTAAGTGGTTACCGCCATGCGCAGTATTTCTCGGGTGAGCGTCCCTGCCGCTCGGCAGCCCCCCGCTCCCCTTCCCGCTCACGCACACCGGCACACGTGCACGGCCAGGTAATGCATCCATTAAATTCAGCCACATTCCTGAGACTACAAAGATAACACAAAGTATGAAAAAAAAGGAGCCCTTTTGTTCAGCCATTTCTCTGCTGCTGTGTGTGAATAAAACCATCTCAGGCAAGTGCCTGACAGAAGAATCAAACCTGAAAGGAGGAAAAACATTTCCCATGAGTTCTCAGTCTCCCAGTTTTGTGCCTTGACAAACGCTGTGTAACGCCAGTGCTGGGTGCTCTGGTGCCTCTGCTGCTCTCAGGCAGCCATTTGCTGTCACGACGTGTGTTGATGTCCCAGGTCCCTGCCTCTCCAGAGGGGTACGGATGGGGCCAAGGGAGTGTTAGAAGCTGCAGGTCTGTCCTGTCTGGACACGTCATGCCTGCCAGGATCTCCAAGCCCTGTGCTGGCTCCAGGGTCTGCAGAAAGCTGCCGCGCTGGGGTAATTAGGCGAGGCGAGTATGTGACACAAATTTGGTTCTGTCTCATCAAGTTAAGGGAAACTTTTCAGCTCACCTGGTGGGGGTTTGGCCTTTGAACCAAAGCTCTTCCCTGGAGCCCCAGCCCCGGGACACCGACGATGCAGTGGAGCTGGAGTCATACCTCCATCCCCATGGGGCCGACCCACTGCTCTCCCCATTCCCCACCACCCCGTGGCAGCGTGGCCAGGCAGGACTTGTCTGGGTGCTGGAGCCACTGCTGTTCGGCCATCACTAGAAGCCGGAAGGAATTTTGCCACCACTGCCTTTACCTGATGGCTTTCATCTGCCCGCTGTGTGCAGTGGGTCCAGGGGCTACACTGCAGGAGCTGCCTGCCTGCCAGAAAATGTTTAGGATGCTCCGAAGCAGGCAGGAGCTGCAGACGATCCTCCTCTGCTCAGCTGCCAGCCCCAGTCCAAGCCAATGTGCCAGCTCCTGGGATGCTGCTGTGGAGCTGGGGACGTTTAAATAACTCAGTGAAGTGCTTTTACTGGGATCTGCAGCCCCAGGACCTGGCAGGGGGCAATTTGGGGTGATGTGGCACCCCCTCACACCCGCCGAGGCATAGCGTGGGTACCCACTGTGGGCAACGGGTAGCAGCGACTCACCCTGCTGCTCCCAGCACCAGTGCAGGCACTGCGCTCCCATCGCAAGTCCTCTCGAGTCCACACTGAGCCGGCGACCCAGACTTTCAGCAGCCAGCCCCCAGCCAAACCGTGCTGACACCGTCTACGCTGTTCGTTATGGTAATGGTGCAGAAAATCCCTACAGA
>NW_009647444.1:358199-362846 GCF_000708025.1 Charadrius vociferus
TACTGGACTTTTAAATAAACAACTGCACGGAGCCAGGGCCAGGAATAGGAACAAAAGTAAAGGGAAGTTGGAATGAAATCCTCCTCTTCTCTCCATCCCTCTCTGCTTTTTTTCACTGATGACATTTACTCTGCTTAATAAAAGGAGAATTTATGTTTGACTCCCATAATGGTGCCTTTTAATCTCTGAGACCTCGATACTTCAGGACTGCGTGTGCGCGTGTGTGCCCAAAAAAGCGAGTTTCAGTCCCAGGCAGGGGGAGGATTCGGCAGGAGGGTCCGAGGGGATTTGGGCTGTGAAGCCCAGCATCGCAAATGGCTTTAGGAACTTTGTTAACCCCTTGCAGCCGGCGTCCCTCGCTGCTAATTACAAAGGGCTGGGAGGGCTCAGCGCATCTTGGGGATCTCTGTGTTTGAGCATCGCAGATGGCTTCAGAGATCTGCTACTGCTGAGGGATGGCTGGGGCCACCCCGCCGCCTCTCTGCAAAGCGGTTATCACTTCTGGAAGGAGGAAGCGACAGAAGCCCCTGGAAATAAAACATTGAAGTTTCCATTAGTGACATCTCTGAGTTAGCCAGTGCTGATCGGCTCCAGATGGGATGTCAGGCTCCGATTATTGCTTATCACCCAGGGGAAGAGCGAGGGGCTGGGGGGCTGTGCTGAAGATGGTCTCTGGGCTTGCCGGGAGGCTGGGCTGGGCCCATGGATGAAGGGGTGCTGCAGGTGCAGGGTGGTGGGGGGGTGGTAAGGTGGTGGGACAATGAGCTGGTGGGATGGTGGGGACGGTGGAGTAGTGGGACGGTAGAGTGGTGGGACAGTGGGATGGCGGGGTGGTGGGACGGTGGCATGGTGGGTAGGGGACCCATTTGCAGCGCCCAAGGTGCCCGCACAGGCCAGGTGATGGGACAGAGGAGAGGAAGGGCAAAGCCAGGTGGCAGAGCAGCCTGCCGCTCTCCCACGGGGCTCTCCACAGCTTTGTCTAAATAGAAAAGAAGCCCCCAATTTACTGATGATGCCAGTCCCAGGGATGCAAATCCATCCCTGTTTTAAAGACTAAGAAATAGGGCAAGAAAGGGATTACCAACCTGTGATCGCACTGTGATGCAAGATCAGCCCGCAACGGCTGCCGGCACCTCCCTGTTCCCACCAGCCCGTCCGCTGCACGGAGGTCTCTGCAGAGCCACTTTCAGCCCAAGACTTGCTCTCTTGTGCCCCGCCGGCCAGTGGGGCTGTGGGGTGGGCTGGCAGCCGCCGGTGCCGGGGGAGTCCTGCTTCCAGGGCTGCCAGGACACGTCCCGGTGGGACCCATACGGCTCCGGGACTCCCCACTCCCCCGCTGATTAATGGCTCCTTAAACAGAGCCGGAGCTCCCTGTGGAAAAGAGAGTTTCCGTTTACCCAATTAGAGCTAAAGACGTTATCTCATTTATTCTGGAGGCGGCAACATGTAAGAATTAATTTTTCGGGGTATTTCCCGGGACATTTTTCTCCCAAGGCTGCTTTTGGAGCTGCTCTTGTCAGCCAGGACGTATGGTCTCCGGCGCACATTGCTTTCAGGGCGAGCGAGCAGGTCTGGCATCTCTTGTGTAGGTCCCACGCATGGTGTTTTCTTTGGCTCTGCAAACCATCCCTTTCAAGTGGATCATGGCTGAAGAATGACGGGGGGCCAGTGACAAATTTTAAACATTATTTAGAAATCAGGGCAGAAAGCAAAGAGGTCAGACCCTAATGCGGGCGATGAGGGAAGCAGCGAGGGGGGGCTGCGCGTGTTTCTTCTCACATGTGCTCAGGGGCTGAAAACCAGGAAGAAAAATCGCACCCAAGTTCCTCAGCTCCCTTCAGAGCCCCTAATGGGATAAATTAATGAGCTGGAATATCACGCCGGAGATGGGTGCGGGGGGACCCGACAACACTGGCGTCTGAGGAGTGATGAGTTGTGGTCACCTTCAAGAGATGGGCTGGCATCGGGGACATGGGGGTGTACACGTGCCATATGTGCCCAGCCCTGTGCATGGTGCCAAGGGGATTTTTCTGCCTCCTGCTTCCTCCCCCTGCCCGATCTGCTCTGCCTGCCTGCCAGAGGGGTCTGAGGTGAGCAGGATAGGGGTGAAGGGGTGGCTGCTGAAGCTGCAAACCTGCCTGTGGGTGGGAGATGGGAAGAAGCATGAAGTCTGATCACGCAAGGAACAGCTCGGCTCCGCAGCCTTCACTGGGTTTCACTTCAGCTGTTTTTCCCACATCCTACCCCAACTTCTGGGGCTTCTCGTGGCATACCCTGGCTGGCAGCATCCTCCTGGCCGGGTTGCCCTGCTCTGCTTCGGCTCCATCGCCTGGCACTGGGTACAGCCATGCAAAGGAGCACTCAGCCCAGGCTGCCAGCACCCATCCTAACCCTCAGCACCCTCTACGTGCTTTAAACAACCCCACTGATGTGCAACTCCGAAAAACAACCCTGCTGGCTGAGGATATGCAACCCCATCAGAAGCCTGGTCAGAGACGGAGCACACATTGCACATCACTTTTGCACAGGGTGCAAGTGCTCCATGGCTGGAAGCAGGACCATGAAGGTGACCCATCGTCCCCAGTCTGCTGCATCCGCGCGAGCAGCTGAGTCAGCAGAAAGGGTGTGGGGAGGCGCAGGCAGCGGCACAGCATGGCACAGTGCGGGCTGAGCAGCACCGGGCATCTCGGCAGGGCTGCCGCATTGTCACGAAAGGGTCAGAGGAGTCCGGAGGGTGTTATCAGCCAAATAAAAAATAAATCAGTCTGGATCACTACCAATTTTTTGTTTTCTTCATGCTTGATGTTTTCCAGTTATTTCATCCTTTTAAATTGTTTTTCTTCTTTCTGAGATACGCCCTGAAATTTTACTGAAAAATGCAACCTGCAAAGCAGTGACAGAGGCTTTGCTCTGCCCATGCAAGGCGAAAACTTCCAGGTTTTCTGAAACGCAGAACTTTTTTTGGAAAGGGCAAATTAAGCTGTCGGGACTTTTCTTTCCACTCTCATCTTTTGTTGTTGTTTTTCTGGACACAGTCCCCTCTCGAAACTCCAGTTTCCGGCTGATTTTCCGTTCATTAAATTTCAAACGCTCCGGCTCTGCCCTTGCCTTCAGCAGGTGCCAGATCTGCTGAGCTGGCAGCGCGAGCATCGCTCTGCCCGAGCACAGCTCCCTGCCAGCAGCCTGCCTCGCTCCGCTGAGATGGTCCCCGCAGCGGGAGGTGTCCCCGGAGCGTGGCCGTTCCCCCTCGTGGGAGCGTGCATCCTGAAGGACCCCTGGGGACGTACATCCTCCCGGGGACGAGAGCGACCTTCTGCCCCACGGTAGGCGGGCGCTTCCCAGCCGGCGCAGCGCAGCGCAGCCGGGATGCTGACCCCGGGCTCCCCTTGTGCCGTGGGGTGTCACAGCGGCGTCACCGTTGCCAGGACTCGACTGGCAGCAGCCGGGCAGGGTTCACCTTTGAAAGGGTTGCTAATAAATAACCAGCCCCAGCCTCCGCTCAGCCTCCTGGGAAAGCCGAAAGAAACTTTGTGGTGCTGGGTCAACTAATTCCCCCTCTCGCAAACGCGAGCTCTCCTCCCTGCCGTATTCACCAGCTTTTCTGCTTTTCGTGCTTTTCCCCCTCTTCCAACCAACAAAACAAAGCAGCTCCTCCAAGAACTCCTCCCAAATCTAATGAACTGGTCTGTATCCAAGTGCCATGGGTTAGACCCACCCATGTTTCCATCCCTTTTGGCTTTATCTCCCTTTCTACCCACCGGCTACCAGCTGAGCTGCCTCCTTTTCCAGTACACCTCGGCCTGGACCAGGGAGGGCTGTGCTTTTCCTCCAGCACTGGCAATCGGGATTAAAAATGTTTTCCTTGACACCTTTAATTCAAGGCACACAGACAAAGCCAGTCTGATGAGCCCAGATGAGGTACTCAAGAGGGGTCCGAGGATCCCAGTGAAAACACTGTGCTGAAAATGTCCATCCTCTCCACCTCCTGATGGAAAGATGAGAGGAGTACAAAGGAGGTAGGTTGTTTCAGCTCCCCCTGAACAGAAGACCATTGGAGAAGATCACTGTTTCTAATGTCTTTTTTCTGGCAAAGTCCTGGCCCTAGTCATTTCAGAGTGCTTTCCTCCCTTACAGTGATGAGAGGGGAATAAACCTGCAAAAGACAGTTACCAAGTGTCTGTGCTTCCCCAGGAACACCAGCAGCATGGCTGGTCCCCAGCTCTGGCTCCCCATCTAGCACCAGTCCCCCCCAGTCCCTCTCCTCCTCCCAGCACCCCGAACCTCACTGGCTTCCTGCAGCTCACATCTGATGGGGAAAACAGCGATTCTAGGTGTTGGTGGGGTGGCGATTTGATCAGGGGGAATGAAGGGCTTGGCAAAAGGTCATTTCAGACACTCAGGCTGTTTTCCATCGTATGCACCAGGCGAGCATCCTCCCGTGCTGCTGGGGCACGAGCTGTGCCCACCCATGGCAGCCCAGCGGGATGCAGCTGCCCCGTAGTGGTACCCCGGGGGGTACCCCAGGACAGGAGCGAGCATCCACTCATAGCCACAGCAGCGCAGGTAAATGTGCGGAGAAACGAACACGCAGAACAAACCGGGAGCATGTCTGCACGCACAAATGCTTCCACAGACACATTTCTAGGA
>NW_009647444.1:362875-367438 GCF_000708025.1 Charadrius vociferus
CCTTGATCAAAGCCCAGACGTGAGGGAAGTCCATCTGTGAAAGATTGAGCCATGCGTTTTTCGCGAAGGTATATGGGCTGGCAGCGAAATTTCTCTGACAAGTCCAACAGGGAAAAATGGAGAAATGAAAGCCTTTAAGATGTGTGCATTTCCCAGATGACTGGTGATGTGTGTGGGTAACATATGGGCAGTCTGTGCCCACTGTCCCACAAAACATGCTGATTTTACACTTGGATTTCTCAGATTCCCTGACAGCTTTGCAGACTGACTCCGACAGCCTGATATTAAATGCCATTCGGTTATATTGCTGCCTGTGCCTGGCGCAGTGCTGGCGATGGGCAGGGGATGCCCATAACAGTGGGGCTGCAGCCGGTGCACGGTGCGCGCTCTGGCCAGGCGTCCGGCTTTCCATGAGGTGTGGAAACGGGTGAGCACCGTGGCCAGCCACAGGCATCAAACCCAGGCTTGAAACAGCTTGCAGGAATGTGAGTTTTGCCTCTTGCTGTCAAGTATTTCTATTTTTCATGAATTTTGCAGCTCTTGCTGGGACTGAAATAGCACAAAAGTTGCTGCTTTCCCTTCGACTGCCAGCTCGGCTCTGTGGGCTGCCAGTCAGCTTCAGGACCAGAGGGGGTTGTTCTGTGCTGTGCGGCTCCCAGTCCCACCCTGGCAAAGCCTTTAAGATGTGTGCATTTCCCAGATGACTGGTGATGTGTGTGGGTAACATATGGGCAGTCTGTGCCCACTGTCCCACAAAACATGCTGATTTTACACTTGGATTTCTCAGATTCCCTGACAGCTTTGCAGACTGACTCCGACAGCCTGATATTAAATGCCATTCGGTTATATTGCTGCCTGTGCCTGGCGCAGTGCTGGCGATGGGCAGGGGATGCCCATAACAGTGGGGCTGCAGCCGGTGCACGGTGCGCGCTCTGGCCAGGCGTCCGGCTTTCCATGAGGTGTGGAAACGGGTGAGCACCGTGGCCAGCCACAGGCATCAAACCCAGGCTTGAAACAGCTTGCAGGAATGTGAGTTTTGCCTCTTGCTGTCAAGTATTTCTATTTTTCATGAATTTTGCAGCTCTTGCTGGGACTGAAATAGCACAAAAGTTGCTGCTTTCCCTTCGACTGCCAGCTCGGCTCTGTGGGCTGCCAGTCAGCTTCAGGACCAGAGGGGGTTGTTCTGTGCTGTGCGGCTCCCAGTCCCACCCTGGCTTTCAGTGCTGGGAGGGCTGGGGAGTAAAGATACTACCGCATAGTGGGATGTGGGTCTCTTTTTGTCACCTGCTGGGTGGCTGAGAAGCAGCCCTGCCGTGCCCCAGGAACACCTCCGTACATCATGCCTTGCTTTTTCTTTTTCCAGGATGACAAGACCCGGAAAATGCTGTTGCTGGGTCAGTCCATCGGTTGCCTTCGCACACCCCAACCTGTCACAGAGCCCAAGGGTCAATTCTGAGGTAACACAGAAATCAGACAGAATGGGATGAGCTTTGCTCTTTCACCTTCTGATCTCGGGGCTCCCTGAGCAGAGAGAACATCCAGGCTGACACACCTAACAGCCTGGGATAGACTCCTCTTCCATGAGTTTGTCTAGCGCTGATCTGAGCCTTTTTATAGCCGTGGCGCTGCTAAACCCTGTGGCAATAAATCCCAAAGGATAATCTTACCTTTGTGAGAAAAGCCAATTTATTAACCTTAATGGACTCGAGGGAAACCTGGGGCCTCCAGCTCAGTCCTGACAGAGGGAAAAGGTGAGTTTTATGCAGCGCTCTCGTTGTCCTCACACCACAGCTTCTTCCTCTGCAAACCAAGCTTGCTTCTAACCCAGGCAAGGCAAACTAGAGAAACAGGGCAGGTGGGATTTGCCCCTCTCCCTAAACCAGTTCTGTACAGGGAACCACAAAAATACCTATGTAGAAATAGACCTCTTTGGTTACCCACGGGGAAGGGAGGCAAAGTAAAATGAAATTAATTGCCCAAACTTATATTCCAGCTCAGGGACTAAGCCAGGCTGATCTCCTCGCAGATGGCTCTGGCTCTAGGAAGAGCCATTCAGGGCGAGCGCTCGCTCAGTGCCTTGGTGCCTGCTTGCTTTTAAAGCCTTGGAGATTTAATTCATGGTGTCTGAAGGGACTCAAGTGACAGATCACAGCATCTCTCTGTTTAGCGATGCTCCTCAGTTGATGGGGTTTGTGATCTTCACCTCTGTGACCGTAAAACATGCAGGTCCTGGAGGTGTGAAGCAGTCCTGCCTGGTGATATCAAAGTTTGGCATGATCAAGGGAAGTGCTGATTCTCCTCCGATTGCTTGGGAACACAGAAGCAAAAACCTTACAGTCAAATTACTACGAAAGTGTCTTACTGAGACACTCTCAAATGGTTCCCTTGAGTGCATCCATCAAAGGATGAAAATTTTGAGAATGGAGAAATAATAGTTGCATGCTCTATTCTTACATTAACTCACTAATTCTGGGTATTTGAGGAGCCCTAGGTGGAATTAATGCATGTTCTCCCTATATTTATTATTATCTGCATTGTTAAAGTGTGTACACTAATCCTGTGAGTAAGCCTAATTGGGGCTGGCTTTGAAAAGGTTCTGCTCAGCAGCAAGTCTCATTTGCTTGTGCAGTCGCTGTGATGGAGTGAGCAAACCAGGTAAAGCAGAGGGTGAATGCAGCCGAGAGACCTCTCAAGTACACATTTCTCCACTTACGCACCCAAGTGCCATCATTGGGCTTACAAATTTAACTTGTGGCTACCTACAGCTTGGTCTAGAAGGTCAATGCTCCCATAGTTCAGTCTCCAAGGGAAGAGCCTTAGACCATCCTGTAGCGGTCTTGGACTCTACGTCTGGGGACAGAACTGATGGACGTGGCTGAGCGGTGTCACCTGCTTCCAGAAAGCTTCTCCCACTTCGCATCCCTCACCTGTCTGAGCTGCCGGTGGAGATGCTGAGTCTGGGAGAAGAGACGCTGCATTTTGGTGGGGAAGCAGTGACTGCATGCGATGTGAACATATGAAAAGTGCTTTGGGATCCTCCTGATGGGAAACGCAGCAGAAATACAAACTGTTGCTATTAGTGTGATAGGAAGCCGGACATTTTCTTGGTGATCACCATGCAATGTGTGTGGTGCAGCCCCATACTGTGTATTCAAACTCTATTTCTATATAGAAATATGTTTTTAATACTCGAATGATGGCATCTAATATTCAATAATTATTGTGGCTCAGTTTTTAAGATGCACTTTAGATTTCCCAGACCAGTTATTGAATGTGAGTGAGATGCAAATTAAACATTAAAAACATATTTATGGAGGGGTTAGCAGCAGCTACATAATGTTACATACAGAGCAGGCCACAAGAATCAACTAGCCATCTGGGAGACCTCGGGGAGGATTTGTTGTAAAAGCAATTGGCACATCATTAGCCTAGAATGCAAATCCTATTAGATGTGAAGGAAGTCCATGATCAGGCAGATTCTTCCCACGCTGGATCCTAAGGGCAGGTGCCATCTCTGAGCAGGACATGTGAAGCTGGTGCTGAGAAGGAGGACTGAGCTGTTGGCTGCCTTCTTGGTACACGCAGAGACAGGTCAAACCTCGTTGGAGGGTCTGGTGGAGTTACTTAGCCCTGACGTGTCACCTTTGCCTCCAAGCTGCAACGTGCGAAGGCAGTGGGTGTAAGCCGGTGCATGAGGGAATCTGAATAATTCTGGTCTTCACAGAGCTCAGCAGGTGGAACTGAACAAGTAGAGTTCGGAAATTGAGGCCTACATTTTGTGACTGGAGCCCACTGTTGAGCCATAAAGCCACAACATGCATCCACTGTGCTGGGCAGGAGAGCAGAGGCACAGCACAAGCCATGAGGGCCTGTATTGCTCAACCTCTCACTCCCTAAAACCTTTCTTTCTCGTCGCCCCAGAGCTGTGCTCAGCTGCCCTGGGACTGCACCTTCTTGGAAGGTACCCAGCATATCTGGCAATGCACTAGTTTCTCTGTTGGGGTTGTCTTCCAATGCACTGGTTCCTCTCCTGGAGTTATCTGCCAATGCACTGGTTCCCCTGCTGGAGCGCAAAACTGTTGTGGTAGGAAGGGGAAGGCAAGTGGCACCAGAAGATCGGTCTGAGCTCTTGGCTCAAGGCAGCTCTGGGGGCTCAGGGCCACCTTCCACAGGGACACAGAGCAAGACGCAGCCCACCATACTCAGTACAGATGTCCTGAAGGGCCATCCTTACCCATGGGGCAGGAGGAGGAACAGTTCAGTGAGGACAAACCTGCACAGTTGTCCTTCCAACAGCATCACTGTAGATTTGGAGGAGCCTTTGGAGAACAGTGGAGGATGCCTACGGTGTACCATCTGGTGGTTGCCCTCATCTCCCCAAGATGCAGACTTCCAACAGACTTGGCATTCTCACCTCCTGGTCTGCCAACAGGATCCTGTCCCTTTGTGCAACACGACAGAACTCTCTTCTTCCCTGGTCCCATTCATCTCCTCTGGTCATTGTGGCCTGACTGAAGACTGGTGTGGAGAAAGGAACCTGAGGATGGACCAGCCCATTCCTGC
>NW_009647444.1:367560-378322 GCF_000708025.1 Charadrius vociferus
ACCAGGAGCCTCTGGGGCTCAGCAGACCATGACTCATGGTGGAAACTTGGAAAGATGCCTTCCCCAGGGGCTGAACACCAGCTGCAGCATGGCAGTACGGCGCTGCTCGGGGTTTCCTTTCACAAGCGGGAACCTTTCCTCAGGGCCACCTTCTCAGCAGTGATGTATGCCAGAGCTGCTGAAATCTGCTGAGCGGGCACAGCTGGGAGGCCACGCTGGGTAGGGAACAACCTCTCATCTGGTACTGTTTGTGCCTCAGGTGTGAGCTGAAGTCCTATTGATTTCTAATCAGTGAGCTCATATCCCCCCGTGGCTGCAGCGGGAGAGGGTCAGCAGCGGAGAGGAGAGTGGAGGAAATCAGCAGTTCGGGTGGTCCTGGGGTGGAACTGATGGAGCCGCTGACAGAGGCTGAGTTACGGCTCCGCATGCGCAGTGCTCAGGAGATGGTTTTGGAGGGCTTGCGGAGCCTCGCTTATTATCTGGCTGAGTCCCGTTCTGGGGAAACCACCGAGAGAAGAACGCGTGAGCCATAAAACATGTTGTTGTCTTTTAATGAAGGAGACTCACAGGGGACTAGGACTATTTTTTACTCCGTCGTTATTCTTTCCTCAGCTCAGAGAAAGTTGCTGAGTGTTGTGTCTGCCAACTGCAGGCCAGATGCTACAGCACACCCAGGCAGTCCTATCCTGTCCAGCCTGGCCCTGACCAGCCTCACCATGAAGTTCCCATCTGCTCCTACCCTGCCTCAGACCCACCAGTCAGGGCTGTGGTCACGCAGATGCAGGCAACAGCAAGACCAACCATCGGGGCTTTGATGTTCAAGAGATGTTCTCAGGAGAGCTGGGCTGTAACATGCCCTGGCCCCATGAGGAACCCCATTAATGCTACTGCTGAAGGAAAAGCAGTAATTAATCCTGAAATCCAAGCTTTGGAGGTTTTTACAAGAAAAGCCAGTATGTGCTCACTTTCCTGAATGTGAGGAAAGTGAATTGCACAGAAAGCGTAGGGACGTCATTGTTTTCTTCTTCATGCAAAGCTGATCTGAAAGACCTACCTTGGGTGCCTGTGGCAATGGGTACCTCACTAATGACTCTGAGACTCAAGCACAGGAGGTGTCGGACCTTTCTGTAGGACCTGAAGAGCTCATACACCTCTTTTCATACCTCTCCCTTCAGTGACAGGGACCTACTCCGGAGCTTGAGGATGCCATGAGAAAATATGGAGGGAAGAAAAGACCTGAATTAACATCTGGGACCTAAATGCCCCCATATACATCCGCTGAAATCCAACTCCAGACTAACTACTCTTTGAGTAGAGGCAGATGTGATGGCACACCTTCATTCTGGTTTTTGTAGGACAGTATGACAGGGATGATGCAGCCATTGCATCTGAAGTCTCTTCTCCTTCACTTTCACTGCTGCAAAGCCCTTCTGGAGTTAGAAGTGTCCCCTGAGGTGTGCTGGCTGGGACTGGGGTCTGAGCCCATGCTGCTGGGGAGATTTCCTTGGAGGGGGGAAGGTGCCTGGAAGCCACCAAAGCGCGACTGCTGGATGATGGTGCTGTGTTGAATGGGTCTATTCAGTGCTCTGACTCCTCCCCATCGCCCACAGCAATACCAGGGGCACTCAGGGTGCTGGTGGGGGCACAGCATCAGTGGTGTGGAAGGGCTTTAGCATGGTGACTATTGGGATTTTCTGGGGATGCACAGGGTGAAGGGGATGCCACCGCTGCCCCCACCAGCCTCATCCCCTACAGCGAGAGCGTGGTCCATCCCTGCTCGTGGCTCCTCTGAGCATCAATAGGTCCTACTCTCCATCTTGTCCCTTTTCTTTGACATCAGAAAACCCAGCTGAGCTGCACCTGTGGCCGGCAGGGATCAAGGGATGTGCAGGGCCCCTTCTCTGCCCGGCAGTGGGGACCTAAATCATACTGCTCCGTCCCCTCGACAGAGACAAATGACATTTTACAGCACAGGTGCTTTAAAAAAGAACAATAAATTGGAAGCTCTTTGCTGAGCTCAGCCACAGGGCTAGGATCCCCTTTCAGAGAGTATTTTAGGACTGAAGGCACCACAGCTGTTTGTGGGCTAATCTCTCTGGCCTCCCCATCAACCTCGAAAAGGGACTTTGCAGACCCACTTCAACCACAAATAAATCAGGAAATGGCACTTTGTCCTATCCAGAAATAGGCTCTCCTCAACCCTTTGAAACCGGCACCCAAGCCCAGCATCTGCTCAGGGGAAGACCCCGCTGCAGTCAGGCTGTTTGGCTCTCAGGGATCCGTGGGACACATACCCGTCCCTGAACTTCCAAGGACACGGTGAGAGACCAGTTACTGGGGTCAGAGCCGGGCTCCAGCAGGCTGGAACAGCAGCTTCTCACTGCAAGAAGGGGCTGTTAGCCGAAATCAGGGTGCAGAGCTGGCACCGGGGATGGGGAGCAGCAGCAGAGGAGGAATGGGATACAGCCGAGGTGAGGGGCTGGACCGCCGTGCAGTGGAGGATTTATATCTCCTCCCCGAGTGAATCAGAGCAGCTCTCTCCAAGGCTCATAGCCCTGAAGTGGGCTGCCCTCACAGAAATGAGTGAGAGCATGAGGTGTTTCCCCAGGGGTTTAATACAGGCTGTTATTAGCTGGGCCTGGACTTTGTGGTGGTCCAGGGCTGGGACCCAGGACAAGAGATGCTGCTGGACTCCCCAGGCTGCAGCTGCTCTCTGAATCCTTGGTGTGAGGACCCATTTGCTGCCGGTATTTTTTCTGCCCCTGATTACGGGCCTCTTTTCCCAGCTCGGGACCCCAGTGGGGTGTGAATGGGAATAAAATGAGAACCAAAACTCTGTGACTAACACAAAAGCATCCAGGGTAAGGAGCTGCTGGTGGGAGGAGGAGATGCCGTGCACTGCTCTCCTCCGCAGAACCGTATTTCCAGCATATTTTAAGCAACATTACACAGATAATTAAACATTTCCTCGCAGTTTAATATTTCTCAAATATATGACCCAACATTACCTTATTTATGGGTGCTGGTGTTTAGTGTATGACGAGGGGGGTGATGCTCGGCGTGGTGGGATGCTCAGGGGCAGCAGCAGCTGTGGCTGCCTCGGTCCGGGCGTCACCTCGCACCTTGGTGCTCCTCCTCACCTGATGTCTGAGAGGATTTGTTGGGCTGATCTGCTGCCAACTACTCCTCTTACCAGTGTCACTCCCCCAAATGAGATTGCTCCCCAGTGCTGAGGCTCTGCAGGGGCGTTGGGAAAGTTTTGAAACTCAGCTGCAGCCCCCGCAGTGCTCCCCAGCCCACCCTGTGCCCTATGATGCCCGATTTCAGCAAACGTCCTCATGACCAAGCCCTGGGATGGCTGCTCCGCCACACCAAAACTTCTGCTGTGACACACATCGAGCTGTTTATTTTCATATGCTTTTAAGGAGCCCAAGTGAGGTGTGAGATGCTGCCCGGGCTGACACTGTGGCGGGGGCTCGGGATGCACAGAAGTGCTCAGGGTGCAGGTCAGGGAGCCTCCACGAGCAGAGGGGACATCCCGGCGGCTGGAGGGGCTTCGGCAGACTTTGCTACAGCTCTGCAAGTCACGGAGCTAATTGAATCCAAGTGTGGAGGCAAGGCTCTGCCCTCGCCGATGCGGCGGGCAGGGGGAGAGCATTTTATTTCTCTTCTGTTCCCTGGTTGCTTTGAGTTTTCTCCCTTTGAAAAGTGAGGCCTCTCGTCTGTATTCACATAAAATGTGGCTTTTCTAAGTTTAAAAGCCTTTTGGTCTCTTCAGGGAGTGCTCCGCAGGAGGCTGGGCACGGTTCGGGCTGGCTTCCCCCTCTCTCCCCCCCCAGCCTCCCTCCTTGTGGGCAGCAGCAGCGGAGAGATGCACCAGCCTGGAGCTGCCGGCCGCCGCCTGTCCCGCCAAGGACCCCCAGAGACAAAGTCAAAACTGCACCTGGGGGGATCTCCCCTCCTTCCCTGCCCGGCCCTGGATGCCCAGGACACCCTTGTGGGCACTGCAGGGGCTTTCCAGGGCTGGAGGTTGAGGGATGCTGCTCCGAGGAGGGCATGGGGCAGCTCTGGGTGGGACATGGCGGTGCAGGGAGCAGAGCAGTCCAGCAACAAATGCCAAAACAGGGCCCGGGTAGCACACTGGGTTTAAGGCAGAGCAGCGGATTCCCTGGCAATGCTGATCTAGCACAGAGCAAACCTGACACAGAACCTCTCCAGTCCCTCAGCCCGTGTTGTGATGTTCCTGCTCATTCTTCCACTTTGTCATCTTTGCAGAGGACCTGGCTGGTGCTGCACCAGACCTGAGCTCACCAGTTAAAGGCAGTGAGTGAGCATCATTTTGATTCATTCTCCCGCCACTATTGACATAAGTAGGGATTTATAGCCAGGTATTGGCAGGAAGGACAGGCTGTCTCCCAGAGACGTTTGCAAATCCAAGCAAACTGGTTAGCCCCGGTGATGACGCCGGCTGCCAGGCACGGTAATTAAGGGGCAATAACAGGGAGCCACGCACAAAGACCCTCAGTCACAGGGGGAAGCGTTTGCTCCAGCGCTGTCGGAGGAGTGATGAGGTTCCTGCACACCTCGGGTGCCTTGTTTCAAACCTGCTGGAGCTGCAGTTCTTTAAGTGTGTCCCTACTTCTACAAAATGTTGCTTGTTACAGAAGGGTTTGTAACCGCCGGCTAATGAGGCCCCAACCTGTGTCATGGCAGAGGTACCTGCCTGGCTGGAGCGGGAGCTCTCTGGATGCCCTCAGCCCTCCAATTATCCCAGGAGCCTTGCTGAGAGCATCTGAGGGGAGAGCGAGGGGGAGAGATCTGAGAGCCGAGGCGCAGGCTGGGAAGGTGACACGACCATGTCTCTGTGGGGATTTGAGGAATTAAAAGTGAAATTACAGCCTTAATCTATCAAAATATATATTTTTTTTTTTTGCTGGCATTTTAATGAAAACTCTTGTAAACAGGAGAAGGCCTATCTCAGTCCTGCATTCCCAGGCTCATGCTCTCCGAGGTTATTTATTGGGTTGCTACACAAGCTGGGTTCTTTCCTTCCCTTTTCTTTTCTCTTCCTTTTCTGCTCTGCTTTTGCAAATTGAATTATTTAAATGCATTGTTTGGCAGCCTTAAATCCAGGCATTTCACTTTCTTTCCCCCTCGGCTGCCATTTCTTTCTCTCCTTTTTGCTCTTGTATTTTCAGGATCATTTACCGCGTTGTTCCAGTGGCATTTATTGAAATTTGCACAAAAAAAGATCTTTCTTCAATGACACTATTTCAGCCTATGCAAAAGATTTATGGGTGCAAGAAGACATCCGTGGCAGGGAGTCTTCGCTGGCAGAAAGAAAGGAAGGAGGGAAAGGAAAGGAAACATTCTGGAAAAGCAAAGGATACCCAGACCCATGAGTGGAGAGCAGCAAGGCACGACAGAAGCGAGTCGCTGAGGATTGGGCTTGGCTGGGAGGCAACCTTGCTTCTCTGTGTGATGGCACATGCGTTCGCGTGGGTACGGATGCGTGCGCGGGCACAGAAAGCTTGTGGTCTCGGTGGCATGCGGGCAGAAATGCATGCCCATGGAGGAAGCACAGACACTCCTGTGGGCCTTCAAACACCAGTGGCGTGGTGGGCATGTCCCAGAGAGGTGCTGGGGTTGCTTTGACACGCTTGGTGTACGCTTGGTGCGTGCTTGGAGCCCGTCCCCGGCTGTGGGTAGCCCGGCGCTGCTGACGGGCTCCGGCTCCTGCTGGGAGAGACGTGGAGAAGTGGCTCTTGGAGGATGTTTGAACATGCTCTGCAAGAAGCATCACTCTTGATTCTCACTCCTATCTCTAATCCCGCTTCAAAGCCGGTTCCTTTTATTTACATATTGACGTATGATTCATTTAATTGACTTTCTCGCCTTGGAATTGTACTTACTTAATTAATCTGATTACATTTCTGCTTCTAGTTAAAGAGTTTCAGTGTTCCAGCCCAGAGGTGACTACGTTTCTGCGAAGTGATGTGACTCTGGTCGATCTCACCAGCAGATAGAGTCTGCAAAGCATTTTGGGATCCTTTGGTAGGGGAAGACAGGCAAAAGAAATGGAAAGTGCCGCAGCAATTTCCATTTTCACACACGCAGCATCTTTACTTGTGGCAGAAGTAAGACACATTCCTAGTCAGTGGGATTGAATTATCTCCATAAATTCATTACATTTTTAAAAATATGATAATCAGCACGAAATGAACATCCCGAGGGAGACAGAACATGTACATCTCAAGTACTGCTAATAATAAGCCTTTAATTTACAAACGCCCAAGGCTGTCTCAAAGCCGATGCATCCCGTGGCAGAGGGGCTGGTGCTACGTCCGTACCCAGACCTGCCGGGGAGACTGTCCCCACCGCCCCCCTGCCCACCGGTCCCCTGTCCCAGGGTGGTGGACAAGTCGTGGTTGGGATGCGGGATGGGCAGTCTCCATCGTTTCCCAGTGCTTCAAATGTGGCCCTGGGAGCTCACTGCCCTGCTCTGCCCTGCTGGGTGCAGGGAGGGATGGAGAGTCCCCAGCGGGTGGTGGCCCTTGGTGGCCTCTGAGTGGTGGCACAGCTTCTCCTGAGCCACCCCTCCTGGCCCCCGCTTGCAAATACCACCCTGCAAATATCAATATTTATGAAATGATTAGTGCCTGTTTAATACACAATTGAAGCAATTAGCAAGCATGCGGCAGCAAATGCTGTATCCATTTGTAATCATAAAGTATTCATGGGGGCTTGGCTGCGGGGTGGCCGGGGAGAGGGGCTGGCAGCGTGTCCTGGTTTAACCGCTTACAGGGAGGGGGCTCTTGGTGTAACGCAGAGCATCTCGTTTTCGGTGCCCTCGGTCAGGGCAAGGCTGACCAGGTCGTGAAGGGTCCCAAAGCAGCCTGGGGGGTGGCAGGGATGAGTCAGGGACAACGGACTCCCACAGCCTTGTAGTAGTTCATCTCACAGCCTCGGAGTCCAACAAAGCCAAAAAAAAATCATTTGGACGGCATCATCGTAAACTTTTTCTCTTTATTATTCCATTTTGGTGGCAGACAAGCTGCTCCTCTGCTCTCCGTTTGTTAAATACTAATTAATTATTAAATTATCCATTAACTATTAATAGCTGATTTCGTGAGTGTTAACGACAGCCATGTGCAAAGAGATCTGTGTCTATGGCAAACCTCCTAAACCTCAGGGAATAAATCCTCAATAATCAATATGGCATCCACCCCATTTGCAATTCTTGTCTCATTCACTCTGCATTTAGGATGCACTTAAGTGTATTTTATACAAATGTAAAAGCAAATTTTACCGCTGGTGGAAATTACCAGCTCGCAGCGATAATGGCAAAGCCCTTTGCTTATCTTCAGTGCTGGAAGGGCTCAATAATGCAAGTTCTGCTTCTGCAAAGGGCCTGCAGAAGTTACCCCGAGCTGTGACCTTTCAGCACATCCCGAGTCCCCACTAGACCGTGGGCTGCTCCTGGTCCGGGGACACTTTCTCAGGAAAGCCTGAGCTCGGCAGCATGGATTTCAGAGCATCAATCTGACAGCAGCAGCCTTCAGCGCAGCCCACCCCGACCAGGGCTAAACCAGCAGCCTTTGGGCAAAAAAGTCTCTGCAGAGCATTTGTAGCCCCCTGAGGCAGGCGGCTCCTGGTTCGCCAGCGTGCGAAGTGCTACCAACTTAATTACAAGCAAAGCCTAATGAGAAACACATTGGGGCTGGAAAAAGGGAGAAGGGGGTGATGGGCTAGGAGGAGTGGAAGGGGAATGGGCCAACGGCCACGCTGCAGCTAATCCGCACAGAGGTGGCTGTCGTGCTGGCTCTTGCTCCTGCTCTTGGCCATGGATGCACATGGGGATGGTTCCAGCCCTTGGGGCCGGTTCCAGCCCTTGGTTCCTGCAGACACCCTGGGGGCAGGCATCCATGCTGCTGGGAGCCATCGGCTTCCTCACCCGTCCTCTTCCTCCCGGGGGGAGGGAGCCTGGCCCCCTGTGGACCCCACCACAGCGGCAGGGTGACAGGCTTGCAGACAAACCCACATCGGGCACTTCCAACCACACGTGCTCGTCTTGGGGCCCTCATGCTCTTTCGATACAGTTTTGGGGATGTACTAATGTGTCGGTGGGGAGAAAGGAGGGAAGATTTATTTTTCCCATAAAATGCCTCTGTTGCTTTTGCACCAGTAAGATAAGGCTGTTTCTAAGAATAACAAACTCCGGGCAGCCAACAAACAAGCAAGCGCCTTGCGAAACCTCCCGCAGGCTGATCCCCAGCTGCGCTGCCCCCCCTCTCCCCAAACTCCCCCAGTCCCTCCCTCCCTCTGCCAGCTACTCTCACCATCACAGACAGCATTTCTTCCCCTTTCCCTCTCCCTTGGGCCCTTCCCGGTGACTTCCAGGGTGGCACAACCTGGGCAGCGCAGGGCGGAGGTGACAGTGAGCCTCTCGCTGTCCCCAGGATGATGCCGGGCACCTCTGCAGGTGCCGTACGGCAGGCGAGCGATGGGCAGAGAGCTGCCGGCAGCGTCCACATGTGGGTGATGTTCACCAGGGATGCTCACGGGGGATGCTCACCGGGGAGGCTCACTGTGGAGCCGCTTCGGAGGCAGGGTGGAAGGGCAGCGGGATCCTACACCCACCCGGAGGGATGGGCGAGCGAGCGGAGGGGACACGGGTGCCAGCAGGAGCAGGAAGGGGAGCGGAAAGGAACACGCGGCTGACGGGCTGGAGCTGGTCCACAGTGAGTCTGAAAAACAAGCGGCCGCAGGCATCTCCGGAGCAAGTCTTTTGAAGCCGATGGCCTTGCCCCAGGGAAGAGTTTTGGCCCAGGGATCATTATTTTGACTGATGCATTTGCACAGTCCCCAAAAAGCAGTGCTGCTTTTCAAGACACCCTGTGAGGAGAACCATTGCTGCTCGAGAGAGAAAGAGGCTTGGATTATTTTCTCATGTCAATTAACGGTGCTTTCCAAAGGAAACCCGGGCTCCTCTGAATCCAGAGCACGGGACCCCGGCCAGGCTGCTCCCCCCGAATAGCTGGAGTTGGAGGGAGAAATCAAGGCTCTTTGGCCAGCGAGCTGCTGGGCTGAAGCCAGCAAATAAAATAGTCATAACGAGGCCTTTTGAGATAAGTTTGGAGGCTTGGGTTGCTTTTTTTTTATTATTATTTTTTTTTCTGTTAGAGAAACCACTTTGCCCAGGGGAAGCAGCACCAGATTCAACAGCAGTATCACCACTGGGCTCACCACAAAGTGCGTTTTCTCCCCCGGAGCTGCCTGCTCTCCTGGCGAGGTTCATGCCAGGCCGGTGTGCCGGCATCTTGCCCAGACATCGCACTGTGGCCATGCTGGGTCCCAGCAAGGCTGAGGTGCCAGGGAGGGTCCGAGCTCCTTCCATGGATGATGAGGAGGAGATGCCCTGCCGTTCGCACATGGGGCTGTGTCAAGGGCCACCGGCGTGGTGCGGTGAACCCGTTACGGGGAGTGGAGAGCAAGGGTGAACCCTTTGCATCAGGGCGCCTGAGTTGCCACGGGTTGGTGCTGCCGGCTGATAACAGGAGGGACGCAAGCCAAGGAAGACGAGGAGGTTGTCCGTTGTGGAGTGGGTTGGGGCTGGGAATTCAGTGCATTTGGCACGAAACTCTGCAATTTTCAGTCTTCCCTCTAAATGCTCACCTCCTCCTTACACCTCCAATGGGCTCTGTCCCAGCAGAAGGGTGAGCCTTTTGCCCTCCTCGGCACACAAAGCCGGTTTGTGTGTGCTCACGGCGTGCCGGGACCGTGGGGCGAGGAGGAGCGCGGATGCTGTTTGAACTCTGCAGCCCCCGGTTCAGCTGTGGGTTCAGGCATGGGTTTGGGTGTGGGTTTGAGTGTGGGTTCAGGCATGGGTTACCTCCTGCCCCTTCCATGGCTCCAGCTATTTTCCTAGAGCAATCTGGGAGCCCTCCAGTGGCGGGCCGAGTGTGGAGAGCCATGGTCCTGGGCTGGCTGCACCCAGGCTGGGGAAATGCCCAGGGGCTTCCCCGGGGATGCACCGAAATCCCTCAGGGGTGGTGATTTCTGAATTAGTCCCTTCTCGGAGGCTGTGAGGTTCGCAGAGCCTTGCCGTACAAGCAAGGCTCACAGAGCTGTACAAGCTGCCCACAAGGAAAGCACTTTTCCATTCTCAGTGACTTGAGACCACCTATAGATGTTGTTGGGAAGATGCTTTTTGAGAGGGAAGCAGGTGCCAGTTGGCACGGCACCCGACAGTGCAGAGGGTGGCCATGGGCAGGGATGTCTGGTTCCCTTCTGCTCTTTGGGAAGGAAAGCAGGATGTTTTCCATGTCCACTGTTGCAGAGAGCCAGGGCTCCTTCACTGAAAGAGCAACTACCCCCACCATACCCGTACATCAGCTCTTCACATTTCAAAGGCTCTCCCGCTCCCATCGCTCTCCCCAGCTGCTTCCCGAACACCCCGCTCCTTTGGGGTGGGCTGGGACACCGCTGCCTGCCAAGCTGCCAAACAGCAGGAACAGACGAGGCCGCCCAGGACAGTGGCTCAGAAGAAGCAGGATGGCCCCCCCGAAACGCCTCACACCACCACCCTCCCCCCCTCACACCACCCCCTCAGCCGTGCGGGGGGAAGCAGAGATGCTCCAAAGCGCTGGAGATCAGAGGGGCCACGGGAGGGCTGCGAACCCACCCACATCGCTGGGACCACCGCAGCTGATGCCCGTCCTCTGGGTGAGCTTGGGTGGGGAGTGGACCTCCCCGCCCTCCG
>NW_009647444.1:378366-386311 GCF_000708025.1 Charadrius vociferus
TCCTGCTGAGGCTGCGTCCTCGCCATCTCCCAAGACGCAGCAGTTCCCGGGGGGATGGGGACTTGTGGGAGGGTCTGCAGGCAGGGGCTGAGCTGGGACCCCTCCCAGAAGAAGGCTTTTCTGACTCAGTGTCACCTTCTTGCTCCCCACCGTGTGAAATGCAGCACTGGGATAAGAAGAAAGGCATCGCGGTCGGCAGCAGAAATACTCACTTGAAAGATGACCCGGTTTAGGGTTTCAGACCAAATGGAGCAACAGATCGGCTCAATTTGGACCCCCAAAACCCTCTTCCTGCCACTGCCCCCGCTCCCAGCGAAACCTCTGATCTCTCTCCAACTCTCCGCATAGCTCTTGGGGCTTTTGTGGGTCTGAGCCGGGACTGTGAAGCCGGAGATATCTATGGGGGCGGCAGGGCTTTGGGCGCCTCCTGCCCGCCTCTGCTCGAGGCTCGCCAAGGTCCGTCACCTATTTGGATCAGGCTGCGCGGTTCCATAGCATCCTCACCGGACGAGCCGTGCTTGCCAGGGCGAGCAGCGCCGTGCAGGTGGCCCGGAGGTGCCCAGGAGAGGGGCTGCTGAGCTGGGGTGACCTGTACGCACCAGGAAAGAGGAACGCGCAGGGTTTGACCCTGTGCATCGCCATCCCTTGCGAAGCACGGGCAAACCCCTCTCCCGCCTCAGGCAGGACGCCCGTGGCTGGGCAGAGGCGAGGGGACAACAGCCTTTCTCCTCCCGCGCCCGCCGGCAGCAGAAGTTCAGGGCCACTATTGGAAGCAGGTGTGCTGCCCTGCCAGGCGATGGGAGCCATTAAAGAGAAAGCCTCTAAATAAAATTTATGTCTGTCTCTCCTCACCCCTCTCTCCTGAAACAAATTACGCTACGGTCCTGCCCAGTTCAGGGAGACCCACTCGGGTTCGGCCCCCCCTCCCCCGGGGTCTGCCGGCCCCTGGGACGTCCCAACCTTCTGCTAGCAAAGCGGGGGCAAGCGGGATGAAAAATAGCCAGGCTTTCCTGGCGGCCCCCTAATTCATCTCCCTGTGAGTCCGTCGGAAGGGATCCCGCAGCACCTGGGCTGCTGCCCCCGAGGTTTATTATTACACAAATGTGAATTCCAGAACCGGCATCTGGGGAGCAGCTGCTGGGAGTTAACCCCTTCTCCTGCCGCAGGCAAGCCGAGCTGGAGGAGTGGGCGCCTGGCCGGAGCGTGGCCACGCTTGGGGAGGACCTGGGGCATGGGGACATGGCTGGGACACCCCTCCTCGCACTGCAAGGTGGCCATCTGGCAGGTGCAAATGGCTTTTGCTCCGTAGGGGCACGTCTGTGAGCACGGATGGGGAGGCAGGTTTCTCTCTCTCTTTCTTTCTTTTTCTCTCTCTTTTTTTTTTCTTTCTTTTTTAATAACACGCACTTCTGTTTCCATTCAGAGGTTTTATGGGGATTTGCTCGGCCTCCTAGGCAAGGTCTGAATTTCCAGTTTGCTTTGGGATGCAGCTCCAATGGATGCTGCACTTGGCTTTTGATGAGCAACCTGGAGATATGGGGTGAGAGCGGGAGGCCATCCTCCTGCTTAAAAGGAAGGGCTTGACTGCAAATGGTTGATCTGGACAGCACGTTTTTGCTGTAAGATGGGTATTAAGGGAAGAAGGCAGGTCCTCACAATCTCCTCCTCTCCCTCCACCTTTTACAGCATCTCTGTGAGGCTTTAGGGATTGATCAAAAGACCAACTTTTCCTCCACCCAAAGTCCCCCTGCCTCACTAAGCTCTTCCCAGGGTCAAGAGCCTTGTGGCCCCACAGCAGGTCAGGGATGCTCAGGTAGTGCATGACCAGGAGAAGCCTCTCCCTCCTCAGCTTCGTTGGGAAGTGATGCCCAGGCTGGCCCTGCAGCCCCTTCCCCGGGTGGCACAGGTGCATCCGGATCCTCCCCAGCCCTCTCTTGTGAATGCCAGCCCCATCCCAGCGCCCACATGGGGAGGATTCGGCCATCGCTCAGGTCTGCCGCCACTCATGGCTGCGCCTACTTCCAAGTGATGGAAATCTTCCAGGGGGTGACTCACTGGTGGCAGCTTTCCCCTGGAAGACTCCAGCTGCAGCCTTTCCACTCCTGGGCAGGGAATGGCTCCTCTCCACCAGCCCTGAGAGGGCTCCGCAGGTCACAACCAACTCCTGAAATTCAACCTTGGAGTCTAATAGGAAGCCGGTGCCAACGGGGATGGAGACACCATGTCTTCCGTGCTCGCTGCACCTCCAGGAGTTTCCAAATTTCTGCAGCACCTGACCCCAGGGCAGGTGTCCAGAGGCAAGGCAAGGCAGAGGGGTGGCTGTCGGGAAGCAATAGCTGCCAGGCAGGGATGGAAAGCAGTCTTGCAAATCACGACTGTGAGACAGCCTGCGGCTGGTGGGGATGACGAAGAGGCTCCTTCCGGCGCAGCAGGCTCCGAACTCGGCTGTCAGGGCTGCCCTCCCTGAGGAGGGCCACCACGGCAGGGTGTCCCATGGCTGCACACATCAGCACAGCCTTAGGTAAGCTGGGGAACACGTAGCAGCCGTGGGTAACACTGGGTACTTTTGAGCTATTTGCAGTCATCCTCCCCCAGATTAGCATGGAGGACTTGAAATAAATCACCAACAACTGCAGTGATGCCAGAGCTCCGCTGCCGGCCTGGTGGGTGACAGGGGAAGCAGCGTGTCACCTGCTCCAGCGTGGGGTCCAACCTGGGAGGGACCCTCTGCTCCGCAGGAGAGGTGTGCAGGGGCCGTAGTGCATTTTGGGGGAGAAAACACAACGAGCAGGCAGGCAGTGGGGGCTCCCTAGCAGGATGCCCACCAGGCAGCGGGGCTGCCCCTTGTCTGCAGGGGTCTGGAGCTCACCCAGCTCCCAGCCTGTGCCATGCTCTCCTCTTCCCCGCGCAGCCTCCTCTGGCAGCCAAACCCTGGCTCCTGGTGCTTGACTGGCAGCCAGAGGTGATTTTCCAGGACAGGAGGTTTAAGCGAGTTTAGCAGCCGATGGGGGCAGGCATCGGCGTGCTCGCTCGGCGCCGGCAGCTCGACACGCGGCGAGATGTCGGCAGGCAAAGGTCAGGAGCGGGCAGGTGACAGGTTCTGTCAAACACGGCCGAGGCTCCCGCCTGCACGCCGGCTGCCAGATACCACAGTGATGGGCAGAGCCGAGGCAGCAACAAGTGTCGTAAAGGCCAGGAAAGATTTCGGAGGAGGTTTTAGTGCCTGGATGAAAACCAGCTGTGAGTTTTGCTCCTGGGCTGACACAGGCACTGCCGCGGCTGCTCAGCCTGTGTTTGGGAGAAGGGAGGAGGGATGGGAGGTGCGGGGGCTCCGGCAGTGGCGTGGGCTCCGGGGGAGGCTGGAGATGGCCCTGGGACAACTCACAGCGTAGAGCTGGGCTTCGGCAGTCGGACTCGCTCCCCTGGTCAACAGGTTTCATCAGCGGTGGCTCCCACTGCCTCCAGCTCGCCCAGCTGGCTGACCCGCCGGGACTGGTGCAAGCATGGAAATCATCCCCTTGACTCCTCGGGAGGGGACCAGAGCACGATGGGACAACTCATCAGGCTGGGTCCCTCCTTAATTGCAGGCCTCCTGCTCCCTGCTGCTGCTTTGCCCGCAGACTCCCTCCAAGCTTGAACCATACTGCTCCTGACACCAAAGTGGAGCTGACAGGGCGACTCGACAGACAAAATAACAGCATCCAGAGCAATCACTGTCTCCTGAGGAGGTGTTTATAATGCGAGGAACCCCTGAAGGGATCTGAGCAGGAACAGAAGCTCCTTTGCTTGGGCTTGAACTCCTGCCTGTAAGCCAGCGCGTGGAGCCCAGCCAGCGCAGCCGCCTGGATCTTCTGCCCGCAAAGCCGGTCCCCAGGCTCCTACCCTGAGCAGGAAGAGTGAGGAATAGAGCTGACAGGAGCTCCTGCAGCACCGGGAGCTCAGCAGCCCCCCACAGACTGCCATGCCGTGCCAGAAAACCCCTCTCTCCCCTTGTCAGCCAGTGCCTTGCCTCTCCAAAGCCAGCTCCAACTTCTCTCGGCATCTGCTCCTGCCCATAGCCCTCAGCCTCTTCCCTCGCTCCCCTCCTACCCCGACACTCACGCAGTTTGTTTTTCTCAGCTGGGGCAGGGAATGAGCCTCCCTCCGGGTTTCACGAACCACCCCCTCGGTGCGAGGGGGTTTGAGCTGTAATGAATCACAGCGTGGGTCTGGCTGGGCTCGGCCGCCCCTGAGCATTGCATCTCTGCCGGCTGCTCCGCTGGCAGCGCACACAGCGGTGAACGGGCTTCGCTTTCTCCCGCAGCAAGTCGAATCCCACTAGGCAGCAGGGGTAGGATGACAAATTGTTCTGACTAATAGTCTAAACAATGTGGAACAATGGAAGTCAGGGAGCAGCATATAAAATATGCAGCACGCAGGGGGCTTGGCTATTTTATTTGATTATCAGATGGATATTCCAGTGGCCGGGATCCATCAGGAATAGAACAACACATGTCAAACTCAATAAGGGCTCGCGAGGGGTGGTGGCGGGGGGCTTGAGAAGCTCCTTCTCTGGGGTGCAGCTGGGAAGCTGACTTTGAGTCAACTGCTTGTGAAAATGAGACAGCTCTCCCTGCCCAACACACGGGAGCATCCACCACATCTTCTCCAGGGGAGGCTGAGGGGAAAGTGCCTGACCCTGGCCCAGGCCTACCATACCCCGACGCTGGGCAGACGGGAAGAGGCGTGGGAAGACTGCCCGGCTGATGTGGTTGAGCAGACGGGGGAGGCTTTCTGTCTTCTCTTAGAAATTCCTTTGCGTTCAGAGTCATTTTGAAAGTCAAAAGCTGTTAGATTCCCCAGGACGCCCAGGGAGGGATATTGACTGGGTTTGCTCTGACGATATTTCCCTGCACAGCTGTTTGTGCCATCAGCAGTAGGGCTTCTCTTTAAAAAGAAGATATTTTATCCATTAAAAAGAAATCCATAAATGATGAATATGTATTCAGTCTAAGACCGAGTGATGAAATCCCCTCAAAGGTGCAAAGATCCAGCTATCTGTCTGTCTGCCTGCTAGCCCTGTGAGGGACCGGCGGTGGGTTCCCTTGGAGATTCCTCAGCTCTTTGCAAGCCTTGGGGCCGGGAAGGCTGCACAGGGGCTCTCTGGCCAGGAAGTTTTCTCTCCGGAGACTCCTTTCACTTCCCGTGTCTGAGCAGGGCAGGAAGAGAACAACCCAGCAGAAGTTGTTTGGAGACCTCCAGCTGGAACAGAAAATGCAGGAGCAGAAGGGGCGAGGGAGGAGCTGCTTGGGGGGAGGAGGGAGAAAGAGAGAGCTCCTCTCTGCCCTCCGCAAGGGGTCCCGCTCCCCAACGTGCCCACCCGGGAGCAGGTTACTGCGTGGGCTACTGCGTGTCTGTGTTTTTCTGGGTGAGTCCTTGTGTGGGACCTGCCTGGGGGATGCTGACCCAAGATTTCTGATGGCCTGCAGCATGCTCAGAGTGGGACACCCGGGTCGCCTGCACCCGAGGCGGTGCCAGCAGCCCGCAGGGGCAGGGTGAGTCTGATCCCAGCTCCTCGGGGCTCCGCGTGTCCCCAGGTCGGCAGCACCCGCAGGACACAGAAGGTCTGACGCTGTACACAGGCACAGGGGCTCTTTTCTGATGCCCATCATTCCTCTATCTCAGCGTTTTCTGGACACCGTTTGTGGGATCTAGTAATTTCTCCATCCAAAATGGTCTTGCTTTAGCCTCATCGCCATAAGACAGCTTCGAAAAGTATGATGCTTCCTTCACGGGATGAGTGCAAGTGAGTTGAACCTTGTATACATGCTTGGAATATGCCACCTCCTTCCTTATTTTACACTTCTCGGGTTCTCATTTATTTTTGCATTAGGTCATTTATTTTGTATGGAAAGACATTCCCAGGAGCTGGCAGAAGTGCTCGCTGTACTCTGCATGCCCTGCTGTGCCAGAGCCGATGGTGGCAAGGGCAACTGAAGTGACTTGGTTTGACCAGCATCCCCTCCTGCTTCCACCTCCTAAGAGACAGATTAAAGGTGAGCACCACAGCTCCCCCAGTTCCTCCTCCCTCCAGAGCGTGGTGGCGTGGATCGGCACCCCTGGTCATTCAGGTCGGGCAGGAACGCCACGCCACATGGCAGGTAAATAGCTGCTACCTGTCACCCCTGGTACAGTCCCATTTCCAGGCAGCATCCACACCTGCAATACCTGTATACCTGCCCCAGCCCATGGCATCTGCTGGTGGTGCCCACAGCCACTGGAAGATGCGGTTACCCGCACTGGAGCCGGCTGCATCGCCGGGAGCAGAGGGCTGAGCTGTGGCTGAGAGGGTCCTGACTGAGAGACCCTTCTGGAGCACCTTTCCCCCCTCTCGAGCTAACAGGATTTCCTACACAGACAACTTGGCTTTTTTTTTAATTTTTTGATTCTTGGTCTTGCATGTGTGTACATGGCAATAGGAAGAGAAGGCAGAGAACAAGGGGGACCCAGAAAGAAGCAGGCAGAGAGAGCAGCATGCCAAATCACCGAGGCAGGAGGAAAATTTCTCAGCTGAAATTAAGAACAACGGCTCAAAGTTTGTCACTGTCTGCACCTGATGCAAATCCGTTTGCCAGGGGATGTTGGGAGCAAAGAGCAGAACATTCCTGATTTCACAGGTTTGTGTTGCAAACTGGAAGATCCCAGACAGGGAGAGAGATTGGAGGAAAAATAAAAAGGAGAAAAAACAACCAAAACAAAATGATGCAAACGTCGGCAGTCTTGGAGGGGGAGCACCCCCCTGGAAGGAGTGGGGCAGGCAGTACGGCCCAGCCAAAAAGCTTTAAAAGCCTCCCTTTTATATGGCATTTGTTCTTCAAAGACATTAGGGCTTGTAAAAAAACCCTGCCATTTACCTCTGCCTCTGACATGTTAATGGTTGTATTTTTGAATCATTAAAAATTGAAATGCGTAACACTTTCAGCAGCTGCCAAACCTCTCTGCAGCCCAGCTCTCCCCCTTCTGCTCTCCTCCATCGCCCTTCTCCCCTCTGTTTTCTCCACGTGCTCTCTCCTCTGGCGTTCCCCCCTCCATCCTCTTTTTCCCTCCTTCACTTCCCCGGTCTTCTCCTCGCTCTGCAGTTTACCCCCCAGCCTCCCTCCCCATTATCCCTCTGCTGGAGTCTCAATTCACGGGAAGCACTTGATAATCTGCAGCTTTAATATTCTCACCTTGCCATTCTCCTATTCGGTGGGACTTGGAGAATTAGAAAATGTATTTATCTACGTACACTGGAGAGCAAGAGAAACAAAGAAACCAGCAGGGCTTTTCTAACGAGGAATGACTAATTTGACCCAGGAGAGCCCATCCTCTTCCAAGCACTCAATTTTCCCCAGGTTTCGCATCCAAAGATAACATTGGCAATGCCAGTGGCGACGATGGGGCACCTGCCAGCCCGCAGCTACCGCGGGTGCCGTGCTCCCCGCAGGGGCGGCTGCCAGCTGCAGAACGTGGCAGTGTTTGCTTTACCTGCTCTCTCAGATGTGACATAACCTGCTGCAGCCAGAGCAAGCAGCGCACAGCCAGCAGACCGGGAAGATTTGGAGAAGCTGCTCTTTGTCTGCTGACAGCCCTGCTCGGGGCTCCTGAGTTCCGAGAAGTTTAGGTTCCAAAGAGCATCCTTCCCGAGACCGGGCTGGAATGACGATGGGCTCTCTGCAGATTTCCCGCGGCGTCAAGCAGCTTCTGTCAGCTCGGGGAGTGGGAAGGAAACACCTAGGGGTTGTCTCAGGTCTGTGCCCGTGACAAATGCCTCGGCACGGCCTCTGCCAGTGCTCTCAGCAATCATTGCATGCTGTGGGCGCAGACAGCGCTCAGCTGGGGTTGGAAGCCTTGGGAGATGTATCTTGGCCGGGTCTTAGTTGCAGAGGGCTTCTATGAACAGCCTCAAGAGGATGGAGAGAAGAGC
>NW_009647444.1:386338-396290 GCF_000708025.1 Charadrius vociferus
TCCCTACCATGCTGCAGTGTCACCAGACCCCTGGGCTCAGAGGACCGTGGGATCATCCTCAGGTTCTCAGGGAGGCAGGGGCGGTTGCTGGAAAGCACCCTTAGGGAGACAAGCACTGGTGCCATCACCCTCCTGACTCCCCAGACACCGGCGGGAGTGCTGGGGATGCAGGCAGGGAGCACTAGGAGTGTGGGAGGATGCAGAGGGTACCCCAGGGGCAGGGGGGGCAGGAGCCCTGTACAGCAGTCCGAAATAAATGCCAGTCTTGTCCCCTGTCTTGGCTGGTGTGAGCCACACGGTTTCTGCCACCTTCCTGTGTCCTGGGAGACAGCGCCCGTCCTCCTCATGCTGCTGCAATGGCCTTGCGCAGAGCAGCCATTGCCCCGCTCCTCATCCAAGCCCACACAGCAAAGCCTTAGAATCATAGAATCAAAGAATGATAGAATAGTTAGAGTTGGAAGGGATATTTAAAAGCCATCTAGTCCAACCCCATGCAACGAGCAGGGACATCTTCAACTAGATCAGGTTGCTCAGAGCCTCGTCCCACCTGACCTTGAATGTTTCCAGGGATGGGGCATCCACCACCTCTCTGGGCAACCTGGGCCAGTGTTTCACCACCCTCATTGTAAAAAATTTCTTCCTTATGTCCAACCTAAATCTACCCTCATTCAGTTTAAAACCATTACCCCTTGTCCTATTGCTACAGGCCCTACTAAAAAGTCTGTCCCCATCTTTCTTATAAACCCCCTTTAAATACTGGAAGGCCACAATAAGGTGGCCATGGAGATTTCTCTTCTCTGGGCTGAACCACCCCAACTCTCTCGGCCTGTCCTCGCAGGAGCGGTGTTCCCTTCCACGAGAGTCTTTCTTCTGCTGGGCCTGGCTACTCCAACGCAGATGGGCTAAATGCCTGCCCAAACCGATGATCATACTGGAAACAGGCTCTCTGCCTTCTGGTTGGTCTGTTCAGCTCTCATCTTACACTGAATATGCTTGAAAAGGATAGCAGATATCATGGTTTGCTGGTTAGAAGAGAGTACTTAGGCCAATGGGTTTGGGATTTTTACGGAAAACAAGGAGGTGGCATGAGATTTACTGATTTGAGGCTGACATGAGTCATGTGTGGATTTTTTTCCTAAATAGAGGAGCAAACGTGGTTTAGTGGGCACAGTCAGGACAACAGGTTCTGAAAGAGTTTTGCTTGTGTCATGCAGAAACAAAACAGAGGCTAAGATATTTATGATTGCTGCCTATAAATACATTGGAGAGGAAACACCCAGGAACGCAAGGAACTCTGTAAGTGGAAGGACGCTGTTGGCATAAGCAAAAACTGGTAGAAACCTGTCGTGAATAAATGTCAGCTAAAATTGAAGGAGGTTTCTCCTAATCATCAGATGAAGGAGTTTATAAAATAGCTTTCCAGCGGGGTAATTGAGGGAAGAAACGTAACTAGTTCAAGATGGGAGTCTGACAAATTTCTGAATTTCATTTTAGGATGGGGCTGAATTTGACAGTCTAACCCTTCTCGACTGACTCCCGCCTCAGCCCAAGGCTCTCTGCACTTGCGTGAGGTGGAGAGCCCTTCTGCTCCCTTCACATCCCGCTCACCTCCTCCTCCCTGCCCGGTCGCACAGGCACAGGCCACGTGCAGCCCTGCACTGCGCACACACACACACACACACACACCTCCCCTGTCCCTGACACAGAAGCTTTTCAGCTGGTTAATAAGCCGTGACATGCCAGACATCGAAAGTATGAAAATTGGCCAATTTTTTAATATTTTAAGCCCCATCACATATATTTTACTGGTCTGAGCAAAGCGCTTTATGACGCCTTAGCAAGGAAATGGAAACTATCATTTTGTATAATCTGCCTGAGCTGGATTGACCCCCTGATCCCTGCCGGACCCCTCCTCCTCCCAGCACCCACCTCCCCCTGCTCCCGCCTCTGCTGCCCAGATGGGGAAAGTACCCAGAGAGCCATCGTGGCCACCATCGCTAACGCCGAGGATGATGGCAGCAAACCAGACGATGTCCTGCCTGGCAGGATGACGGCCAAAGGAAGGGACAGGCAGGAAACATGGAAGCCAGGGGAAAGCCCGAGCAAGGAGTCTCTTTCTTTTCTCCCTTTGGTGACCTGCCCCTCTGGACCTGTTGGTGCTACAAAAAAACAGGGCTGTAAGTGCTGCTTGTGCAGAGAGAAACGGTGCAGTTGATGCACAAAGTTGTAAGCAGTGGGAAAATCCTGTCTTCATCACGTCTTTTGGTGCAGCCTCTTTGGGAATAGCTGAAGGGGTACCAGGAAAGGAAGGTGGAAGCTCCCCCCACCCACTTGTCCCACTGTCCCATGTCCCAGTAACCTGGCACCTGGGCTCGTCCAGTGGGTGCTGTGGTGTGATGGCCTCACCAGCTGAGCAGCGGCTATCGGAGCTGCTCATGATGAGGTGTCTGATTTGCAGCCTGTGAGCACAGCTTGCTTTCATTTCTCTGTAACGAGAAAAAGCTGTTGCTTCCTGGGAGGACTTCTATAATAGGGTGTAAAAGAGACTGGAGAGGGGGCTGAAAATGCTGTAAGGTGTCCCTGTGCTCCTTGGAAATGGTCTTTGGGCAGAGATGGCTGCGGGGTCCCCTTGCCTTTGGTATATGGCGGATCAGAAGGGTGAATATCCCACAGTTTTAAAAGACCTCTGTGCCTCAGGAATGGGAGAAGAAGGGAAACATCTGACTACCTGGAGAGACAGGGGGAGAAGGAGGGACAGAAAAGCAGATGTCTCTGGGCAGCCTTTTGCACCATGCTCGCTGCATCCATCCTCCCATTCTCGTGTCAGCACCTTCCCGGAGCGGTCCCCCCTCGGAGGGGCTGTGATTTAAGCAGGCGATGTGCAGAAGCAGGATGGGGAGAGGATGCTGGGCAGAGGGCGTGGAGCCGGAGCGCTGCTCCACCTCTCAGCTCCTCCTCCAGCAGCGCCTGCACGCTGCTGCCCCATCCCAGGACACGCTGGGAAGGGCTGAGCGAGATACGGGCTTCTGCGCGGGCTCCTTTCTTAATTTAAATCAGGGAAAGGTATTTTTTCTTCTCCCTTTTATTTCACTCTGAGTGTTGTGCGTTGCCACTGACAAAGGAGCAGGAATTCCGTGCATTTCTTTGGCTGTTTAGCAGAGCTGCTGCCCTACTCTCCCCTGTCAGACACTAATCTCTCCTAATATTTAACAGTCCCAGTAGGCAGCAGGATTTATCCTCTGGCCTTTCTACCTGTCATTTCATCCCTTCTCACTAAGGAGCCCTTTGATTCCTTTCCGAAAAGAGGTGCCAGGACCAGCGTGATGGATTGGCTCGTGCTGGCAGTTAGAGAACCAGCTCCATTTTTCTCTGTTCCAGCTGTCGGGTATTTATCTGGGGCAGCTCCGTACAGCTGGGGAAGGTCCTTGTGCCTCCTCGCAGGGAGACACACGGATGGGCAGGCTTACCGAGTGGGAAGGTGGTGTGGGTGTTAATGCTCCAGCTCCTACAGGGCCCGGCTCCAAACCGCAGACTTGAGCTGTGGACGTTTTAGCTCCTGGGTTGATCTGGATCTAATACCATCATCCATTTCAGGGAGGAATTCCTCCCCCACCACTCCCCAGACGTCTTCATCCCTTCCCATTGCTCTGCCTCCACATGTTCCCCTTCCTTAGCATCCCTGCTGCCATTTCCTTGGATGCACAACCCAGAGGACAAACACCCTCAGACGGGAATAAGCTTGCACAGGGACCCTCACACTGCGCCGTGGGGCTGCTGCCAGCAGGGCTGTCCTCTCGGTCCCCATCCTGCAGCAGTCCGTTCCTGCGAGATGCATGGCTGGTGGCAGGGTGGAGGCAGCCCGCATCCGAACAAGGATGCTCTACTGTTGAGCAGGGATGCTGCATCCCACTAACAGGGCCAGGAGACACCCGGTGCCTGCGAGCCAGAGTTGTACCAAAGCCTCTCTGCGCTCCCCAGGCCGGTGGTTAAGCAGTTCAAGAGCTGAAGGTGACAGGGCAGCACAGTAGCTCTTTATATCAGTAACAAGCCCTTTGATTGCTGTTTCCTTAGTCCGGGAGTTGGAAGTCATTAGGCTCCAACCTGTCCTCCTGCCTGGGCTCCGGTTACAGGGCTGGGCTGGCGTTTGGTGGCGGTGAGGGCTGCTCTGCGGGGCATTTCTCCATCAGGGGACCACGAGAAGGGCAGAAACCCTACTCCCTCACTAATGACCCTTCCCATTGTCCCCTGCCACGCCAGGCTGATGATCCCGGCCCCGATAAGCAGCAGCAGGGTGCGGGTAAGGGGCTGCCTGTGCGAAGGCGGCAGAGGCAGGGTCCCGTGCTTCCTCCGGCTGCCGCCTCTCTGCTCCTTTGCTCACTTTGTTTCTTCCCCTCGTGCCTAAATTGTGGCAACTTCAGAGCTCTGCAGGGCACCATTAAAAGACAGATGATACTGCCAGAGCACAGCTGTCCGAGGCCGTGGAAAACAGGCTCCATATAATCTTTCTGAAGGGGCATGTGTTTAACATTGACCTGGTGAGGCAGCCCGCAGCCGGGCCTCTCCCATATGCACATGCCATTTCAGACAGAAACAGCGGGGCTAAATTCGGCAGCTGGAGTGCTGACTCGGCTACCTCACCGCCGGCCGGGCCGTATCTCCTGCTGCCTCCATCTGAGGTGGAGCGAAGAAGAAGAGGAGCGGGGGCAGGATAAATTCTGCTTGCCGGGAATCTCCTGGTTTAAAGAGCAACCAGACAACAACCACGATCAATAACCTCCAGGTGCTAAAACCATGCACGTGATAGCACAGGCTGTCCAGGTTTGGAGGACTCTCTGATTGTCCCTTGTGAGGAAAAAGCCCAGGTCCCACTGAGATGCTCCTGCGATGCTCCTCCCCGAGCAGCCCCAGCGCAGGACAGCGCTTCCCCCTGCACGCTGTGTGCACTTGAACATGTCCTGACCCGGGTGCTCGCACACCTCTCTGCCACCTCCTACACACATGCACGCTCCCGGGGCCAGCCCTGGCTCCGGATAGTCTGGCCACGTCTGCGTGATCCCTGTGGAAGCCTCTGGGGCAGCATGGGTAGGAGTCACCCCTCCGTCCATCTGTGCACGGGCAAGGTTGTGCCTGGGGTTAGAGATGACCCACAGGGCATCAGATGAAGATGCCTGGCTTTGGGTGTGTGGCTTAAATGCTCAAAGGGCGAGGAGCAGATATTAGAGAGTCATGCTCGACTTGTCTTACTCATCTCACAGAATAGGAGGAAGTTTTGAGTGAAAATACGGCTAGACAGAGAAAAGCTCGAGGACTTGGCTGTTTCATGTTTGGAAATAACCAAGAACAACTATAGGTGACAGCCTTCCAAGCCCTCATAGCTAAAACATCAATACTGAAGTGCAAAAATGAGTCCCAGCTGGGGATGCACCACTGTGTTACAACTGGAGAGGAAACTCTGCTCCTGAGATCTGGCGACAGAAAACACAGAGAAGGGAGTGATGAAAAAATGACGTCTTCTAGCTTGTGTCAGATTCCCCTGAGAGGTTTTCAGGCTGCTGGGTCGGGGATGGGGTAGGGGGGACTCGAGATGTCCCCATTTCCACTTGACATTTGAAGTCTATGTGGTTTGGATCTTTCAAATCAGTGTTTCTTTTACTGGAGGGGGGGGGCGGGGGGGGAAACGGAGATTGGACTCCATGTGCACTGTTCTTTCTCTCTCGCGTGTGCCATGCCGGGATGCATTGCTCTCTGCCTGGGTGCCAGCCTGCTGCGGGGACCTGTGGGCTGCCGGCTGCAGGGCAGCAAGTGTGTCATTGCCCATTAACACCATTTTCCTCATGTGTTCGTCTCTCCCTTCTTTATTTTGTGGTCCCTGCCTAGCCAGAAAAAGACCTTTCTTCCAGTCGTTTCTGCAAACACAAATAAAACAACCATGGGGAAAAGACAAGAATGAGTCCATCCTACCAGCCAGCCACCACCGGTGCCTCGGGCTTTGGCAGTGTGGTGCCTGAGCAGCCGACCACCAACCCCAGCCCAGCCCAGCCCTGGGCAGCTGTGACTCCCCAGAGTCAGGGGGAACCCTAAAAACTGATCATTTTCACTGATTTTTTTTGGTGGGGAAAGCAGAACACTCTAAATGCTGGGTCTGGCCCAACTTCAGGTGCTTTATGTAGAGCTTTATGCATGCCGGATCTTTGGGTAAGTGTTGGACCCACAGCATTTGGGGTCTGACAGAGCCCCAGGGTGCAGGGGTAAGTTGAGGCACGCTGAGCAGGAGGTGGGACCAGGTGACCTCTGAAGTCCCGTCCTACTCGACCTCGACCCGTAATCCTGTGCAGGAGTGCTGTGATTTCCCAAGGGCAGCAAAGAAGCAAAGGCGGAGCCAGGGACAAGGACTCTGATCATCCTGCGGGAGGGAGATGCTCTGTGCACAGCCCCAGCTATCAAGGATTTCTCTTCTTTCCCCAAATCGGGTAAAGGCAGGTGCTGGCAGGACAGACATCCCCACCGCCCTTTTCTCCCCAGCTGCACATCTCTGCCCTGGCCTAACGCCGCCACCGCTCACGCTAATATTTTGGTTGCGGCTTGGTGTGATGAGAATATATCGACGGACGAAAGAGTTTGCAATGTCAGCGCCCATGTGCAGCTATTTCACAGACAGTGCCAGCGGGGATGGGCAGCACGGCGCCCGGGCGGCAGCAGCGCCATGGCCGGGAAGCTTTTGGACACATCCGGCTTTGTCGGGAGGAGGGGAATAATCATGACTTTTGTCCGAAGCCCAGCGCCGGAGCTGCCGCTGTTCCACGCCGATCAGATTTAAATCCGCGTGCAGACAGCTGGCAAGCCACACTGCGCACACTAAATCCGACGCTGACTTAACAGCCTGAGAGGGCCCCTTCTAAAAAGTCATTAGTGAGGCTTTCGGGGAAGGAGCGTGCACCATTGTGCCGAGGCACTGAGCTTGTTTAAACAGAGCCAGTGCGAAAGGAAAAGCTCCCCGGGGGCCTCGTGGGAACGTTTCCGGGAAGCTGAGGGAGGCTTGTTTGCTCCAAGCTCTGGCTCTGTTTTCGGCGTGCTCTTGGCGATGCACTCCTTCTCCTGCACCCACGAGAGGTTGCATCAGGGGCTTGCACCCCTCGCCTTTGTGTTGGTGCTGCAGGAGAGCCCCGGAATGGGTTAGTGAGCTGTAGGATGGTGAGGGGCCGTCGCTCCTTCCCCTCTGGCAGCACCATCTCCAGCTCAGGGATGAGAGACAGGACCTCCGTCTCTCCTCCAGCAAGGGGAGCACCACTGCCTTCCTCACGCAAGCGCTGGGGCTGCGTCTGGGCCGGGCTCAGCCAGGCATCGCTCAGCCCGGACCCTTTGTGCCCCCACCCTGTGCTCCCCCAGGGCTCTCCTGGGCTCGGCTGAGGTGGGACCCCCAATGTGCTGCGGCTGCAGCGGGGAGCAGGGGACCAGCCCACGCCTCGGCACCGCCGGCACCGTCCCGGTGAGGCGCAGACAGCGCTGAGAGAGCGGAAACATTGCTGAAAAACATTAAACTTTTATGAATCTCCAAGCAGGCTTGGCGTGAACTCGACTTTGTGGGGTTAAGCCCAACATGATTGGATGCAAACCAGCATGTTTTCCATTAAAAATAAACTCCTGGCCTACGGAACGGGGCTATCCCTACGTACAGCTTGTACACCCACAGCGCGGTGCCGTAGGGTGCCATGTGGGGGCTGTCGGTGTCCCCGGGGAGGTCAGAGAGGCTGAACGGCGGTTGCTGGAGGACGGCTGGGTCACCCAGCCCAGGGCAGCAGCTCGGGCTCTGCTCCCTGTTCCTGCGGGTGCTGGTGGGTGAGTCAGAGCTCAGGCTTGTGCCTCAGTTTCCCCATCTGAAAATTAAGGATAAAAGAAATATCGGAAAGGTAGTGATTTGAATTAATTGCTGTTTGTAAAGTGCTTTGAGGCCCTTGGGTGAAAGACTCCAGCGGAACATGATTGCGATGGTGCTGTGCAATCAGCCTGGAGGGCTTTGGTGTGTTGGGTAGCAAGGGATTATTTACTCGAGTTAACAACAGATGTATGCTCGCACGTGGATGTTTATTACGCAGTTACGCATCCTCACTGAGTTTGCAGTAATCACTTGGAATGTATTTTGTCTGCCCTAACTACACAGTTAATTGCAGGTTCCGCCTGCCGTGGACACTCAGATGCCGATGCTTCCTTTCCTCCTCCTCCTCCATGTCCTGTACGCAGGGTCCCACAGCATGGAAGGCGAGAAGCCCCTGAAGACTTCTGAGTCCGTGAGAGATCAATCCTTGACCCACTGCCCAGGCAACCCCCAAATTTCTTTGCCCAGCTTCCATCAAACCCAAGCCTGAGGTGTTACATCCCTCTCCATCCCCATCAGCATCCTTCCCCATCCCCATCAGCATCCTTCCCCATCCCGCTGCTGGGCTTCCCCGCCGGCTGCCGCCTGCCACTCCCCCGCCGCTGCCCAGAGCCGCGCCGTGATGGATGTGATTAATATATGCTTGGAGAGCAGTCGATCCTTCCGTGCTTGCTTTGAACCTCTGATCATTAATGTCTCCATATGGGCACCATTTTTCCTTGTCACGCCGCAGCTGTATCTGGAGAGAGAGGGAAGAGAGTCAGCTTCCCAGTGGCAAAACCCCCAAGAGCCACAGCTCCGGAGGTTTACCCACCTTTGGGAAAGGTCACAAATATAAATAGCTGTTGCCAGGAGGTCCTCAGGCACAGAGCGGGAATGGAGATCGCTGCTTGGCTGCTGTTTGGGTCCAGTGGGGAGGCCTTTAATAGCCTTTTTCTGCCTGTTTTTGAACTCTCTCACTGCTCTCTGCTCCTTTCCCCTCCACCACTCGCTCCCTCCCTGCCTCCCCCCGGCTCATTTCATTTTTTTGAAGGGCCGCAATTTCTTTTCAGTTTTATTTCTCATTAAAAATAAATACCGTTGCTATAATTTACAGTGAGTTTAATTAGAAATGAGTTACGTGATCTAAGCATTAGGATTTAATTGCTCGTTCCTAAAACAATTTTCTCATCTGAAATGTCCCCAGTTAATGATCATTCATTAAATAGGATTTGAGTCTCTTAAGTGGAGTTAGAAGGGCTGCAGATTTCCTCTGGTAGCTGCTGTGGCTAGCCCAGTGCCGGGCACGGAGACCCTTCCATCCCCTGGAGCTGGGGGACACCTGGGATGAAGGGGAGCTGGCTTGGCTGGGTGCAGGCGAGAACCGCTGTGGGGCATCTCCCCAAATTCCCCACTGTGCTTCTCTGCTGGGACTGACCATTAAACCTTCCCTTTGTAAATAACTAATTTGAATTGGGTCTCTGTTGCCCGCACTGTGGCAGCTCCCGCTCCTCCAAGCGTGGGGGGATGCAAGGCATTGATGTGCTGTGGTCAGAGATACCGTGAGGTTGTATTTCACTGGACAAAAGCCATGTGCTGACACCCACACCTTCCTTTTGGGAGGTTAAACCCACCACCTTGCTCTGCAGTGAGGGCAAGCTTCACCAGCTCTAACTGGGTTTTTTTTTAAGGGGGTTGGGGAGGGGACAGGAGATGATTTTCAAGAGGAATGTTGATTAATCAAAACAGAAACATTTACAGGAAGTGTAGATTGATGTCAGTGAGACTGTTTTGTGCTTTACTTGCCCATTTTTATTCCAAAAATTCCTAATCAAAACCACATCTGGAGAGAGCAACCCTTCTCCTGCCCCCAGCCCTGTGCTCAGACAGCCAGGCTCCCGGCAAAGCCAGCAGGGCACCAGCCCGGGCACGACTCGTCCTTGCTCCCCCTGCTCTGTGCCCCCCTGGGGCTGGCAGCTGATGGCGGGGGGGAACATGGCTGGCAGGGCAGCAGGGATGGGATGGGATGGGATGGGATGGGATGGGATAGGATGGGGTGGGATGGGACGGGGTGGGACTGGATGGGATGGGATAGGATGG
>NW_009647444.1:396317-434808 GCF_000708025.1 Charadrius vociferus
ATGGGATGGGATGGGATGGGATGGGATGGGACTGGATGGGATGGGATGGCAGTGCTCTCTTGCTTCTCAGTTTTGAGCAGCAATTCCTGAAAAGAGTTAAGCCGAAACTAGAACATTCCTGAAAAAAAACCCTTTGTTTTGACACATCAGCGTTTTTCCAGGGGAAAAAACAAAACCAAACCAAACCAACCCCAAACTCTCTTCACTTGGTTGGAAAAGTCCGGCCCATCTCCTGCTCTGAGCTTCCCTGCTCTGCTCTGCTTTCCCGGGAACAGTGAGAGGCAGTGACTGGGCTGGGCTCACCTGCCAGGACAGATCCGGCAGCGTGTGCCATAGGTGCTCGAGCACAGGGCAGGACCCTTGTGAGCCACCGGTGCCTTGGCCCCTGCCTACCCAGGGGGCAGCAGCTTTCCTGCCCCCCCAGCTCTGCCGGCAGGTCTGGTCCAAGCTCTCACCTGTACTACATGGCTGTCCTCGGCCAGGCTCTGCCCGAGGGGCCGGTCCCGCAGGGCCCTCGGGGATGCGCTTTTGGGTTAATTCAGCAGAATTCCTGCTAGACTTTTCCGGCAGAGTCGGCGCCCAGACCCTCAGCCATAAGTGCAGGTCCGCTGCGCGCAGAGCAAACCGCACGTGCACCTTCCTCTGCGCCGGGCTGCAGGCTTGTGCTGGGGGGTGGCCTCATGGTTCCACTATTTACACCTTGCTGGGACCGCTCCTCTCATGACTCTTCATCTCTCGTCTTTCTCTCTCCCCCCCGCTCCCCCTTTCTTGCTTTCTCTGACTGTGCATTCCTGGAGCAAGAGATTTCTTTCCCTCTCTCAGGGCTTTATTTACATATACATATTTATTTATTTACCCACAATACAAGGATACTGGAGCAACGAATTTGGAAGACGATGGTGATACGTAAGTGCTGAAGCACAGAGGGAGGGCTGGAGCCCCGTCCACCCCGGCTCCCCGGAGCAGCTGCCCCTGCACGGAGCAGGGTACCGGCGGGGGGGATGGCATCCCTGGGACACGCGTGATGGAGCGCAGCCCACAGCAGGAGGACACTGTCACCTAGCAACTGGTAAGCAATGACTAACACTTCCTTGGGTGTCAAACATACCATGTCACAGATCTCTTTCCAAGGAAGTGTAAAATGGGGAAGAGCAGGATTTGGAGAGAGAGAGAATGAGAGAGACGCGAGCGTGAGTCAGCCCCTGGATAACCTTGAACGCATTAACAGATGGCTGAGACCCAATGAACGGCGTTTGCAAAAGCACCACCGTTCAATCAGCAATCCTTGTTTTCTGCTGGAGGAAAAAAAAAAAAAAAAAGAGACTGTTAAAAGGAAGCGGCAAGGCCGGGGCGGAGGGGTGTCTGATTGCATTGCAAGGGGGCGGCCGCTTCCAGCATCTGTCAGTGCATGGCTTTCAGGAATGTATATATATAAATAAATGCAATGAAAAGGTCCCCAGTTCCAGTGAAAGGAAATGATTTCCTCCTCAAGTGATTATGGGCACCATTATGCAAATAGTAGCCAGGCCAACAAAGCAGCCTCATAAGGAAAGGGGAATAGAGCCAGCAAAAGCCGCTCCGGGATCTCCAGGCAGGGGAGAGCAAGATATTACCTGTGTAATGACACAGCCAGCAAATAGTGGGGTGCTATCCACATGAGGGGCAGAGGCTGTGAAAGAAGCTATCAAGATGGGTAAGAGTGATTTTCTTGATGATGATGGGAAAAGGAAGAGAAGAAAATATGAAAGAGAAAAGAGAAGAGAAGAGAAGAGAAGAGAAGAGAAGAGAAGAGAAGAGAAGAGAAGAGAAGAGAAGAGAAGAGGAGAAGAAATGAGAAAATGAGAAGGAAAAAGAAAAAAGGAAAAAAGAAAAAAGAACAAGGAGAGGCCCGGGATCTGCACTGTGGAAATCCAAGAGCATTGATTCAGTTTGTGCTGTACAGGACGGTCACTGTGGCTGATCAGGGCTGCCCAGCTCTTGTCTTGGACATTGCCAAAATTGCTGGAGCTGCGCCTGACCTGCAGAGCTCGGCTGTGTTCTTTTCTTCTCTCCTTTGCAAGCGTTTAGTGGTAGCAGATAAATAAACTGACATCAATCATCTGTGCATAGCAGCATGATCACCTTACGGGACTCATTTCCTCTCAAAATACACAAGTTTAATTTCTATTTAGCTTTCCTTAAATTTTAATGTCTACTTTTGACATAAATATTTTAGTGTTTGGGGAGGGACAAAGTGGAAACGGGTGATAGGAGATACCATGGGGCTTTCCCTTGGGCTGCAGAGCAGGAGCATCCACTTCTCTATCCCTGCACGAGTGGCAGACACCCAGGGTCTGGGGATGTCTTGGACCAGCAGGTCCATCCCTGAGCTCAGGCTGGTTTGTAAAACCAATGCCAGCTGCCGGGGTGGACTGGGAGCTCCTGAGCCCCCCAGTACATGCCCCATCATGTGTGCTGGAGGTGCTACCTGGGCAGAGCTGGCCTCAGCCACGGGGCAAATCCAAGCATGTTGTCCTTCCTAGCAGCACCTAATCCGTGCCATCGCTTGCTGCACCTCCCAGGGCACAGCAGGGTGAGGAAAAGCCTGCCTGGGCGATGGCAGGCATTGCATGGGGTTCCTGCTAAATGGTTGGAGGGTCATGCCGGCCTGGGGCTGCTGAGACCCCCCAGCAGAGCCCGGGGGGCTGCCTGGTGCTGGGGCTGAGGGTACCCCGGTGCTGCTGCTCTCCTACCCCTGCCCTTAGAGCTGGGCCTTGGGAGGTGGACGGGTGCTCCATCTCTGCCAGTGCCATGCGCTTGCACCAGGAGAGCAAACACGTATTGGCTTTTCTTCAGCATTAAGCAAATCAGTTTGGCTTGTTATTTCTGCAAGACCTTTAAAAAAGAATGACCTCCAACTGCAAAAAGTCAGCCAAAGTGTGAGTCTCGGCAAATCCTCCTCGGGCACGGCAGGGTTAAGGGGGCTCTGCCCGCACGCAGTCCCCCAGTGAGGCAGGTTTGGCTTCAGGGCAGGAGCCTGCCTGCTGTCGGGGTCCTTTAGCGGCACCCGCAGTGGCATCGCTCTGCAGCTCTTCTGTGCCAGGGAGATGTGCTCAGGACAGTGGCATCCCTAAACAGCACAGAGGTTGGAGCCGTAACTCCGTCTCGGCAGGCAGCAGCCCCAGCCCCAGCCTGCGCCTCGTCTGCCATGTTTATGCAGAGCTCTGTAAACTCATCCCAGAGATTCCTGGGGCTGCAGTTTCTATAGGTCAGCGATCGTTTATTTCCTTATGGAAATTTATGTTCCCTAGAAGAAAACATGGATTGCTAGAGAAAAGCGGCTCCCAAGCTCCTTTCCACTTCCCCCTTCCCTTAATGGATATGGGGCACTTGGCTCTCCTACCGATGGTGGTGGCAGGGGGGGCTTCGGTCCCCTGGCCAGGCAGTTTTCCCTCAGCAGGCACAGTCCCAGTCCCCGTGGGACGCCCCAGCCAGGCTGCTGCATTGCTCCTGATGGCAGCTTGGGGCAGGACTTGGTAGTGTCCCCTTGGGGACTTCTGCATGGCTTAGGGTTTGTTCCTTGGGGCATCAAACCACCAAGGACCTCTCCCGGTCCAGCAGCTCCATAAGGGAGAAGCATCGCTCCAGCAGCCCCGGCTGGCCCAGCCTTGAGGAGCCCTGTGAAGCACCAGCCTCCTCCGAGGCTCGCCAAGGCTGGCGTTGTGATTTATTTGTACATGCACGCTTACACGCAGCCCTGCCTCTCCATCACGCTGTACCACATGTGGTTATCGACGGTGGAAAACAGGTGCAGCGTGCTATCGAATCCATATGGTAACCGTTTAGTCTCACTTTGCTGCGGGATAAATTACGGCAGAAGGAGCAAGGCAAGAGAGTCAGACCCAGCCAGGGCTGCTGGTTTGGAGGTTCTGCAGATGAACCTTTTTCAGCCTCAAACCTAGTCACACCCTGGTCTGCTCCTGCTGTTATTTCAGGGATGTTATCTCCCTCAACCCTGAGGGAAACACAAGCCTCCATCCTCATGATAAATACCCCGAGCCCTCTGGGAGCTACTTCTAGGTAGGTGACACCACATAGGCAGGTTCAGGAGGACGGGAGGCGGTGTGGTTTGTACATTTATGTAGCAGTGCAGACCATTTCATGTGCTGCTCAGCCTGCTTTGGGTGAGAGACCACTCCTGGAGGACCGACCTGCGATCCCCATGTGGTCTGTGGGGACCTCGCAGATGCATAGAACCCCACGGTGGGAAGATGTAGGCTCCTCACATTGGCTGCGAGGTGACCCCACTGTGTGCACTGTAGAGCGGATACTGCTTTGGCTTTCTCTTTTCAGTTCTGCAGCATGGCCCTGGTGGCTCTGATCTCCCACAAACTCACTCTCTTGCATTTGATGGCTGGTGAAATGACTGCCTAAAGGAGAAGTGATTTACACCATGGGATTTGCCTGGGAGAGGAATCCTAAAGCACACAGAGACCTCCAGCCAGATGTCATCAATCCCTCTGTCAGGAGAAACTCTCTTGCTGGTACTGCTGGAGTGAACAACAGACTGACCAGTGCCTGTGCTGGTCACGGTTTGTAAATAAAGCACTCTGTCAACCAGGCTGTAGAAACTGATGGGCAGCACCGGGCTCGACAGGCCGGGACTGATTATCCCTCTGAGCTATGAGCAAATTTAGGGATGGGACTTGTCTCAGCACAACTCCTCGTGCTGGACACCAGCTCAATAGCAAACAGCCATCCATCACCAAACCATCTTGACCCCTCCTGAAGAGCCAGCAGGATCCTGCTGTTCCCATATTCCTTCCTTTCCTCTTCTTCCTTTCTATTATTATTTCCATCCTGGTTCGGGTCCTTTTAACCCCTGGCCTCATGGGCTTACCTTCGTCTCAAAGAAGTTTATGGTATAAGATACATACCCTTGCCCTTTTCAGCCCAGAGAAAGCTTCTCATGACATGACAGAAATCCAAGAAATCAACAACTGTGAAGGTTTGTAATAAGTCTGAATCCTTCCTAAACCCAGACACTCAGCACGAAGAGGGGTCAGTGATCCCCAAGCTCCTTCCCCTCTGCCTCCTGCCATCCGTCTCTGGGTGGATGAAGGGAAGCAGATGAGGCACACTTGGGACACCCAGCTGTTTCAAGGTATGTTCATGGTTTGTGTCTCTGGAGCAGGCGCTGGGCAGGATTGTGCTCCGGGTGCTTCTTGTGCAGGAGACACAGACCTCCCACTCGGAGACGCCGGGAGCGCTCCCACATCTCCTGCTTCCTCCTGGATTCCCCTTCCCACCTCCGGCGCACGCAGCAGCAGTCGCAGGGAGTGAACCTCAGTCAGTGCAAGATTCATCTCACACGTACGTGCGTGTGCATGCGTGTATGTCCTGGCAGGCACACGCATGTCCACGTAGGAAGGGTTCAGGCTGTCTTACCGACCTTCTTGGAAGCCTCCCTGAGCCAGGACTCTCTCCCCCTGCTGAAAGGAATGGCTCCGTAATGACGTTTAACCCTTCTGGGGGTTTCGCCACGCTGACATACTGCATGCAAGGGCCCCTGGGACTGCCAGGGAACCAGACCAGCAGATGCATCCATCTTCCCTACTTCTAGCCTGCAGGTAAAATAAACACAACTTCAAAAACACCCGTGCAATGTCACTTTACTTGCTCCTGCAAATTCAAACTCTCACACTCTCCCTCTCTCTGTCACTCACACTTACTCCCTGTTCCCCCTGCCTTTGGCCTCACATTCCCTATCCGCTTCTTTTCTTCCCATCCGCCGGTTCCCCACCTCTCCCCGGCGCGGTGGCAGCACCCTGCGGAGCAGCCGGCACGGCCGGGGTGCACGGCGGGGGCTCAGCCTCAGCTGGGGCACGGAGAGGACGGAAAGGCTGCGGAGCTGCCCGAGGAGTCTGCTGCCAAGGGCCATAAATAAGGGAACCCTGTTTGCTTTCTCCTTGTCCGGCCCTGTGCAAATATTTACTGCCCCGGTGACCCGTGGAGGCAGCACAGGCAGCAGCGGATGGGAAGCAGCGGCATCTGCCTTGCTCCAGCTCTGGGGATCTCCAGTCTTTGCACAACTGTAGCAATTAGCAGGGAGTATTAAAACCTCGCTGGCTGATTCGAGGACCTCATCCTGAGTCCATCAGATTCTTTCCTAATGACTTTAGGCTGTGATTTTCCAGGTTGCAGCGTCTGGAGAGGAACGCTGGCGGGCTGATGAAGGAGCACGGCACACAGAATGGGCACGCAGCCTCCTGCCATCCTCTCCCCGTCTCGGGAGTTGGGCAGCGCTCAGACAGTGCCGGCATTAGTAAAACACGTTAGCTCTCCACACAGCCCCAGAGTTGTACCGGTGAGTGATTCACATCCTTTGTGCCACAGGGCGAGAGAAGTCCGTCAAAACCGATGTAATGCACTCGTAGCAGGCGATGTGCGTGTAAGTCTCTGTCTGGGGAAGTTCCTCAGTTTCACCCAGGGCTCCGCACATCTCGTCGTCCCTCACTTGCTCTCTCAGTCTGCACATGTCTCTCCCTCTCTCAGTCACTCTGGGCATGTGTTTCCTCTCCTGCCATGTTTGTTGGCCAGTGGCCCACTTTTTAATTTAAAGATAGGCCTGCACATCTGCTCAGCTTCACAGGGGAGCTCAGTACCCACGGAGAGCAGTGCCAGTCCCCCAGACAGCAACAGGCGCATCGCGCCTCAGAGCATCTCCCGCTTTTTGAGATGAAGTGTGAGCAGCAGGTCGGGCAGGAGAGCAGAGCTGCGCTCCTGTTTGCTTTTCCTGTCATCACCCTATGGTGGGTACATAGCTCTGGGGCGGTGGTGGAAGGGAAAGTGTTAATTGCCTCCCTCTGGCTAAGAAATGCTGCAATCAACTAGCCCAGCTGGGATTTGCTGGTGGGAGGGTTGGGTGAGCTGCAGGCTGTGTATTTATTGCAGGGAGGGGGCTGATGGGTGGTTTAGCTGTCGGTCACCTGAGGGTTGTGGGTGAGGTGTTGGGACCAGGGTTGGTGTGAGCCTCTCTAGGTGAAGGAGCTCTGTCTGATTTGCTTTGCCTTTAGGTAAAGGTGTCCTTTTAGTTTGATTTTTCCATTTAGTCCTGCAGCCAGATTTCTTTGTGGATAAGCAGGGGCTGCATACAGTGCCAGTGGTGACTGCAGTTCGGATGGTACCAATGGAGGGGTAGAGAGAGCTTGTCCATCCTGGTAAGTCTACCCTTGGTTTGTTTTTGTTCTGACCCACTGCATTATGTATGTTTCTCTGTAATCTTACTACAAGGAAGTTGGGAATTCATGAAAATATGAAATGTCCTCCTTGCCCTTTCAGTGTCCCCAGTGCTGGCAAGCTCCACATCCAGACAGACCTGTGGCTGAACAGATTCACTAACAGCTTTCTTTTGTAATATCTCAGCTTGGAGAAGTTAATTATCTCCAAATATTGAAAAGGGCAGATGGATTTTGTAGGATTTACTTGGCTGTGTAATTTTGGTGCCCCAGAGATGCTATTTGGTCTGGCTGCGATGAGTGACACATCATTGCACCCGGGCGCAAATGTCACTTGAGTATATTACTTCCTCCCTCTCCTGTTATTTGCCCACCAGGGAGAACTGTCTCTTCCAGGCTGGCCTGGCTGTGCCGAGACTGCTAATGCTCTCGCCCAGCCCTCCCCACTCTGCGCTGCTGGTGTGGCTATCTGAGGACTTACCGGAGGCAGCTTTGCAAACTTCCACCCTGTGTTTAATAGCCAAAGTCTGGGACTGGAAGGCAGAGCTGCAAATAGAGTGCTTCTGGCTCAAGCTGATGTACAAATGTTGGGAAAAGCTTCTGAGTGCATCCTGTGTGTGGATGCAATGAGAGGCCGGTTATTCCCTGGGGGTTGATGAGGAGTCCTTGCTACAGCTGGCTGGAAGATGGCCCTCCTCAGCCCTTCTTTCATCACTCCCGTTCCTCGAACCTCCTCTCAAGGGTTTTGGGGGAAGTCTGTGCTAATCCTCTGGCAGAAAAATGAGGGGTGGGATGTGAAGGCTTTCTTTCCCTGGGGGAAGTGTGTTCCCCCCTCTCTGGATGTGGGGAGCGCTCGCTGGAGGAGCCAGGCTTGGCTCTCCTCTCCCTGCCGCTGCTCCTGCCGGAGTGGTGCAGGACCCACCTGTGTGCAGTTGCCCAGCCTGGGTTGCGTTTAGGCACCAGGGATTTCTTGGTGTGATGTTCAGACCAGAGATAAATTCTCCTTTATTTTGACGTCTCGTCCATCTCTTTGTGCTTTGTATCAAGCAGCAAAAAGTTAAATGTGCCATTGCATTATCAGCATGCTCGGCCCAGAAACTAAATAGAGATGTTCCCAGTGAACTCACTTTAATCTCAGTTTGTTTGCCAAGCAAAGCAATCTCCCCATGCAGTCAATGGCTCTCAGAAGTTGTCGAGGTGGAGGTGACTGCTAAAAAGGAGAGAGGCGCATAGATTTTCTTGTGTGCTTGGGTTTAATGCAGGAGGTGAACTTTGGGGGACCTTTGCAACACTCCACTTCTGTTTATAGGCAGAGGTTGACTTTTGTGTTTGGGGGATCTGGGTCAAATAGCTAAAGGGCCTGTCTTTGAGGGTTTACCAATTGTTGGAGCTGATTGAATTGGACTGGGGAGGGCAGTGACCACAATGCTCCCCTCCTAGCCTCCAGCTGGTTTAACTTGCAATGCAAATGTTTTCTCCTGTCACCTCTTAATGATCCTTCTTCCCCTTGAGGGTGTATAATTTCCCCTGGAAGTCTCCAGTGAATGGTTTCCATCACAGTTATTTGTCCCTTTCTTCTCAAGTCTACTGAAACTTCTATAGAATTGCAGACCTGGCATGATTTGGGGTGGGAGTAGATTGAATTGCAGTATTTCATCTCTGGCTGTCAAGTGAGCCTGCATTACCTTCCGTGGGGCTGACAGCGAGGAGACATCAAACCTGCTGGAATATATAAAGCGAGCTGACAAGTGGCCTAGTTTGCAGAGCAGAGCGTTTGCTCCGAACCGTGTTCTGGGTGAGCAGCGTCGCTCGCCAGCCCAGCGGAGAGGGGCCTGGGATGGAGGAGGAGAAAGGAATGCTTGGCTCGGTGCAGCCAGGGAGGAAGGGGAGAGCAAATGCTCTTCTGGGGGATACCATTGGAAAGACATCATAGAGAAGTTCATAAATCCATGGGGCTTCTCACGGCTGAGGCTTGATTCATCTGCACATCAAAGGAGACCAACAGCCCCTCGGTGAGGCTGCAGGAGTGAGGGGGAAGAGGGGGTGGCTGAAGGACAGGGCCTCCGCACCTCACCCCAAACCACATGTGCTTTGAAACCCCTCACAGACAACAGGCAGCGGTGGAAAACACATCCCCTGCAGTCTGCGATGTGCTGTGAGTACCTACACGTGCTTGGGGTCTACTCTGTGCCTCGGATGACGGATATTGTAGCGCTGGCTGGAAAACATTGCTGGCATCCAGAGATGCAAACCCAACCTGCTGGCTGCGGAGGCAGCACTCTGGAGAAACGTCTGTGTCCCAGTCAGTGACAACCGTGTGGCAGAGTTCTTCGGGCAGGTCTGCCCACTCCTTAGCTGGAAGGTCCCTCCTGGCAAGGGAGCTGTGGGATCCTACCCCCCGGGAACTGGGGGGTTGTGTACTGCCAGCTTAGTTCAGAATTCGAAGGGTCGTGTGGATTTATGGAGAATATGGGGCATGGCTGAGCAGGACACCAACCCTGGGCTGACATGTCACTATTCCCATGTGTATTATGCTGAATTATTGAGCATCAGAGCTACTGTCTTCCCTGTGTGCTGTGTGGGCAGAGCTGAGGCGCCCCAGACTTTTGCTTAACGTGAGAAAAATACGAAGAAAACCTCTACTGCATCACTTAAGACCCTAAAACTGGTCAGTCTGAAGCTGTGCCTTGTTGAGCAGGGCCTGGGCTGTGTGAGGTGGTCTTTCTCCCAGGACACCCTTGAGCTGCGTCAGCTCAGGGATCTGCTTTGCTGCTTTCCTTCGTGTGCAGGACGGGCGCCTCTCCTCCCCGTGACATCTGCCATTGCCTCGTGGGAGACAGGAGCTGCTCACAGCTCTGTTCCTGCCGAAATGAGGTGGAACAGTTCGTCACTGATGGGCTTAGGGCTCCTGCCTCCTCTCCCGTCTCAGGGCCAGTGTCAGGTCTGTCGATAGGAGAGGGCAGCCTTGACAGGAGATAAAGCACGTGCCATGTTTATTGACCGCTGCTTCTACAGGGGAACTAAACCTTTCCTCCCCGGGGGACTGTACCGCTGATTGATACTTAGGCAGCCTCTTGCTGTGTGTTTTTCTCCTCTCTGACAGTGTTTCTGGAGCAGGTGGTGTGGGCAGAGGGAGCTGCTGAACAAAACAGCTGCTTTTCCTGAGCCCCAGCCTGGGCACAGAAATCCCTGCAGCATTTGAGAGAATTGGGGTATCTTGCTTTCCCTTCTGGAGGGAAATGGAAAGCGGGGTTTGTGCAGCAAGGTGTGGGTCTCGCAGTGGGAATGGAGCCACAGGGACTGTGCAGGATGTCTTCAGTGCAGTCCTGCAGGTTAGGCAGGTCCAGACATACTGTGATACTTGTGCAAGGACTGGGTTTCCAACATCTTCTGCTTCTTCGCACCTAGATGCAGCTGGCTGGCATCCCTTTGCTCCCATGGAAAATATATTTTTTTTTTTTTTGCGTGGCTGGATCTTGAGAGGACAGCTTTAAGGGTACAAGAGATTTCAGAGCAGCTCCCATCCCATTCTCCTAATTCCTGATGGGAAAAGCTAAGCAGGGAATGTGGCAGCTTTCCAGTGTCTCTGGTGTCCCCTTGACTCCCTCCCCTCACCCATCAGATCGACAGGAGTGTATTCTGGCTCCTGCCAGACCATGATGTCCTATAATCCTACCGGGGTGCAAGGCAGGGGTTGAATCCACGGGCTTCTGTAAGTTTGAGTGTTAATGATGGTTTATGATCCTCTAAAACTTTTGAGCCTCAAAGGCTCCCAGAGAATTTGACACAGCGCAATCCTGCATGGTTCACCTTGTTGCCAAAATACAGCCAGTTCTGGGGATGGAGTGACATGGGGATTAGTGCACATCCTCTGCCATGAGAGGAAAACAGCTGTCTCAACACAGAGCGAGCAGCTAAGGGAATATGGGGAAGGATCCACCTGAAATATCCCTTGTCAGAGTTTGGGTCAAAGCATGAAGAACTTGTAGCCTTCAAGGTGGTCCCTCCCACAGCACCTGCAAAACATGCTGCTGTGGCAGTTGGGAACTCCATGAGCCATCGCTGATGTGACTTCTCCTGTCCCAGCCTTTGGGTACAAAGCTGCCTGGAGCCACCAGAGCTGCTGTCCTGTGGGCTGTGGCGAGATGCTGGAGCCCCTGGCAGGAGCTTAGCACATCTTCCAGCAGTTTTTCTCTTCTCTTAAACTTTCCTCAAGTAGAGAAAGCATCACTGGAGGAGAAGGCTCTATAAATCAGCCTGCTTTATTGCCATGCACTGTTAGACTGCAGCTGCATTTCACCCTGGAGATGGCTGCATTTCAGTGCAGGATGAATTGATTTTTGTATACCAAAGGTCAAATCTTGAGCTTCTGACTTAGTTCTTACTTAGTCTGTACAAAGACAAAATCCCCATTGAAGCAAAGCGTTTGGGTATCAGCTGCTCTATAAATAACACAGAACTAAGTGAAAACTAAGCCAGGCTCTGAAGCTTGCAAAGTGCTTGGGGATCCTTGGAAATGGATGGTCCCGGGGTAACTTCTGATTGTAGCAGCAAAGGAAAGAACAGAGGCTCAGATCACTAAGTGAGGAGTGGTTTTTTTTTTTTATTCTTTTTCAGTTCTTCTGCAGCCTGACTTCCTCTTTTTGACAGAGGAATCCCTGAGAAGTGCAGCCTTGCTCCGAGCTGTTTGGTCTGATCACCTCACAGGAGCTTTTTAGCACTGGGAGGATTCAAACGGAAGGGAGTGCAGCAGGCAGATGAAATCTCGCATTCCCGCTGCCCTCTGCATTCCCCTGCTCTTTGTTTCACTGCATCCAGCTCTTTTTTTCCGAGTTTGGTTTTCTTTCCCCCGAGGGAGGCAGTTAGCTTAATGAGCTAACGCTCCTCTGATTGTTTCTGGAGATGCAGGCAGTGCCCCATCTCCACTGCTGGCCTTGCTCGGATCCTGCCAGATAAATCATGCTGATTTAAAATTGATCGTTCTGGGATGTGGAAGAAAGTGGAGTGGGCGGATTTACCCCATTAGGGTGCATTGATCACCATTACTGCGTGTAATCAGGGTTAATCTCAGGATTAATTGGGGGGATTTGCTGATGGAAACGATCGGCAATTTGTGTTAGTTACTGCTCTATTCGCCTCTAATGGCTTAATCAGATTACAAATTAAAAGTGGTTTCTTAAAAAAAAAACCTCCCGAGCCTCAAGCAGGAGCCAGAGCAAGAGGAGAGAGGCGCATCCAGAGCATATGGTTTGCAACTCTGAGCTCAATTACCCAGACAGGAGGATGGATGGGAGAGCTCGGCAGCGCCCGCGGGGAGCCCTGCGCCGGGGCTGGGAGAGCACCCACGGGCTGCAGCGGGCTCTGGGCGCCTGCTCTGCCCTTGCTCATTGTGAGCTGGGAACACAAAGAGTGCATGTGTGGAGGGGTGTGATAATAATGCGTTTTCTTTAAGAATTTCTTGGGGGGGTGGTTGGTTAAGGAGAAAACAACCCTTGGTTTGACTCATAGGAGGTATGGGATGTAGAGCTGGCACGGGTGGCTCTCTGCACGCTGGCACCAGCAGAAGTAGCGCTTGGGCCGTTTTGTCATGGGAAAACATTTTAGGAGGGAGCAGGAAGAATTTAAACTCGGAGCAAACTATTAAAACAGTGATTCTGCAGCAAATAAATTAAGGCTGATGAGCTGAGACTGGTTAAACTAATGATGGAAAGGGGTCCTGTACTGGAAAGAGATTCATCTAGCAGGAGCTGAGCTGAAAGCATCTGAACTCTATTAGCTTAGTAGATTATAAAGCCAGAAGGGTCTGCCTGTGAACATCTCGGCTGAAAGGATGCAGGAGAGGGGCCTTGCAGCAGCGGCACTCACCGGGGATCCACCACCCACAGAACAGGCCATAACTGGGAGAAATTAGGAACTATCAAGCCCAGCTCTCTGGTGAGAAGCCCCCTTCCCCCCCCCCACCACTTTTATTTGGAAGTGCACTCCCATCAATTTATCTCAACAGATGGGGCTGGTTATAAGTGGGGAGGGATCAGTCTCACCTCATTCCTAATCTGTGCTGATATTGATTGAGTTTTTGATACATAACAGTCAGATATAAGTACTGGAGATCTATTTATTCAGCTATTTATAAAGACATTAGCAAACCTGAAGGAAAAAAAGGAAAGGGAATGTTTCAAGTGGCTGCTGACAAGTTAGAGCGGTTTAATAAATCACTTGTAATAAACTGCTTTACATGTGCTGAGAAATGCCACTGACTTCTTTAATAAGCCATTCATGATGAAACAGGCAACACTTAAAGAACAGAAATTCATTTGCGAGGCTTGTTGATGCGTTCTGACTGTTCCCTGCTGTAAATTACTCGCCAGGTATGTCTGCATTAGTGTGTGCTATCCAGACTGTGTATAAATCTGTTGGGAAGTCTGTAACTCATGGGGAGGGCATCTTTGCCAGGAGCTGCTCCTCATCAATTAAGAGCTGAGCAGGAAGAGGTAGCCCATTCCTCATTCCTGGCTAACACTCCCCTCTCTTTCCACAGCATCCTTATCTCCCATCCAGCTAGCAAAGACAAAGCCCTTTTCTAGGAAGTGTATCAGGTGGCTGTGTATTTTTGCTGCTGCTCTGAAAAACACTCCTCATTTAGGATTAGGTAACGCCGCTCCCTGCTTTTAGCAAACCCAGCAGAGACGGCTGCCGCTTGTCCCTGTTTCCAAGCCTTTGAAATGCAGCAGCTCGAGCTGTGGCGGGACCGTGGAGGCCAAAGGACTTACATTGGTGGAGGAAAGAGGTAAATCCCAAGGACAGATTTAAAAGAGCCCAAAACGTGTGTTTAGACTACCAGGAGGGGGCTGGGAGGTGGGTCTGCCGGGGTTGCTGGTGCCGAGCAGGTCTATCAGCAGAGCCAAGCAGCAGCTCAGGTGCTGAAGCTTAAGGAGTTTCAGATGTGTTTCCCCACAGCCTGGCAGCCCTGGACTCATCCTACCTCCGAAATCAGGCAGGCAGCTGACAGAGGTGAGCCCTGATATGATGGGGCCGCAGCATCAGTGTGTGGGCCATGCCGGAAAGCTGAGGAGAAAGCTGTCCGGGGGCGGGGGGAGGAAAACTTTCTTTTTTTTTTTTTTTTTCCTCTTCTGACTTGGCTTAGATTTAGGGATCTGCAGCCTAGGCTTTGAAAGCGACCTGATGCCAGCTTCGGAAATGCCAGGCATTGTTCTGTCTATCCTGGAACATTCATATGGAAAGGTGTAAAAAAACCCACTGCTCAAATAGAGGCACAACTGTCTGACCTGACTTAGAACGCTGCTTTTGTTGTTGTGCTCCTGGGGCTATGTGGTGTTACAGGAAGGCTTTGCAAGAAATTGCAATAAATATAATCTTCCGGTTCTAATGTACATTTCTTTGAAAATGCAAACAGAGGGGAGGAGATAGTGGTCATTCCTTATTTTTATTTAGATGCAAACGAAGTAGCCCAGTGACACAGTACAACAGGATTTGTGGAGTTAGATATTATTTCCTGAGTGAAAAAGTATGCAGTTCTTCTAAAAAAAGACTACGTTAGTATTATTTTTTTTTTGCATTTACACGCTGACATATGGGGTATATGAGAGAGAATGATACCTTTCTCAAAGCAGTGGCTCTGAGGAGACTCAACTGTGCCTGAGCTGCTTTCCTCTGCCACAGGTGCAATTCCTAAACCCCCTTGGCAAGAGTTAGCGGGGCTGCTCTGCTATTTGGTTTTTACTGTTTCTTTATTAAAAAGCTCCAGATACAGACAGGCTTGCTTTGTTCAGTGCTTTCCTGGTGCCTCTGCTCACCCTGTCTGATAAATGGATTGTTTAACGTTTGAATCGGGTGCTCCTGACTTTCCCACTCCCGTGCGTTTCCAAGTGATCCCGCCTGGATCTGCATCCAGCTTGCTGCATGTCTACCCACATCCTCCTCCTCCTGCAAATAACTGACAACTCCACGGTTTTAATCTTTTAATCTACCTTGCAGTCAGCCAGGTAACTTGCCACCACATGCTGATTGCCTACTGCCAACCTGTGCCTGAAGACTCCTTGCCATGCAAGTAAGCAAACCCCCAGCAGCGTGTCTGGGGAGGCAGCTGGAGATGATTTGCCCTCAAGAAAAGGGTTTGCTGGATATTGGGAAAATCCCCAAAACTGTTGGGGAAGTTTTCTCCTGCAAGTGGTTCTGAAGTCACCCCCTGCAGCTTGAAGCACTGCTCTCTCTCAGGAGAGAGACTGAGGGTTTTTCGGGATAGCAATTTGGTCATTGCGTGTCAGTGTATCTTCATGTCCAAGGCCACCCCTGCTGATGCTGGAAGATTCTCCCCAAGCTGTTCAAGTGCTACACTGCCTCTCCCCCTCCTCTGCCTCGCAGCAGACCATGATTTTTAGCGGCATAGGTGGGTCAAAAGCTCTCTTTCCTCTCTTTCCTGTTTCTGTGGTCGCAGCAGATGGGGAGGAGCAGGGCTGGGGGTGGCTCAGCACCACTCTTGCTGCCAGGGGATCATTTCTCCAGCCAAGGGAACCCTCAGCCGCTGCTGGGGCAGAGGAGCCGTGCCGCCTGCCCGCTTAGTGGGTAAGCCACACATTTTTATGGTTGTGATTATCACACTCTCCCTTTTGGAGGAGGTTTAAGAGAAAGCACTCGGAAAACAGTTTTGGTGCTTGGCAAGGCAACTGGAGACCCCATCTGTTGCTTCTTACATTGTTAAGCTGCTCTCTGCTTCCCATGCCAGCCTGGTTTCTGTTAAATGGAGCCTCACCAGGTCACAAGAGCCAAGCGGCTCCTAAATTAGCTAAGACATTAATCAGGTCCCATTTGGATTAGTGCAGGGTGTCTACACCCTCCCCTCCATAAATTAAGCAGGTTTTATATCTTCAAGGCTTCTCTGGAATCATGTCCTCTCTACCCTCCACCCCCTTCCCAGTTGCTAGTGACAAGTATACACAGCTTAATTGGTTGGCATGGGAAAGGGCTGACATTAATTGGCTGTGTTTGGCACGCAGACTTCCCCTTTTGCAGTGCCTCCCAGGGATCTTATCAATCCCATCTCGGAGACCAGCAGCTCCTGAGCACGGCTGCCAGTTAGATGGGTTTTGATTCTTTGCTGCTGATGATTGAAATTTTGTTTGGCTTTTATGGCGCTTTGGCTGGGGAAGAGCAGTCTTCACACCGCAGCTGGCAATCCCTGCAGTGAATACACAAGGGTGGAAGGGATCTGCAGGCATCACCTCCCCATGTGTGGGGTGGGTGGGAGAGGACACCATGCTCCTTGTGGCATCGTGGTTTAGCAAGGAGCATCAGGATCCCCTCTGGTACAGGAGGCTCCTCCTGGAAGGAGATGGTGGATGGCTCCCCAACAGCCTTTGCAGATGGTTGAGATCCCTTCTCACCTGCATTTCTCCTGTGTCTGTGGCAGCTTGGGGTGAAGGCCAGGGGTGGCACAGCTGAACTGTCACCTCCCAGAGGGGAAGGTCCCTCGCCCTCCCCGAGCATCTGCTACTGCTCTGTGGGGCAGGGGGTTTGTGAGCCACCGTCTTTTCCTGCCTTACAGCTTTGGGTGTGTAGCCTAATTTCAGTTTAATCTGTCCTGCATACTTACATGTCTAGGGTTCGAAAGTAAGCTGTAAATTAACATTTTGAGAGCCGTGGATTTGTGTGGGAATCTTTGTGTTTGGTCTCTGACAAGTTTCAATAGCCAGTTAACTTATTTAAAGGCACAAATTTAGCTCCTGGTCCTGATTGTTTTCATGTCCCTCCCTTTACCTGATTAATTCTTAACCCATCTTCATAATTAACTGTGAAAGACAGCAGCTGTCCCTCCTCTCCAAACAATCTTTTCACCATCAGGAAACAGTACTTGTGCTGAGATGAACAGGAAGTTTCTGGTAGCTCTAACTATAAAAAATAATTTGATGCTTTTTTTATTACCTGGTTATGACTGCCTGCTTTCACTGTATTTACTTAATAGGGTCCTAAACGGCCATGCATCCCTCCTTGGTGCAGTCAGTGATGCTGTATCGGTGTTGGTGTCTGTGCTTAATGGTGTTTAAAGAGCAGGACTGCAAAGCAAAAGGATAACCCGGCCCGGGCAGGCGAGTGGCTCAGGATGATGGGTTAATGAGGATTTGCTGTTGTGCATGTTTTCGCATCGCTAATTTCCACTGATCGCCTCTGGGAAGTGGTGGGGATTCTCTAATCCAAATGTGCGGATTTTTTCCTTCAGTTTTGATTTAAACTGAACTTGTAATTTATCAAAATACTTTTAGGCTGAAAATGAAAAACTCAGCAGAAGAGGCAAAGGGAACATGGTCACCTCAGCCTCTGGGTCTCCAAGCACTTGCAATTATACCTGGGCTTCTGATGGGCTTTTATTGAGGAGAAGCACCTTCCTGCCCTCAGGCACTCCCTCAGCCCTGGCTCTTCCCTTTTGTCTGCATCTTTGCCCACTAACATCGAGTGAATTGGTGGCAGATTTGGAACAAAACCCTCAGCAGCCTAGAAGAGTGGAAGATAATTAGGCTTTTATACCTTTTTATAAAAGCGGTAGTTTGGGTGAAGAGAGAAAGAAAGGAGCTCTTGACTGCTCGTAAAAGCTGTGGCCTGGCTTTACCCTTCCTTAGAAGCTGTGAAGGAGATGGATGTTAGAAATGCCCAGCCAGGAGCAAAGGTTCACTTCAAGGGTTAATTTCGTTCTTATATGCCAAAGTCAAAGGAATGCAAGACTTTGCCATGGCAGTGGAGTTTACCATGGGATTACAAGTGAATTTTCAGAGGGAATAGAACATCCCTCTATGCATTGCAACGATAATCTGACCTGATGCCATCTCCTAAAATTATTACTTTAGTTATAAAACCCCATCTCCATTGTCAGCAGCAGGACTGCTGCAGGTTAGGAGCACACCTGAAACCCTTTAGCTCCCTCCTAGACCTGCAGCATCCCTGCTGAGCTATGGAGGTCTCTTGTCTTGCCTCACCTCTGCGATGGCCGAAGATGTGGTATGCTGTTCAGCAAACCTCAAAATACCCTCCTCATGCGGCTTTCCCTGAGGAGATGGTATCTCAGCATAACTTCACTGTCGGGAAGTTTAACAATATTCAGCTTAAGTTTTCTTTTATTAACATGATCCCCTCACTCTTAGCAGCCTGTACCATAAGCCTCCTTTCTCTGCAGTGTTTATGTACTCAAGCTATTTGCGGGATGCTGTCATCTCTCCCCTTAGCTGCCGCTTGCTTGAAGTAGACAGATGCTGCTTTTAAAACATTTCTGCCTGGATTCTTCCAGCCTCTAGATCATTATAGCCTCCCCTTAAACTCCTCTCAGTGTATCAATATCTTTTCTAGTAATTACATGCTTAAAGAGCATGCAATATTCCCCTGTTTTAATACACCCTCTCCAGCCCAGTGTAAACACACAGCAACATGTATATGGAAAACAAACCAAAAGCCTTACTCGGAAAGCTTTCCACTCCATCCGCAATTATCTCTCTTGGGGAGCGAATGAGAAAGAGCACATGCTGCAAGTGACAAGCTCTCAGCATCTCTCAGAGCGCTCTTGGACCGCGTTCAACAGCTAATGGCAATGACGGTGGAAGGACGCATGAGCAGGAGGATGGACTTGCCTTGTTGTCGCAGCCCTGGTTTGAGGCTGGAGGTTTTGTGTGAGCAGCCTTTCTGGAGATGCAGCATGGAATGCGAACTGATTTTTGTTTTAAAAGTTGAACTGTGCTGTAGGAACACCTACCAAAGAACAAAAGTTCTCCCCAGTATCTCCCTGTAACCCTGAGGCTGTGCTTGCAGGTTGACGAGGCACCGCTGCTTCCCTGTGCTGTTGTTGGAGGGAACTCTGACACGGGGCCGTCCTGTGTGCTGGGCTGGAGAAAGCCAGATTTACAAATTAAAGATGTGGAGTCCAAGATGTTTCCTGACCAGAGCTCTTCTTCCTGCTGTGCTCTGTCACCAGCCGTGTGTCAGGAGACACTTTTTGAAATAAGAAGGATGGCTGCCCTCCGGTGTGTGCAACACTGGGTGACAGGGGAACTTGTTTTTGAAGGCAGCCTGTTTCCATCATTTTAGCAGAAAAGATAGCATCCATGACGCTTGACTCTTTACCATGGGGCTGTGCAGGTCTGTGAGGGTTGCACCTATGTGCTCATGGCCAGGACCGGCGAGTGCTGGTAATACCCTTCACTGCTGGTCTGTCGCCTTTCTCCAGCATTAATTTCTTGCCCAGAGGAAGGAAAGGACAGCGTGGAGGAAAATACCCCTTGGTGCTTGCAAATACCGAAGGTTTGCTGGAGGGTTGGTCTTCAGCAAGATAACATTGTGTTTGACTGTGGGTTTCGGTTTCCTCTGAGTGTAGCTCAGGTTTTGCCATTAAGACATGAACCTTTGCTGATAAGAGGAGACTGAGCTCACAAGAATATAAAATTTCTAGAAGGTAACTGGAGCACCAATCCTTCCCACGCACTCATCGCCAGCAGGTCCAGTGCTGCTCCCACGGGGGTCCTGCTGTGGCTGTGGCACTCGGTGAGGCAGGGAGGGCTCTACGGGTGCTCACAGCCCAATCCCTTCTCAGATGGCAGCTGTGGTAAATGCTTTTTTGAGGATGGTAGTGCTGAACTGACGGAGACCAACGTCTCCAAAAGCCTGGGGCATGCTCTGTGACTTTGCATCACTTAGGTTATTGCCAGCAAGAATGGGAACTTGGGGTGACCCCTTCCTCCTTTGGCACACGCATGCAGTGCTCAGGTGAGTTTTACTAAAAACAAATGCTATGCTTCCTTTTATATGGTATCCCTTCTTAATATAGTTTTTTAACCTATATCCTTAATTAGTGTGATATAAAAGATAGATACCATCTGTTTTTATTATACTAATAATTTTTCTATCAGATATTAGTTATTAAACTGCACTGCTTTTGCAATGCAGAGACATTATTGCAGATGAGTGACCAGGCCTAAGCATTCCAAATGTCTGGCTAATTAGAAATTAAAATGGTTCCCAGTAGGAGAACTGAAGGCACAAGAGGGGAGTTAAATCAGAGGGCAGAGAGGAAAGGAGACATCACCGAGTGTGTGACTGCACTGACTTTGTCCATCGGACACAGAGAAGTGGATCTCTATTTCCTCTTGCAAATCTCTCCCTTTTGGAATAAGCAATACTTTTCCCTTATGTGTGCAACAGGTGAGATGCAGGCAATGAGGCTGTCGGGAGGTAGACAAAGGGTCTGCTAATTTTTGAGTCGAGTTGTTCACTTGACTTTGTAAGCAAAGCTTTCAGAATGGCCTTTTTTTTTTTTTGAAAGATTCATGCTGATTCAGAGGGGAAAAAATCACAACAGAGGGCAAATCTCTCCCTCTCCCCCGGCTTGTGCAATTAGGGAGATTTTTATTCTGAGCCTTGGTAATGTGGGGCCATCTGTATTGGCTCCAGCAGGTCCCATTCCCCAGATCCTGTGCTTAATTGCACTTCCATTGGCAACTTAAGCAGTCACTGCATGTGTTTTGAATGAACTCTCCACTTCAGGCTGGTTTTACTGATCACCTTTGTGTGATTGGCAATTAAAGCCCTTTTCAGCTGAGGGAGAATTATTGTCTGTTTTTTAGTTTGTATCTCCCTCCTTTAGCTTGCTCTGCCTTTTGCATTTTCTAATATTCCCTCAGTTCCTTATCTATTGCTAAAGCCCCGCCGTGGAGCCATTTGTCTCTTCCCTTGATGAGAACCATGCCTTTTGGGAGACCATCTGGGTTTTTCCCTGCCGACCAGGACGGTCTCCAGTGTTGCAGATCTGCCCATTTTTTTTAGGTGCTTGTGGAGAATAAAGGAGGTGGTGAGCACAAAAAAAAAACAAACCAAAAAAACTTAGGAAAGCAAAGGAGGGTGAATTTAGCCCAGTGGTAAATCCATCCCTGAAGCTGCGGTGCAAACAGGAAATGATCTCTTAACACTGTGCACCTGCATCCCTGGGAAGAGCATCCAAAAGGGGCCCAAGCCCGCGGCAGGGTCCGGATGGAGGAATGGCGTTCGTGAGTCCAACTGCAGGGATTTTTAAGACTCCTTGGCCAGCTTCAGTCCTCGCTTGGCTTCTGGTTCCTGCCTCCTTGTGCCTCTGCCAGATGCGCTCTCCCTTTCCCTTATCCTACAGTAAACGAATCTAGTGCTGTTGAAAAGTATCGGGGCGGCAGCTCTGGAAGCTCGGGGGCAGCTAAATGCTGGGATGCTGACGGCACCCCAGTGCCCTGCATAAAGACACCAATGCTTTTAATGCCTGGTGGAAGCCTGGCACTCTGAGAAAGTGATGCTGCTGATAGGGTTTTTAGCAACCAAATCTGGTCTGAAACCATCAAATCTGGGATCTCGCAGGTCTCTAGCTACCCCGTGCCAAACTTCTCATCAGAAAGAAATGTGCGCACAGCTGAAAAAGTGCTTATCCGGAGCCTGGGATGGCTGTGCCCAGCCCTGGTGTGGAGCCTCCCCGGCTTAACCCCACACAGCAACAGGGCGTAAGCGACTGAGAGAGAGGAACATCAACAGGACCGAAACCAGAGCAGGAGGGAAATCTCCTGCCTGGCCAGGAATCCGGTCGGGCTGCTGCGAGGCGGCGTGGGTGTCAGCGTCCATACTCTCATTAAAACCTGGATGAGGTTGACGGCACGTCTGGCCAAGGTGCCTCCTGAAGCACAGGTCTTACCAGGTTTGCTGGCTCTTCCATTCAGGAGCAACACAAATGAAAGCATCCTTAAAGATCCAGCACTGAGGGTTTCCCCTGACCTTGGAGGATGTGATGGGACTTGAAAGGCTGGGAAGCTGCAAGCAAAATCGCAACAGAAAGAAGATGATTCCCAGTAAAGCAGAGTCACCCATTCAGAGACAAATACACTCCCTTCTAATCACAATTTTGCCAGGGAATTCACTTTTTTACAATACAGGTAGTGTCGGTACCAAGCGGTGCCTGACCTTCCCAGGGAAACACGCCTTGCTCCCGGCTCATCAAGCACTCGAAGGATGCAACCACTTGCAAACAAGTGTCCTGCCCCGGCTCAGCACTGTAAGTACGAGGTCGGGTCAGTGTTCCCAAATTCATTGCCCTCACCTCCCCAACCTACAGATGCGGAGGAAAAAAGGGGTCAGAGTGCCTTTGGCAGCAGAGACCTAAAGCTTGGAAAAGCCTGAAAGAAATTGCCTGCAGCTGCTGCAGCAGCACGCTAAAACCCAAGCCATGACAGTACTTTTTTGGATTCCAGTGGGACGGGAGAGGTGTTTTCTCGAGAAGACTCGCTTCCCTCTGCCCCGCGGGGGGTCATAACAAGGCGATTGTGGGATTTAAGTCCATGATGGCGGGATTAGGCGTTCCTCAGCCGAGACGGTTCCACATTCTTTCCCCCTGATTTGCCACTCGGTGCTCTCGTTTCCCCGACAAGAAACCGGCTTGCTCAGCTCCCTTCCAGTTACAGTGCTGGAAGTTTACAGCACAGCCTCAGCCCAGCATCCCTTCCTAGCGTATGTGCCTTGATTTAATGCTTTGATTTGAAAGTTATTTTTTACAATAAGAGAAAGATGGTCCATGCCAAAAAAAGCAGTTTCATAAAATGCTGAACATGACTTGCATTCTGTAATTGCAAACCTGAGAGACTTGGAGTAATTGACATTTTGGATGTATTGCAGAGTATCGTATTTAATCTTGAAAAGCAGGTTCCAGGCAAAGGAGGCAACTGCCAAGCCAAACTCAGACTCCTCGCCGGGTTCCTACCATAACTCATTTTCAAATCCATTCAGCACAGTCCTGAACCTAAATGTTTACGTTTTTGATTTACTAAGATAACATTCCTGGGTCACCGAAACTGTTTGTCAGGGAAGGTCTCAAAGAGACAGCAAGAATTAGTGATGCGCCGGCTCAAGCCTCAGGGATGTGTGAGGGGCACTGGTACTTTCCAGTGCTTTGTGGAGATGTGTCCATCTCTCATGATCCGGGGATGGCAGCGAGGTCTTGCCATCTGCCTGTAGGTCTTGATGGTGGTTTGGGTGATGCAAGAGTAAGTGAGCACCCCATTTTGTAGAAGTGATGCTTGAAGCTAAATGTTGTAAAGGCACGAGGTGCAAGTGGCATGGAGAGGTCTGCTCCAGCTCCTGTGCGATGGATTCTGTGCTGCCAGGATCTCCATTCATGAGTGTGTGAAATTGCATAAATGTGGGACCGGACGCAAATTAAATTTCACAGAAGTGTGACTCAGTGCATGTGTATTTTTGTCGGTGCATGACTTCAGTGCGTGTGTAATTTTATAAATGTGTGGGATGTGACTGATGCTCGGTAAGTGCTTCTAAAGCGGGAGCAGTGTTGCAGAGGCAAGCCAAACTTTCAAGCTAACCCATGGGTTCTACTTTTCCTTTGTCTACGAGTGCAGCTTCTGTAAAGTATCTGTCCCACATTATCGTGGTTTACAGCCTGGCTATAAACATTTGCTTCTGTTTGAAATACAACAAATATATGCGGAAATCTGCTCTCTGCTTTATGCATCCTGGTAAAAGATACCAGTTGAAGTTTTTAAAATGGCCAGCCCTCTTCTTGCAAATAGTGTTTACACCGCTACAGATTTCAGTGGAGCAAATACTAATTTACAATGGTGCAAATGAAAAGAAAGCAGAAAACCCAGGAATGTAAGAGGGAATTATATACCCTCGACCATGGAAATGAAGACGCAGCTCTGGCACAGCTCTTGAAAGCATCGATGGAGCTACATTTATATTGGGCCAAGTTTTGAGTCGGTGACTCACGGTGGATAGGGCCAGACATTTGAAGTAGTCTTAAAGGGTTCCTGGGAGCCTAAGTTACTTGTCATGAGTGAGGCATCATGCTGGGCTTGTTTGTTAAATTTGTTATAGCTGCTCCCAGGACTCAGCCAGGATTAGGACCGTGTTGAATTTAGTGCTATATTCATGTGCTGGAAATACTGCCCTTTTACCTAGGAGGGTATGGGGGAAGGAGCTTCCCTTCTCTTCTCGGGTGGGTTTTCCAGCAGGGCTGCCAGCCCAGTTTGAGGATGATTTGGGGGTCAAGGCTGGCATCAATTGGGAAGGGGTTATTATTTGCCCAGCTGCACATCTTTATTCATAATGTACCCATTGTTCTTAACATTTTGCATATTTTATTGTGAGAAATGGGGTGGGGAGGGAGGGGGGAAGCAATAGCCACGTCTCCGGGAGTTCGGCTTCTCTTTTATTTCGGCGGCGGCAGGCTGCAGCAGGAGCCCGTGGCTGTCAGGATGTTCACATCTGTTCCTGATTTGTGGACAATGGAGCACCATCCACTCGCTGCACATGGACGATCTGTGACAACTTGACAGCCTGCCCAGGAATTCAGACCGAACAGTTACTATCCAAAGCGATCAACGTTGTCTGATCCAACATTAAGAAGAGGGGGGTGGAAATCATAATTTCAAAGGGAGGGAAACAAAAGGAAAGTTGCCTCTTTTTTTTGGCATTTGTGATGAGTGGTGTTAGAGCCTCCCTTCATCTGGCGAGAGGGGTGGTTGGGAGCCGGAGCAGTAGGAGCTGGTATGCTGCAAAGTGGGGCAGGGCTTTGGTCTCGGACCTTTCCCTGCCCTCTGCTCCTGTCTAGTTTTTAAATCTCACCTCGCCCCTGAGGCAGCCGCAACACTACCGGCAGCTCTGCTGAGCACTGCTCCCTGCCTGCCTGCTGCCCGTGGCCAGGAGGCAGCGAGGGGCTCTCCTCCTCAGGTGCCCCCTCCTCCCAGCCCCATGTTCTCTGGGGTCGGTGCATAGGCACCCTGGGGTCCCGCCATGGGAGGGGATGTGGGTGGGAGCACCTTCATCCCCCTCTCTGGTTCATTCAGGAAGGCAATATCTGCCTCTGCTCTCAACTGTCCCACAGGACAAAGTTCTCCATCTGTCCCAGATCGCAATTGTACACAAGAGCGATGCAGTGTGGCATGCTCTGTCCATGCAGCAAGGCAGCAGGTGACAGGCTCCTGAGATGGGTCTGTGACCCCTCAGCCCCTCCTTTGGCTGGGGGCATCTGCCCCGAGTCAGCGCTATGCACTGCTCAGTCCTTCCCTTTACAGACCACCTTGGCACCGGCCCGTTGCAAGGACAGCACCAGCCTGGAGAAGGGGAGCACCTGGATGAGAGCGGGGCAGAGAAGATGACATCTCTCCTCCCTGAACATGTTCTGAGGCTGCCCTCCCACTCCGCTGCACGTGTGCCGCATCGCTGCGCCTCCTTCAGCGCAGCAAATGGGCGTAAGTAGGTCTGAGCAACCCTGACAAAAAGCAAGGGACCTAAATTACATTACCTTGCACACCAGCTCTGAATCTGACCTTGGGGATTAATTAGATAAACAACCATCTTGTACAGTACCTTATATAAATGTACAAGCAAGGCACCATTAAGGATTACGTTGTCACTAACCTAAGCCCTTAGTGATTTAATTAGACAATTAGAGGGTGCTTGGGAATGCTCTCGTAGTAACCAGAGATATTAACACCATTTGTATTTATATTTAATGGCGTTGCAGAAGGGATTTTAATTATTCTGAGTCTTACTTGTCTTTAAACTTCCGAAGGGGAAATTCTCTTCTGACTTTAGTGGAGTCTCGCAGGTGCTGTCGCAGGCGCTGTGTTGGGCAGGTCCCAGGGCCAAAATCCTTCTCCATTGTAAACCTGCATGGGTCCTTGGCAAGTGGTTTGCTCGTGGAGATGGCACTGGAGCATGCCAATCCCACGGGTGACTGCAGGAGGAGCAGGAACCAGCCCTGGGCTTGTTGGCATCTGAGCAGCAGTAAGTAACGAAGACTGTGTCCCACGGTAATGACTGTGCAGACAGAAAGGTTTGTGTGATGGTGCTTGGGATGGTAAAATCAATGGTGGGTTCAATAGCTGTACGTGGAAGAGTGATCGGCCTGTTTCCTGGTCCTCAGCACGCTGTAAAAGAGCAGGTTGTTTATTGGGGTGGTAAACGAGGTGTTCGATAGAGCCTCCGACAGGTAAAACAAACCCCGTCCTCACTTGGGTCCTCTGCAGCATCCAAATCACTGGTGGCTGTGCAGCAGCTTAGTAATATCAAATAAAATCTGGCGACTAGGGAGAGCCTTCAGCTCACATCAGCTGCAACCTAATTTAGGATATGAACTGGAATCCCTGCAGGAGGAAAGTCTTTGTCTCAGCACAGGGTATCTCTCAGCCCCTTCTCCATCAATACCAGCCAAGCGCCCTTTCTTCCTGCTTTCCTAAAGATGCCATTCTTGCAATCTCTCTGCCAATAATTGTATTTTCACTGTATTACAGCCCCAGTAATACAATTAAGCCTAAATAATATAGATGAAGTGGAGAGTAATTTGATTTGCTAACTAATGTTTGAAGCGAGTAGATATTTTTTTTTCCTGTTTTCATGAATCTACAGTTGACTAAACCCACAACCGTTCCTACACTCCCCGTCTTTTAGTGAAACATGGATACAGAGGAATGATTCATCAGAGGGATGGATCCAGACTTCCGAAAAACAAGAGGACGTTTGCTTTGGTTTTATGCGTGGAAGGGGTGGGATCCTCTTGGGAATTCTGTATGAGGCAGTGAATGGGATGTCCTCAGATAATCAAAGACAATGAGGAAAAGTGGGGTCAATGATCCATTCAGTGAAAGCATAAGGCAAATGATACATTGAGCGGTTCCAGAAAGTGGTAATTTGACAACAGTCTGCTGCAGTGAGCCATCTGGCCAGAGGAGAGAGTGGGACTGCCAGTCTGTGAGATGGGCACCTCTGGGATGGGAGGTGAACTTCTGGAGGCTTCAGGCATGGCTTGTCCTCTGCCCAGGGCCTCGCTCCTCGGATACGCACACAGCCGAGGCATTGGAATTAAATGGAAGAGAGGTATTGCTGGCCTCTATATGTATGAAAAAAAAATTTCTTTAGAGCCTGAAGTACAGACCTTCATGTGTGACCTGGTTTTCCAGGAGCTGATTAACTGGATATGGGCTTGGTGAGCTGATATTGAGGGATATTGCACATAGTTATTCAGGGTCAGGACTTTGGCATGTTCTGCTACTCTTTTCCATTTGCACAGGGCAAAAATATGAGAGTGGAGCTAGAAAAACCTGTGTAAATAAGAAAGGAAAAATAAGACTTCAGGGAACAGCTTCCTCTCATGTGCTTTGCTCTGCCTTTTATAGGCAAATCTGCTGTTCACCCTCACAATTTCCAAGCTCTCCCTAAGCCTGAGTGTCCCAGCAAGCCAGAAACCAGTTCACGCTCAGGCTACCACCTGGGGATGAACCAATTTCCATGGCATGGGGGATCCCATTTTAAAACCAATCTGCAGCGGTGGCCGGGCCATGCCAACTTCTGGCAGTGCTCGGGAGCGGGTTACCATGAAATATTTTGCAAATCCTTTTTATTCCTTGTGTACTAAAAGATGCTAAAGTTTGGTTTTGAAGAAAAAAACCAACTGTATGTGGCCTCAGGAGGGTACACAAAGTTCAGAACCCAGCCTGCTCTGAGCAGTGACTGATACCCTGTTTATTTGGAAGGGCTAATGCTGGTCCAGGTCAGGTCCTCCTGCGCAGATGAGCCTCCAGCAGCAGCAGAGGAAGGGAGGGAGCTGAAGCAGCAATCGGTGGTTAGGTGATGGCAGGGGAAATGCCAGGATGCTTTATTCAAAGTAGATGTGCTCTCCGGGCTGCCAGACGAGGAAGGAAATTGGAAAAATAATCTTTCATGTGGGTTTTGGTCCTTGTTGCAAGGAATCAGGCTAGGATTAACTGTCCTGTTGGAAAAGGGCCACGGGAACAGCCTCTTGCCTGAGCTCTGGTACCAGGGGTCCTGGCCAGAGCCAGTCCTCTGTGGGCAGGGAGGCAGGAGAGGGGCACTCAGGTGTGTTTTTTCGATGCTCCCAGTGCCCGTTGATGGGCTGGTGTGCCGGCAGGCAAGGATCCCTCTGCCAGACCTGGTTTTCCATGTCCTGTTGCCTTCCAGGCCTCAACCAGACCCTGAGCTTCCTGGGTCTCAGCTGCAAAAGCGGCCACAGCCTCTCTGCTTAAGAGGCCACAGGAACTCCTGAAGTCTGAGAGACATGGGTGCTCTGGCTGCTCCAACAGCCGCAGGGTGCTGGTCCACAGCCCTCTGCCATGATGGTGTTGTCCCCATGCCCACCTCACCCCACTGGTGAGGGTACCTCAGGCTCTGTACAGGCACAGCTCAGGGGTGAGCGTGTTCGCAAAGGAGATGGATGTTGTCCTTGGTCAGGAGGACAAGAAAGCTCATCTGTGCGTGGACGGGCTGAGCTGTGGAAGGGGCCTCAGAGCCAAAGGACCAGTGAACTTTGTTTACTGATGTAGGTGCGTGCGAGAGTGGTGATGTCCGGATGAACATCTGCTTGGGATTCAAAGCGGAGCTGAGGGCTCTTCTGTCTCTTATTATAGGCTAAAAAATGATGTGTGTTCCCCCCTCATTCTACCATAACTGTGAAAGGCCCCACAGCAGCACGGGGAGGGAGTGAATTTCAAACTGAAGGTGGGATGGGGAGGATTCACAACGGCACACTTATTCCTGCCTGAGGTGGAGAGATCCTGCATGTTTCCCAAGAGAGTCCTGGCATTGCAACAAAGACGGAGGGTGTCTAACACGGCGCTTGGATGCTGGGTAGCGAAGAGAATGAGGAAGGATGTGGAAAGGCTTGGTGAAATGAACAGTTCATCTACTCAGCAGATGGTGCCAAGGCACAGAACTTTTGATTTGCACTTGGCATCAGTGGCCAGTACTGGGAACCTGAGCTACTGCTGAGCAAACCCTCCTGTTGATCATGATGGAGCACTCCAAGCCAGTCTCGCCCAAATGATGCACGCGGTGCATTAGGTAAGGGTGCTGGCTGACAAAGTGCCCATCTGAGCAAACACTGGTGCTGCTGAATGCACTTCAGTCACTGAGGCTGTTACATGGGAGCTTGGAGAACATGATCTCACTGCAAGCATCACCCTAGATGGTTGCACTGGGATTACAGCTCTGCAGCGTGGAGGCAGAAACTGGCTGCTTTTATTTACACACGCACTGATATTAACTCTCTCTCTCTTCTCCCTCCAGGCTGGAGCTGCTCTTTTCTTCCCAGCAGTTGCTCTTGGTGTTTTGTAGTTGGCTGGTGGCCTGAAGTCTCAGCTGTCCACCAGCGTTCTCACCTGCAGAGCCTGATGCCCCCTATGGCAGTGCCATGCTTGGAAGGTTTCCGAAGGAGCGGAACCCTGGGGCCTTGCAGCTGGGGACCATGCACTAACAGCCCTGGGGGACAGCTCTGCCAGCTGGAGACATCAGGAAAGCTCCCCAGATAAATGTCACTGCTGTCCTGCATTCACTCTCATGGTAAGCCGGCAAGGGTGGTGGGAGCTGTGGAACAGTGTGGTGGGGTCACGGGGCTGTCTGGGGCTCAGCAATGTGATGGCTGAAGGAGATAGCATCCCCTAGTCCTCTCCCATGTGCAGAAGGTGTGGGTCATGCAACAGCCAAAGTCCTGCAGGGTTCCCCAGACCTGGCAGCTCTTGACTGAGAGCTCCAGGGTAGGCTGGAGGGGGAGTGTGGAGTTTCCTCCATGCCGCACTCGGCACGAAGGAGGTGGAGGCACCGGCACAATTTGTCTTCCCTTGAAGCATCGTCCTCCAGCTGGGTACAAACCTCTCCCTCCATGGCAGCCTCTGTCCCTTCCATCTTTCTCTTGGCAGCTAAGTTGTTAATAAGCTTCCTTTTGCTATGATCCCATCTAAATTACTATTTTAAAACAACTACAGATGTGCTAAATTGGCTCAGCATAATAGGATGAGATGGAGAATAAAGGTTCCCCCAGTGGGCTGTCGCCAGCACAGGTAATTTATTACCTGGGTGGCTAATTATACGCTTCTCGGCTTTCTAGGGTGAAAACATCTTGATATTTCCTAGTTAAGGAGCCCTGACACAAGTGAAATGACCAGACATGTGAATAGGAAACATGGTGATTAAGTACCTGAGAGATGAAGAATGCAAAGGAAAAGGCATTCTGCAGCCAGAAAAAATGAACTGTGTGATTTCCCCCAGCACCTTGGGGGAGCAGGGAAGGGCTGGACCTCTCCTAACTCCAGCCAATTCAGGCACTTTGTGCATGAAAACTGCAGCTAACTGAATTCCAAGCTGGGGAAAAAAACACCTCCTGTAAACGAGAGAGAAGGAATTGTTTCATGAGTTCTGCATATGTGCTTGTGAGCTTTGGGGGCTGGGGCTGATGGGAAGGAGAGAGCCCTGTTGTCCTCCCTTCTGTTCAGTGCTGGCTACATCCCATCTTGCCCCACAGATGGATGGTACTCCACTCCACAGGGCAGCCAGAGGCTCCCCCCAAGCTCCGATGGCCACTGTCCCCATCACGGTCCTAGGAGACCTCCACCATCGACAGCCCTTCATGATCCTGCCATCTTCAGGAAACACCCGCTTTCCCTACTCGTGTTCCGAGAAACGTAGGTAAGAAACATATATCCATTATCCTCTCATTTGTTATTTGCTTGATAAAATGTAATGTTTGCTTAGTTAATGTGCTTGAGACAAGGTATCTTATAAAATACACAGTCTGTCAAACATGGCAAAATGGGCCAATTTTCACAGTACTTAAAATCTATGGCGTGAGGCAAATCCCATCTAGAAGAAAGATGCCTCCCTGAACTGCTTGTGTCAGCCCACGGCCTCCAGCCACATCAGAGGAGCCAGGCGGTCCCGGGTTGTTTATGCAGGATTTGCAACAGAAAGGTGAAATAAAACCTTGGCAAAGTGTTTCTTGTTTCCCGGAGAAGATGGGGTGGTCAGCTTGGGCAGGGGCCAGCCCCTGGGGCTGGGTGGGTTGGGGGTTTGCTGCCTGCTGGGTGGCCCGTCCCTTGCACCAGCTTTGGAGGCTGCTTGCGGTGCAGCTCGTGGTGGCCTGACCAGGTCCCACAGCTGGTGGGGGGGCGCGGGGGGGAGGGCTGCCTGCCCCTGGGAGCTTGCCCTGGGCTTTGATCTTCCCGTGAGGCCATAAAGTGATCTCACCTAAAATGAGATCCAGACTTCAATAGCTTCGGGTGCTGTTTTAGCACCCACATCTTCCCCGTGCGGCAACAAGGATGTACTTGCTTCTGCCTGAGTTGATTTCCACCCCATTTGCCGGTCTCCTTGCATGACACCCCTGCTTGTGGAAGGAAAGGACCCCAGGGTCAGCAAAGCCCCAAAGGACAAGCATGGCACAGGGGACTTAATGCAAACCTGAGCAGATACTTGTGAAAGCCACGCAAGGTTCATAGGCTCTTCCAAACAGCGGCAGGGACAGGGACGACACCACCTGGGGAGGGTCCCTGGCTCTCTGCAGCAGTGGAGCAGCAATAGCAGCTATTTTCCTTGTGGTCCCCTCTGTTTCATGTGTTGCAGCAGGAAAGGATGGGGCTGGGTGCAGCCTTGCTCTGGCAATGGCCAGGGGATGGATGCAGCTGCGGTGGTCCCTGAGATGTAGCTCATGGAATCGGGGAATGGTGTGGGTTGGAAGGTCACCTAGTTCACCCCCCCCGGCCCTGCAATGAGCCGGGACATCTTTGACTAGATCAGGTTGCCCAAAGCCCTGTCCAACCTGACCTTGAATGTTTCCAGGGATGTGAATCCATCCTGGGAATTCCAGGATGGGATCCCAGCTACTGTCACTGCGTCACCCTGGGCCTCTAACCAAGCTTTTTCTGGAAATCCCCTGTTTTTGCCTGACCTGTGGGGCTGTGGTGATTCCCAGGTTGCCCTACCCCAACAGCCCCTAAAGCAGGTGCTGAAGAGGAGGTCTCTGGGAAGGCAGGGTGTTTGTCATAAAAGGGAGAACCAGAAAACAAGGTGTTTTCTGTATGAAAGGGGCCTCATTCTCATGGATGAAAAGGAAAGACGTGTACACATGTCTTTAGACTACGCAGCATCTCCCAAAGCTCTGGTTTTATGCTTCTTTATCCTTCAACTTCTTCCTTAATGAGAAATTAATTAGCCTTGTAGTTCCTGCCTGGGAACTTGTAAACATGCAGCAGTGGTACCGTCACTCCCCTCCCCGTCCCATCCCACCCCCCTTCCCCACGGTGTAGTCCAAGATATCTGACAAAAACACTCCAGAACAAAGCTGCCCGGCTAATTCAGGGAATTATCAGGAAGCCTGTAGCAGAGCTGAGATAATAGGCCTTAAATAGCAACCTGATTGCGCTTCCTCAGAGGCTTCGCAGGGCTCCTTCCCACCCTGGAGGGCTCCTTCCCACCCTGGGGCGAGCAGAGAGGAGTTGTGGGCCACTGGGAGCCCCAGGGCTGGTAACTGGCCAAGGTGAGGATGTCCTGATGGGGCCACAAAGATGATCAGAGGGATGGAACACCTCTCCTATGAAGACGGGCTGAGAGAGTTGGTGTTGTGCAGCCTGGAGAAGAGAAGGCTCCAAAGAGACCTTATTGCAGCTTTCCAGTACCTAAAGGGACCTACAAGAAAGATGGGGAGGGACTCTTTATCCGGGAGTGTAGCGATAGGATGAATGGTAAACAGTTTTAACCCAAAAGAGGGCGGATTTACATTAGCTATCAGGAAGGAATTCTTTACTGTGAGGGCGGTGAGGCACTGGCCCAGGTTGCCCAGAGAAGCTGCGGCTGCCCCATCCCTGGAGGTGTTCAAGGCCAGGTTGGACGGGGCTTTGAGCAACCTGGGCTGGTGGTAGGTGTCCCTGCCCAGGGCAGGGGGGTTGGAACTGGATGACCTTTAAGGTCCCTTCCAACTCTAACCATTCTATGATTCTATGTTGATGTGGAGGGGCTAGTGCTGCTGGGTCCCTTGATTTGCATAAAAAAAAGGAAACACAATGCTTGCTGGGATGGCTTGGCAGTCTGCTGGGATGTCCTTGCTGGGATGCCCTCTTGTCATCTGGGCACCACCTTCCACCTGGGCCACCCTGTGCTTTTAGAAGCTCCTGATGGTCAGCAAGTACCAGGAGGGGAAAGTCTGCAGCCCCTCACGGAGCCCAGCCTCCTTGCTTTACAGGCACTTACGGGGGCTGCTCCAGGGCTCTGCCACTTCATCCCACCCCCTCGCAGAGCAGAGGCTTCTCCAGCCGCCCTGGGGACCTCAGCTGCAGGGCTGGTCCCTGCCAGCAGCCACAGCCTGTCCCGCTGCAGCACAGACCTGCTAGTGCATGGGTGTCTCCATGTGCCAGAGCTGAGCATCCTCAGAAATGCAGCCAGGCCTTTGAAACCACAGCCCTGATAAAGGGCAAAACCCGTGAAAAGAATATGCTTCAAGGACAGCAAGAGAGACAGTAAAAGAGGTGGAAACATGGCCAGAAGAGAGGGCTGAACCCAATAAACCACATCACCCAGCACCAGACCTTGGGCTGTGGCATGGACAGGGGAAAAACTGTATTTGTGACAGGATGTATTTTTTTTTTCAGTAAAACATAATTTTTCATAATGGAGAAGTTTAATTGGCAGGAAAATCATGTGATTAATTGTTGCAATCAAAGGGGCAAAATCAGAAAGCCTGTAGACAAGGAGTGCATGGAGGCTGCAGGGCAGCAAAGCACTGGAGCGTGTGTCATGTGTGAACCCGAATGTGGGACAGCGATGGGGCATGTTCCCGTTCACGCTGTGCCAACGCCGACAGAGCCACACGCAGACCCTGGCCCAAGGGAGGCTGCGGATTTGGTCCGCTCTAGAAAAAACAGCCTTCTCCGCACCGAAATCTCTATTATGCCCCATTTATGGCACGGCTGGTGCTGTGTCAAGGGACTGCTTTGTAGCCTGAATGCTCAGAAGCCAAACTTTACTGCTGACACATTTTTTCCCCGGCACAGTTAGTTAACAACACCGGAGTTTCCTACCCCGGAGGACAGGCGGTTTCCGCCGCGAGGAGGTATGGTGGCAAGGGAAATCTTATGATGCAAATGTCAAACCTCTCTCCTCTGATGCTTGGATGATGGGATTGAAAAGACTACTGGTATTTCTCATTTCCTCATGGAGGAAATGTACTATTCCAAATATGACTTGTAGCTACTTCAGAAATGAGTCATTACTTTGTACATAAGCTAAACACTGGAGCATAATCATAAATAAATAAAACTGGCTTCATAAACTGGAAATTAAATATATCCCGTCCTTGTTTGCAACGCACCATGATTCATACTGTTGCTTCCTAGTTTAGTTTTTATTTTAAACCACGTTTTGAAGCCTTGTGGGGCTCTTTGTGCTGTTTATCCATGCTGTAGTTTTGATTTGTCCTGTGATATTGCTTGAGGAACATTGTTTGCCCATATGTTTGATATTAATAACAAATTCAACCCCCCATGCACCTTCTCCTTTTGCAGTGTCCTCGTGGGGCTGGTGGCGGTGACAGGCGTGAAGGTGCTGGGCTGGAAGGCTGCTGAACACCTACAGTTCACCAGGTAAGTCACCTCCATCTCCACCAAAGGCTGGGAAAGCACTGCCCAGAGCAGGTGAGCAGGAGCCAAAGCTAAAATCCAGAGGGTATAGATCTGTGCTCATGCACATCCAAGATATGCTTCTTGCTGAAAGCGCTGGTCCCACCTACTTCTTTTCCCCAGCCCCTCTCTGCCCTGCTCCCCTGCAGCAGCTGGAGTGAGCAGACAAGCTGTGAGCTGGTTCAGGTCCTTCAGCTCATCAAATCCTTTCCCCCCTGGATGATTTCCAGCCAGATCAGTCCCCCAGCCTGACTCACAAGGAACGCTAGGACAAGCAGCTGAGACCACGGTGGGTCTGAAGGAGCCCGTAAGGAACTGCCCCTAACGCTGGTCCCCAAAGCACCGTGGCTGCCTGCCCTGAGCTTCCCTCCTGCCTTGCTTTGGGCATCACCTCTCGAAGCATTAAATCGGTTTCGGTTATGTGTACAGAGAGAGGGGGAGAAAGCGCTTTGTGCTTCAGGCTCCCTACCTTCTTCCTTGGCACTAAAGGGAGCCAGATACCAGATTACACCAAAAAAATCACATGCCCACCCTGCTCTGTCCTGAAAGCCAGGGGCCAGCCAGCTTTTGCATTTCAACCCTGAGCTGGCTGAGGCTTGGAGAGGGCTGACCGGCCGAAAAGCATCCCGTTTAGCACAGAGCCCATTCCCCGCACAGCTGTCCCCCATCTGAGCCCCGAGGCAGCGGTGACACTGCAGGGTGTCGTGATCCGGAGGAGCCCGGTGGCCGGCCGCATCCCCGCTGTATTATTACCGTGGAGGAATCGGAATATTTTGGCTCCTAATCCTTCCCCAGCCACCCCCGGCTCCTGGGTGTCTGGCCTTGGCTGCAAAGCTCTTGGTTAACAGCAGCTCTGGAAGGCTCGCTGGGTGAGGAGGTCAGCACAGGCATCTGGGGTCACTTTAGGGTTACCCTGCTCTTCATTTAGGCAAGAAAAAAATAAGTCTGCCTCTCTCTTCCCCTGGGGTCCGAGGAGGCAGGGGTAGGGGAGAGGGGGCTGAGCAGATCTGTGAAGGAAAGGCTGGTGTCTTTTTCCAGGGTGGGATGTCCCGCTCTGCTGCAGGACGGATGGGTTTGGGCTGAGGCTGTGTGCCCTGGGAAGAGCAAGGCTGCTTTTCCATGCCAGCAGCAGAGATCCCTTCCATGCTGCATATCTACGCTTGTTCTTGTCCTTTATTTTTTTCACAGATCCCCCATTTTACAGTAGCAAAGGGTAGTTTAGCCTGGGAGGCAGAAGGTACCACGGTCCAGGACTCCCTTAAATCCATGTATTTGCTCCTACTTGTGCTATTTCCCATGCCATACTCTAAACCACGGAGCACTAGATTCATCTGTACCTTAAAGCGGAGCTTACTGAGACCAGATCCTCCCTGTGATTTCCACTGTGTTAAGAAACCTCAGAGACCTTGGTGCATCATGGTCTAAATCTCATTCTTAAGTTAAATACCTGCAGTTGCCTGTTTTGGCAGAGTTCAGCTGCTAGACCTGCTCCCTGCGAAACCAGGCTGGAGCATGTAAAACAGGAACGTTAACTATTTTTCCAGCTGTCTGTAGCTCACGAACTGTATAACACACGCTAATGTTACACCTCCACACCTTGCCAAGGAGATGCCAGTGACACTGCGATTGTGGTTTTGGGGGCTTTTTTAAAGACGGTTTCTAAAAAATGGAGGAAATCCCTGACTGTGGCGATTCTTCTGCAGGATCTTTAATCTGTGGCTGTTGGCAGGGGCCAGGCTCCAACGGCGTTCCCCAAGCTGGGTGGCTGTCAGTCCATCCCGATGGTAGGATAAGGCAAGCGACACCTTTCCCACCAGCAGCTCCACATGGTGCCTCTCTGGGGCCATGAGTCTTCAGATGGGGCAGTGAAACATCCCCTGATCTTGGACTTGGAGCCCACTGTCCCCTGCAGCAGCACTGTGGGTGCCCGAGGGTCCCAGAAGCAGTCGATGCCAGCCAGGAGATGAACCCCGCTTTCGGGTGGGAGGGTGCGTTAGCTGCCCCGGCCAGTCTGAAATCAATTTCTGTCTATCTTTGAACTTGATTCCTTCCTAAGCCTGTTTTGGCTCTGTTTGTTTGGAATAGACCCGATCCTAAAGGGAAAAGCAGACAAACCAGACTAAACATCAAATATTAAATAGCAACTGCTAATATGACAGCCATTAAACACAAGCGCTTTCCTTCCTCTGTAGCAGCTGGAAGCTGGGCTGCACACCCACCTCTGGATCCCGGCGCTACCGAAAGCGAAGTCAGGCTGCACGTGTATATATCAAATTGCTGGAACGAAGAAGAAATTCAGTTTCCTGCTGCCAATCTTTCTGGCATTCAATCTTCTGCGTCTGCTTTGAGCTGAGGTAGGAGGAGATGCTGTGCTTTCCCCTTCTGAGACGCAGGGGAAGGGATGCGCGCGGCTGCCCAGCTCGCCGGCTCTGCAAAGGCGCTCAGCAGAGATTGGCAGGGAGGCTTCTCCCCCTCTCCTGCTGGAAAATTAAAGAAATCTTATTTTGTTTTGGGATGAATCCAGGAGGCTTTGAAGTCCTGGGAGGGATCTGCTGGCCAGGCAAAGCCGCCTCTCTCTCCCCCAGAATTTCAAAGCTGCAGCACTGGGATAAATCCAAGAAGAGGGCTCCTGTATGGCCACGGCGAAGGGGAGCGGAGGCAGAGTGCCCTGGCTCAGGTCACTGGTTTGTCCAGCTGTGCTGGAGGCCGGGGAGGTCGTAGTGGAACAAATACCCCAAAGCAGCATAAGCTCAGCCCTACCTGCTTGTGCTGCGCTTCGCTCCCATCTCAGCTGTCCCTTACGCTTCTCGATGGGTGAAATTTCAGGAGAAACCAGGCAAACATCAATGTCCAAGGATCTCTCATGGGCCTGCCCATGCTGGGGACAGCGAAGGAATGACAGACATCCTGACAGCATCCCTGAGCAAGATCCCCCATCACGTTGTCAGCGGGCACTTGCAGTCATGGCACGGCGTGGCCCTGGGTCCTTCTCTTTATCTGCCGTGCTCCTCCTCTTTCCTTGAGCCACTTCTTTATCACATTTTGAGCATACCTTCCACTTGACTTAACACTAACATATGTACAGTCGACATTTCAGTAATGCCTTACAAATTAGCTAGGGCTGATTGAGAGATTATCTGCCGGTTCCAGCCTCTTCCCCCCCCATCCCTGGCCCCCACCTCTCTGCATGGTTCAGCCTGAAGCGGGGGCTCCGTCCCGGCGAAGGCAGCTGGGGCCCCCTCCTGGTGCTCCCCATCCCATGCTCAAGCCTCCTTGAGTTTCTGGGAAACATCCTTTTCTCTTTCCCCTTCTTCTCTCCTCTGTCTCTGGATGAAGGACCTTTTTTTGGGTGTTGCAGCGAGGCACATCTCTGCTTACCACGACACGGCAGCCCACGGGGACTTTGTAGGGGAACGAGCATCCCTGCTCTGTGCCTGGTGCCACTGCGGAGGGGAGGAAGGCTTCTCACGTCCTCTGTCGCAACAGATGGAACAGCCCATGCCTGGAAAGTGTCTCTCACCAGCGCAAGAGGCAGGTGGCACTCGAGGGAGGGGTGACCTGTGCTGTGGCCGGAGGAGCAGAGACCCTCCGAGACCCGACAGACCCCGCTGCAGCCCGGGCTCCGGCAGACTTCTGCCTGCGCTGTGTATTTGCAGCTAATAAACAAAGGGACAGAAAGGCAGATGGACTATATATTTGTCAAAGTGCTTTCCTGAGAAACCCTTTAGCGGTTCAAATGCCGGGTTGCTGGTTCTGCTTCCGCTGTCCCAGCAGTGCAGCCTTCTGGATGGAGAGGTTTAA